>NC_081237.1:0-320622 GCF_902713425.1 Acipenser ruthenus | reverse complement strand
CCTGCGCATACGCACTAAACTTCGCAACTGCGCATATGCAGCAAACTTCGCAACTGCGCATACGCAGCAAACTTCGCAACTGCGCATACGCAGCAAACTTCGCAACTGCGCATACGCAGCAAACTTCGCAAATGCGCATACGCAGCAAACTTCGCAACTGCGCATACGCAGCAAACTTCGCAACTGCGCATACGCAGCAAACTTCGCACCTGCGCATACGCAGCAAACTTCGCACCTGCGCATACGCAGCAAACTTCACAACTGGGCATACGCAGCAAACTTCGCAACTGCGCATACGCAGCAAACTTCGCAACTGCGCATACGCAGCAAACTTCACACCTGCGCATACGCAGCAAACTTCACAACTGGGCATACGCAGCAAACTTCGCACCTGCGCATACGCAGCAAACTTCACAACTGGGCATACGCAGCAAACTTCGCAACTTCGCATACGCAGCAAACTTCGCAACTGCGCATACGCAGCAAACTTCACACCTGCGCATACGCAGCAAACTTCACAACTGGGCATACGCAGCAAACTTCGCAACTGCGCATACGCAGCAAACTTCGCAACTGCGCATACGCAGCAAACTTCGCACCTGCGCATACGCAGCAAACTTCGCAACTGCGCATACGCAGCAAACTTCGCAACCTCGCAGCAAACTTGGCAACTGCGCATACGCAGCAAACTTCGCACCTGCGCATACGCAGCAATCTTCACAACTGCGCATACGCAGCAAACTTCGCAAATGCGCATACGCTGCAAACTTCGCAACTGCGCATACGCAGCAAACTTCGCACCTGCGCATACGCAGCAAACTTCACAACTGCGCATACGCAGCAAACTTCGCAACTGCGCATACGCAGCAAACTTCGCAACTGCGCATACGCAGCAAACTTCGCACCTGCGCATACGCAGCAAACTTCGCAACTGCGCATACGCAGCAAACTTCGCATACGCAGCAAACTTCGCAACTGCGCATACGCAGCAAACTTCACACCTGCGCATACGCACTAAACTTCGCAACTGCGCATATGCAGCAAACTTCGCAACTGCGCATACGCAGCAAACTTCGCAACTGCGCATACGCAGCAAACTTCGCAACTGCGCATACGCAGCAAACTTCGCAAATGCGCATACGCAGCAAACTTCGCAACTGCGCATACGCAGCAAACTTCGCAACTGCGCATACGCAGCAAACTTCGCACCTGCGCATACGCAGCAAACTTCGCACCTGCGCATACGCAGCAAACGTCGCACCTGCGCATACGCAGCAAACTTCGCACCTGCGCATACGCAGCAAACTTCACAATTGCGCATACGCAGCAAACTTCGCAAATGCGCATACGCAGCAAACTTCGCAACTGCGCATACGCAGCAAACTTCGCACCTGCGCATACGCAGCAAACTTCGCAACTGCGCATACGCAGCACACTTCGCAGCGCATACGCAACAAACTTCGCAACTGCGCATACGCAGCAAACTTCGCAACTGCGCATAGGCAGCAAACTTCGCAGCGCATACGCAGCAAACTTCGCAGCGCATACGCAGCAAACTTCGCACCTGCATACGCAGCAAAGTTTGCACCTGCGCATACGCAGCAAACTTCGCAATTGCGCATACGCAGCAAACTTCGCAACTGCGCATACGCAGCAAACTTCGCAACTGCGATACGCAGCAAACTTCGCAATTGCGCATACGCAGCAAATTTCGCAACTGCGCATACGCAGCAAACTTCGCAACTGCGATACGCAGCAAACTTCGCAACTGCGCATACGCAGCAAACTTGGCAACTGCGCATACGTAGCAAACTTCGCAACTGCGCATACGCACTAAACTTCGCAACTGCGCATACGCAGCAAACTTCGCAACTGCGCATACGCAGCAAACTTCGCAACTGCGCATACGCAGCAAACTTCGCAGCGCATACGCAGCAAACTTCGCATCGCATACGCAGCAAATTTCGCACCTGCGCATACGCAGCAAAGTTTGCACCTGCGCATACGCAGCAAACTTCGCAATTGCGCATACGCAGCAAACTTCGCAACTGCGCATACGCAGCAAACTTCGCAACTGCGATACGCAGCAAACTTCGCAATTGCGCATACGCAGCAAACTTCGCAACTGCGCATACGCAGCAAACTTCGCAACTGCGATACGCAGCAAACTTCGCAACTGCGCATACGCAGCAAACTTGGCAACTGCGCATACGTAGCAAACTTCGCAACTGCGCATACGCACTAAACTTCGCAACTGCGCATACGCAGCAAACTTCGCAACTGCGCATACGCAGCAAACTTTGCAACTGCGCATACGCAGCAAACTTCGCAGCGCATACGCAGCAAACTTCGCATCGCATACGCAGCAAATTTCGCACCTGCGCATACGCAGCAAAGTTTGCACCTGCGCATACGCAGCAAACTTTGCAACTGCGCATACGCAGCAAACTTCACAACTGCGCATATGCAGCAAACTTCGCAAATGCGCATACGCAGCAAACTTCGCACCTGCGCATACGAAGCAAACTTCACAACTGCGCATACGCAGCAAACTTCGCAAATGCGCATACGCAGCAAACTTCGCACCTGCGCATACGCAGCAAATTTCACAACTGGGCATACGCAGCAAACTTCGCACCTGCGCATACGCAGCAAACTTCGCAACTGCGCATACGCAGCAAACTTCGCAACTGCGCATACGCAGCAAACTTCGCACCTGCGCATACGCAGCAAACTTCGCAACTGCGCATACGCAACAAACTTCGCAACCTCGCAGCAAACTTGGCAACTGCGCATACGCAGCAAACTTCGCACCTGCGCATACGCAGCAATCTTCACAACTGCGCATACGCAGCAAACTTCGCAAATGCGCATACGCTGCAAACTTCGCAACTGCGCATACGCAGCAAACTTCGCACCTGCGCATACGCAGCAAACTTCGCACCTGCGCATACGCAGCAAACTTCGCAACTGCGCATACGCAGCAAACTTCGCAACTGCGCATACGCAGCAAACTTCGCACCTGCGCATACGCAGCAAACTTCGCAACTGCGCATACGCAGCAAACTTCGCAACTGCGCATACGCAGCAAACTTCGCATACGCAGCAAACTTCGCAACTGCGCATACGCAGCAAACTTCGCAACTGCGCATACGCAGCAAACTTCGCAACTGCGCATACGCAGCAAACTTCGCACCTGCGCATACGCAGCAAACTTCGCACCTGCGCATACGCAGCAAACGTCGCACCTGCGCATACGCAGCAAACTTCGCACCTGCGCATACGCAGCAAACTTCACAATTGCGCATACGCAGCAAACTTCGCAAATGCGCATACGCAGCAAACTTCGCAACTGCGCATACGCAGCAAACTTCGCACCTGCGCATACGCAGCAAACTTCGCAACTGCGCATACGCAGCACACTTCGCAGCGCATACGCAATAAACTTCGCAACTGCGCATACGCAGCAAACTTCGCAACTGCGCATAGGCAGCAAACTTCGCAGCGCATACGCAGCAAACTTCGCAGCGCATACGCAGCAAACTTCGCAGCGCATACGCAGCAAACTTCGCACCTGCATACGCAGCAAAGTTTGCACCTGCGCATACGCAGCAAACTTCGCAATTGCGCATACGCAGCAAACTTCGCAACTGCGCATACGCAGCAAACTTCGCAACTGCGATACGCAGCAAACTTCGCAATTGCGCATACGCAGCAAACTTCGCAACTGCGCATACGCAGCAAACTTCGCAACTGCGATACGCAGCAAACTTCGCAACTGCGCATACGCAGCAAACTTGGCAACTGCGCATACGTAGCAAACTTCGCAACTGCGCATACGCACTAAACTTCGCAACTGCGCATACGCAGCAAACTTCGCAACTGCGCATACGCAGCAAACTTCGCAACTGCGCATACGCAGCAAACTTCGCAGCGCATACGCAGCAAACTTCGCAACTGCGATACGCAGCAAACTTCGCAATTGCGCATACGCAGCAAACTTCGCAACTGCGCATACGCAGCAAACTTCGCAACTGCGATACGCAGCAAACTTCGCAACTGCGCATACGCAGCAAACTTGGCAACTGCGCATACGTAGCAAACTTCGCAACTGCGCATACGCACTAAACTTCGCAACTGCGCATACGCAGCAAACTTCGCAACTGCGCATACGCAGCAAACTTCGCAACTGCGCATACGCAGCAAACTTCGCAGCGCATACGCAGCAAACTTCGCATCGCATACGCAGCAAATTTCGCACCTGCGCATACGCAGCAAAGTTTGCACCTGCGCATACGCAGCAAACTTCGCACCTGCGCATACGCAGCAAACTTCACAACTGGGCATACGCAGCAAACTTCGCACCTGCGCATACGCAGCAAACTTCGCAACTGCGCATACGCAGCAAACTTCGCAACTGCGCATACGCAGCAAACTTCGCACCTGCGCATACGCAGCAAACTTCGCAACTGCGCATACGCAACAAACTTCGCAACCTCGCAGCAAACTTGGCAACTGCGCATACGCAGCAAACTTCGCACCTGCGCATACGCAGCAATCTTCACAACTGCGCATACGCAGCAAACTTCGCAAATGCGCATACGCTGCAAACTTCGCAACTGCGCATACGCAGCAAACTTCGCACCTGCGCATACGCAGCAAACTTCACAACTGCGCATACGCAGCAAACTTCGCAACTGCGCATACGCAGCAAACTTCGCAACTGCGCATACGCAGCAAACTTCGCACCTGCGCATACGCAGCAAACTTCGCAACTGCGCATACGCAGCAAACTTCGCACCTGCGCATACGCAGCAAACTTGGCAACTGCGCATACGCAGCAAACTTCGCAACTGCGCATACGCAGCAAACTTCGCATACGCAGCAAACTTCGCAACTGCGCATACGCAGCAAACTTCACACCTGCGCATACGCAGCAAACTTCACAACTGGGCATACGCAGCAAACTTCGCAACTGCGCATACGCAGCAAACTTCGCAACTGCGCATACGCAGCAAACTTCGCAACTGCGCATACGCAGCAAACTTCGCAACTGCGCATACGCAGCAAACTTCGCACCTGCGCATACGCAGCAAACTTTGCAACTGCGCATACGCAGCAAACTTCGCAACTGCGCATACGCAGCAAACTTGGCAACTGCGCATACGCAGCAAACTTCGCAACTGCACATACGCAGCAAACTTCGCAACTGCGCATACGCAGCAAACTTCGCAACTGCGCATACGCAGCAAACTTCACAACTGCGCATACGCAGCAAACCGCAAATGCGCATACGCAGCAAACTTCGCAACTGCGCATACGCAGCAAACTTCGCAGCGCATACGCAGCAAACTTCGCATCGCATACGCAGCAAATTTCGCAACTGCGACGCAGCAAACTTCGCAACTGCGCATACGCAGCAAACTTGGCAACTGCGCATACGCAGCAAACTTCGCAACTGCGCATACGCAGCAAACTTCGCAGCGCATACGCAGCAAACTTCGCATCGCATACGCAGCAAACTTCGCAACTGCGACGCAGCAAACTTCGCAACTGCGCATACGCAGCAAACTTCGCAGCGCATACGCAGCAAACTTCGCATCGCATACGCAGCAAATTTCGCAACTGCGACGCAGCAAACTTCGCAACTGCGCATACGCAGCAAACTTGGCAACTGCGCATACGCAGCAAACTTCGCAACTGCGCATACGCAGCAAACTTCGCAGCGCATACGCAGCAAACTTCGCATCGCATACGCAGCAAACTTCGCAACTGCGACGCAGCAAACTTCGCAACTGCGCATACGCAGCAAACTTGGCAACTGCGCATACGCAGCAAACTTCGCAACTGCGCATACGCAGCAAACTTCGCAACTGCGCATACGCAGCAAACTTCGCAACTGCGCATACGCAGCAAACTTCGCAACTGCGCATACGCAGCAAACTTCGCACCTGTGCATACGCAGCAAACTTCACAACTTTGCATACGCAGCAAACTTCGCACCTGCGCATACGCAGCAAACTTCGCAACTGCGCATACGCAGCAAACTTCGCAACTGCGCATACGCAGCAAACTTCGCAACTGCGCAGCAAACTTGGCAACTGCGCATACGCAGCAAACTTCGCACCTGCGCATACGCAGCAAACTTCACAACTGCGCATACGCAGCAAACTTCGCAAATGCACATACGCTGCAAACTTCGCACCTGCGCATACGCAGCAAATGTAGCACCTGCGCATACGCAGCAAACGTAGCACCTGCGCATACGCAGCAAACTTCACAACTGCGCATACGCAGCAAACTTCGCAAATGCGCATACGCAGCAAACTTTGCAACTGCGCATACGCAGCAAACTTCGCACCTGCGCATACGCAGCAAACTTCACAACTGCGCATACGCAGCAAACTTCGCAACTGCGCATACGCAGCAAACTTCGCAACTGCGCATACGCAGCAAACTTCGCAAGTGCGCATACGCAGCAAACTTCGCACCTACGCAGCAAACTTCGCAACTGCGCATACGCAGCAAACTTCGCAACTGCGCATACGCAGCAAACTTCGCAACTGCACATACGCAGCAAACTTCGCACCTGCGCATACGCAGCAAACTTCGCAACTGCGCATACGCAGCAAACTTCGCAACTGCGCATACGCAGCAAATTTCGCAACCTCGCAGCAAACTTGGCAACTGCGCATACGCAGCAAACTTCGCACCTGCGCATACGCAGCAATCTCCACAACTGCGCATACGCAGCAAACTTCGCAAATGCGCATACGCTGCAAACTTCGCAACTGCGCATACGCAGCAAACTTCGCACCTGCGCATACGCAGCAAACTTCACAACTGCGCATACGCAGCAAACTTCGCAACTGCGCATACGCAGCAAACTTCGCAACTGCGCATACGCAGCAAACTTCGCACCTGAGCATACGCAGCAAACTTCGCAACTGCGCATACGCAGCAAACTTCGCACCTGCGCATACGCAGCAAACTTGGCAACTGCGCATACGCAGCAAACTTGGCAACTGCGCATACGCAGCAAACTTCGCACCTGCGCATACGAAGCAAACTTCACAACTGCGCATACGCAGCAAACTTCGCAACTGCGCATACGCAGCAAACTTCGCAACTGCGCATACGCAGCAAACTTCGCAACTGCGCATACGCAGCAAACTTCGCACCTGCGCATACGCAGCAAACTTCACAACTTTGCATACGCAGCAAACTTCGCACCTGCGCATACGCAGCAAACTTCGCAACTGCGCATACGCAGCAAACTTCGCAACTGCGCATACGCAGCAAACTTCGCAACTGCGCAGCAAACTTGGCAACTGCGCATACGCAGCAAACTTCGCACCTGCGCATACGCAGCAAACTTCACAACTGCGCATACGCAGTAAACTTCGCAAATGCACATACGCTGCAAACTTCGCACCTGCGCATACGCAGCAAATGTAGCACCTGCGCATACGCAGCAAACGTAGCACCTGCGCATACGCAGCAAACTTCACAACTGCGCATACGCAGCAAACTTCGCAAATGCGCATACGCAGCAAACTTTGCAACTGCGCATACGCAGCAAACTTCGCACCTGCGCATACGCAGCAAACTTCACAACTGCGCATACGCAGCAAACTTCGCAACTGCGCATACGCAGCAAACTTCGCAACTGCGCATACGCAGCAAACTTCGCAAGTGCGCATACGCAGCAAACTTCGCACCTACGCAGCAAACTTCGCAACTGCGCATACGCAGCAAACTTCGCACCTGCGCATACGCAGCAAACTTCGCAACTGCGCATACGCAGCAAACTTCGCAACTGCGCATACGCAGCAAACTTCGCAACTGCGCATACGCAGCAAACTTCGCAACTGCGCATACGCAGCAAACTTGGCAACTGCGCATACGCAGCAAGCTTCGCAACTGCGCATACGCAGCAAACTTCGCAACTGCGCATACGCAGCAAACTTCGCAACTGCGCATACGCAGCAAACTTGGCAACTGCGCATACGCAGCAAACTTCGCACCTGCGCATACGAAGCAAACTTCACAACTGCGCATACGCAGCAAACTTCGCAAATGCGCATACGCAGCAAACTTCGCACCTGTGCATACGCAGCAAACTTCACAACTGGGCATACGCAGCAAACTTCGCACCTGCGCATACGCAGCAAACTTCGCAACTGCGCATACGCAGCAAACTTCGCAACTGCACATACGCAGCAAACTTCGCACCTGCGCATACGCAGCAAACTTCGCAACTGCGCATACGCAGCAAACTTCGCAACCTCGCAGCAAACTTGGCAACTGCGCATACGCAGCAAACTTCGCACCTGCGCATACGCAGCAATCTCCACAACTGCGCATACGCAGCAAACTTCGCAAATGCGCATACGCTGCAAACTTCGCAACTGCGCATACGCAGCAAACTTGGCAACTGCGCATACGCAGCAAACTTCGCACCTGCGCATACGAAGCAAATTTCGCAACTGCGCATACGCAGCAAACTTCGCAAATGCGCATACGCAGCAAACTTCGCACCTGTGCATACGCAGCAAACTTCACAACTGGGCATACGCAGCAAACTTCGCACCTGCGCATACGCAGCAAACTTCGCAACTGCGCATACGCAGCAAACTTCGCAACTGCGCATACGCAGCAAACTTTGCACCTGCGCATACGCAGCAAACTTCGCAACTGCGCATACGCAGCAAACTTCGCAACCTCGCAGCAAACTTGGCAACTGCGCATACGCAGCAAACTTCGCACCTGCGCATACGCAGCAATCTCCACAACTGCGCATACGCAGCAAACTTCGCAAATGCGCATACGCTGCAAACTTCGCAACTGCGCATACGCAGCAAACTTCGCACCTGCGCATACGCAGCAAACTTCACAACTGCGCATACGCAGCAAACTTCGCAACTGCGCATACGCAGCAAACTTCGCAACTGCGCATACGCAGCAAACTTCGCACCTGCGCATACGCAGCAAACTTCGCAACTGCGCATACGCAGCAAACTTCGCACCTGCGCAAACGCAGCAAACTTGGCAACTGCGCATACGCAGCAAACTTCGCAACTGCGCATACGCAGCAAACTTCGCATACGCAGCAAACTTCGCAACTGCGCATACGCAGCAAACTTCGCACCTGCGCATACGCAGCAAACGTCGCACCTGCGCATACGCAGCAAACGTCGCACCTGCGCATACGCAGCAAACTTCACAATTGCGCATACGCAGCAAACTTCGCAAATGCGCATACGCAGCAAACTTCGCAACTGCACATACGCAGCAAACTTCGCAACTGCGCATACGCAGCAAACTTCGCAACTGCGCATACGCAGCAAACTTGGCAACTGCGCATACGCAGCAAACTTCGCAACTGTGCATACGCAGCAAACTTCACAACTGGGCATACGCAGCAAACTTCGCACCTGCGCATACGCAGCAAACTTCGCAACTGTGCATACGCAGCAAACTTCGCAACTGCACATACGCAGCAAACTTCGCACCTGCGCATACGCAGCAAACTTCGCAACTGCGCATACGCAGCAAACTTCGCAACCTCGCAGCAAATTTGGCAACTGCGCATACGCAGCAAACTTCGCACCTGCGCATACGCAGCAATCTCCACAACTGCGCATACGCAGCAAACTTCGCAAATGCGCATACGCTGCAAACTTCGCAACTGCGCATACGCAGCAAACTTCGCACCTGCGCATACGCAGCAAACTTCGCAACTGCGCATACGCAGCAAACTTCGCAACTGCACATACGCAGCAAACTTCGCACCTGCGCATACGCAGCAAACTTCGCAACTGCGCATACGCAGCAAACTTCGCACCTGCGCATACGCAGCAAACTTCGCAACTGCGCATACGCAGCAAACTTCGCAACTGCGCATACGCAGCAAACTTGGCAACTGCGCATACGCAGCAAACTTCGCACCTGCGCATACGAAGCAAATTTCGCAACTGCGCATACGCAGCAAACTTCGCAAATGCGCATACGCAGCAAACTTCGCACCTGTGCATACGCAGCAAACTTCACAACTGGGCATACGCAGCAAACTTCGCACCTGCGCATACGCAGCAAACTTCGCAACTGCGCATACGCAGCAAACTTCGCAACTGCGCATACGCAGCAAACTTTGCACCTGCGCATACGCAGCAAACTTCGCAACTGCGCATACGCAGCAAACTTCGCAACCTCGCAGCAAACTTGGCAACTGCGCATACGCAGCAAACTTCGCACCTGCGCATACGCAGCAATCTCCACAACTGCGCATACGCAGCAAACTTCGCAAATGCGCATACGCTGCAAACTTCGCAACTGCGCATACGCAGCAAACTTCGCAACTGCGCATACGCAGCAAACTTCGCAACTGCGCATACGCAGCAAACTTCGCACCTGCGCATACGCAGCAAACTTCGCAACTGCGCATACGCAGCAAACTTCGCACCTGCGCAAACGCAGCAAACTTGGCAACTGCGCATACGCAGCAAACTTCGCAACTGCGCATACGCAGCAAACTTCGCATACGCAGCAAACTTCGCAACTGCGCATACGCAGCAAACTTCGCACCTGCGCATACGCAGCAAACGTCGCACCTGCGCATACGCAGCAAACGTCGCACCTGCGCATACACAGCAAACTTCACAATTGCGCATACGCAGCAAACTTCGCAAATGCGCATACGCAGCAAACTTCGCAACTGCGCATACGCAGCAAACTTCGCACCTGCGCATACGCAGCAAACTTCGCAACTGCGCATACGCAGCACACTTCGCAGCGCATACGCAACAAACTTCGCAACTGCGCATACGCAGCAAACTTCGCAACTGCGCATAGGCAGCAAACTTCGCAGCGCATACGCAGCAAACTTCGCAGCGCATACGCAGCAAACTTCGCAGCGCATACGCAGCAAACTTCGCACCTGCATACGCAGCAAAGTTTGCACCTGCGCATACGCAGCAAACTTCGCAATTGCGCATACGCAGCAAACTTCGCAACTGCGCATACGCAGCAAACTTCGCAACTGCGATACGCAGCAAACTTCGCAATTGCGCATACGCAGCAAACTTCGCAACTGCGCATACGCAGCAAACTTCGCAACTGCGATACGCAGCAAACTTCGCAACTGCGCATACGCAGCAAACTTGGCAACTGCGCATACGTAGCAAACTTCGCAACTGCGCATACGCACTAAACTTCGCAACTGCGCATACGCAGCAAACTTCGCAACTGCGCATACGCAGCAAACTTCGCAACTGCGCATACGCAGCAAACTTCGCAGCGCATACGCAGCAAACTTCGCATCGCATACGCAGCAAATTTCGCACCTGCGCATACGCAGCAAAGTTTGCACCTGCGCATACGCAGCAAACTTTGCAACTGCGCATACGCAGCAAACTTCACAACTGCGCATACGCAGCAAACTTCGCAAATGCGCATACGCAGCAAACTTCGCAACTGCGCATACGCAGCAAACTTCGCACCTGCGCATACGCAGCAAACTTCGCAACTGCGCATACGCAGCAAACTTCGCAACTGCGCATACGCAGCAAACTTCGCAACTGCGCATACGCAGCAAACTTCGCAACTGCGCATACGCAGCAAACTTCGCAACTGCGCATACGCAGCAAACTTCGCAACTGCGCATACGCAGCAAACTTCGCACCTGCGCATACGCAGCAAACTTCACAACTTTGCATACGCAGCAAACTTCGCACCTGCGCATACGCAGCAAACTTCGCAACTGCGCATACGCAGCAAACTTCGCACCTGCGCATACGCAGCAAACTTCGCAACTGCGCATACGCAGCAAACTTCGCAACTGCGCAGCAAACTTGGCAACTGCGCATACGCAGCAAACTTCGCACCTGCGCATACGCAGCAATCTTCACAACTGCGCATACGCAGCAAACTTCGCAAATGCACATACGCTGCAAACTTCGCACCTGCGCATACGCAGCAAATGTAGCACCTGCGCATACGCAGCAAACGTAGCACCTGCGCATACGCAGCACACTTCACAACTGCGCATACGCAGCAAACTTCGCAAATGCGCATACGCAGCAAACTTTGCAACTGCGCATACGCAGCAAACTTCGCCCCTGCGCATACGCAGCAAACTTCACAACTGCGCATACGCAGCAAACTTCACAACTGCGCATACGCAGCAAACTTCGCAACTGCGCATACGCAGCAAACTTCGCAAGTGCGCATACGCAGCAAACTTCGCAAATGCGCATACGCAGCAAACTTCGCAACTGCGCATACGCAGCAAACTTCGCAACTGCACATACGCAGCAAACTTCGCACCTGCGCATATGCAGCAAACTTCGCACCTGCGCATACGCAGCAAACTTCGCAACTGCGCATACGCAGCAAACTTCGCACCTGCGCATACGCAGCAAACTTCGCAACTGCGCATACGCAGCAAACTTCGCAACCTCGCAGCAAACTTGGCAACTGCGCATACGCAGCAAACTTCGCACCTGCGCATACGCAGCAATCTTCACAACTGCGCATACGCAGCAAACTTCGCAAATGCGCATACGCTGCAAACTTCGCAACTGCGCATACGCAGCAAACTTCGCACCTGCGCATACGCAGCAAACTTCACAACTGCGCATACGCAGCAAACTTCGCAACTGCGCATACGCAGCAAACTTCGCAACTGCGCATACGCAGCAAACTTCGCACCTGCGCATACGCAGCAAACTTCGCAACTGCGCATACGCAGCAAACTTCGCACCTGCGCATACGCAGCAAACTTGGCAACTGCGCATACGCAGCAAACTTCGCAACTGCGCATACGCAGCAAACTTCGCAAATGCACATACGCTGCAAACTTCGCACCTGCGCATACGCAGCAAATGTAGCACCTGCGCATACGCAGCAAACGTAGCACCTGCGCATACGCAGCACACTTCACAACTGCGCATACGCAGCAAACTTCGCAAATGCGCATACGCAGCAAACTTTGCAACTGCGCATACGCAGCAAACTTCGCCCCTGCGCATACGCAGCAAACTTCACAACTGCGCATACGCAGCAAACTTCACAACTGCGCATACGCAGCAAACTTCGCAACTGCGCATACGCAGCAAACTTCGCAAGTGCGCATACGCAGCAAACTTCGCAAATGCGCATACGCAGCAAACTTCGCAACTGCGCATACGCAGCAAACTTCGCAACTGCACATACGCAGCAAACTTCGCACCTGCGCATATGCAGCAAACTTCGCACCTGCGCATACGCAGCAAACTTCGCAACTGCGCATACGCAGCAAACTTCGCACCTGCGCATACGCAGCAAACTTCGCAACTGCGCATACGCAGCAAACTTCGCAACCTCGCAGCAAACTTGGCAACTGCGCATACGCAGCAAACTTCGCACCTGCGCATACGCAGCAATCTTCACAACTGCGCATACGCAGCAAACTTCGCAAATGCGCATACGCTGCAAACTTCGCAACTGCGCATACGCAGCAAACTTCGCACCTGCGCATACGCAGCAAACTTCACAACTGCGCATACGCAGCAAACTTCGCAACTGCGCATACGCAGCAAACTTCGCAACTGCGCATACGCAGCAAACTTCGCACCTGCGCATACGCAGCAAACTTCGCAACTGCGCATACGCAGCAAACTTCGCACCTGCGCATACGCAGCAAACTTGGCAACTGCGCATACGCAGCAAACTTCGCAACTGCGCATACGCAGCAAACTTCGCAACTGCGCATACGCAGCAAACTTCGCAACTGCGCATACGCAGCAAACTTCACAACTGCGCATACGCAGCAAACTTCGCAAATGCGCATACGCAGCAAACTTCGCAACTGCGCATACGCAGCAAACTTCGCAGCGCATACGCAGCAAACTTCGCATCGCATACGCAGCAAATTTCGCACCTGCGCATACGCAGCAAACTTCGCAACTGCGCATACGCAGCAAACTTCGCAGCGCATACGCAGCAAACTTCGCAACTGCGCATACGCAGCAAACTTCGCAACTGCGCAGCAAACTTGGCAACTGCGCATACGCAGCAAACTTCGCACCTGCGCATACGCAGCAAACTTCACAACTGCGCATACGCAGCAAACTTCGCAAATGCACATACGCTGCAAACTTCGCACCTGCGCATACGCAGCAAATGTAGCACCTGCGCATACGCAGCAAACGTAGCACCTGCGCATACGCAGCAAACTTCACAACTGCGCATACGCAGCAAACTTCGCAAATGCGCATACGCAGCAAACTTTGCAACTGCGCATACGCAGCAAACTTCGCACCTGCGCATACGCAGCAAACTTCACAACTGCGCATACGCAGCAAACTTCGCAACTGCGCATACGCAGCAAACTTCGCAACTGCGCATACGCAGCAAACTTCGCAAGTGCGCATACGCAGCAAACTTCGCACCTACGCAGCAAACTTCGCAACTGCGCATACGCAGCAAACTTCGCAACTGCGCATACGCAGCAAACTTCGCAACTGCACATACGCAGCAAACTTCGCACCTGCGCATACGCAGCAAACTTCGCAACTGCGCATACGCAGCAAACTTGGCAACTGCGCATACGCAGCAAACTTCGCACCTGCGCATACGAAGCAAACTTCACAACTGCGCATACGCAGCAAACTTCGCAACTGCGCATACGCAGCAAACTTCGCAACTGCGCATACGCAGCAAACTTCGCAACTGCGCATACGCAGCAAACTTTGCACCTGCGCATACGCAGCAAACTTCACAACTTTGCATACGCAGCAAACTTCGCACCTGCGCATACGCAGCAAACTTCGCAACTGCGCATACGCAGCAAACTTCGCAACTGCGCATACGCAGCAAACTTCGCAACTGCGCAGCAAACTTGGCAACTGCGCATACGCAGCAAACTTCGCACCTGCGCATACGCAGCAAACTTCACAACTGCGCATACGCAGTAAACTTCGCAAATGCACATACGCTGCAAACTTCGCACCTGCGCATACGCAGCAAATGTAGCACCTGCGCATACGCAGCAAACGTAGCACCTGCGCATACGCAGCAAACTTCACAACTGCGCATACGCAGCAAACTTCGCAAATGCGCATACGCAGCAAACTTTGCAACTGCGCATACGCAGCAAACTTCGCACCTGCGCATACGCAGCAAACTTCACAACTGCGCATACGCAGCAAACTTCGCAACTGCGCATACGCAGCAAACTTCGCAACTGCGCATACGCAGCAAACTTCGCAAGTGCGCATACGCAGCAAACTTCGCACCTACGCAGCAAACTTCGCAACTGCGCATACGCAGCAAACTTCGCACCTGCGCATACGCAGCAAACTTCGCAACTGCGCATACGCAGCAAACTTCGCAACTGCGCATACGCAGCAAACTTCGCAACTGCGCATACGCAGCAAACTTCGCAACTGCGCATACGCAGCAAACTTGGCAACTGCGCATACGCAGCAAGCTTCGCAACTGCGCATACGCAGCAAACTTCGCAACTGCGCATACGCAGCAAACTTCGCAACTGCGCATACGCAGCAAACTTGGCAACTGCGCATACGCAGCAAACTTCGCACCTGCGCATACGAAGCAAACTTCACAACTGCGCATACGCAGCAAACTTCGCAAATGCGCATACGCAGCAAACTTCGCACCTGTGCATACGCAGCAAACTTCACAACTGGGCATACGCAGCAAACTTCGCACCTGCGCATACGCAGCAAACTTCGCAACTGCGCATACGCAGCAAACTTCGCAACTGCACATACGCAGCAAACTTCGCACCTGCGCATACGCAGCAAACTTGGCAACTGCGCATACGCAGCAAACTTCGCAACCTCGCAGCAAACTTGGCAACTGCGCATACGCAGCAAACTTCGCACCTGCGCATACGCAGCAATCTCCACAACTGCGCATACGCAGCAAACTTCGCAAATGCGCATACGCTGCAAACTTCGCAACTGCGCATACGCAGCAAACTTGGCAACTGCGCATACGCAGCAAACTTCGCACCTGCGCATACGAAGCAAATTTCGCAACTGCGCATACGCAGCAAACTTCGCAAATGCGCATACGCAGCAAACTTCGCACCTGTGCATACGCAGCAAACTTCACAACTGGGCATACGCAGCAAACTTCGCACCTGCGCATACGCAGCAAACTTCGCAACTGCGCATACGCAGCAAACTTCGCAACTGCGCATACGCAGCAAACTTTGCACCTGCGCATACGCAGCAAACTTCGCAACTGCGCATACGCAGCAAACTTCGCAACCTCGCAGCAAACTTGGCAACTGCGCATACGCAGCAAACTTCGCACCTGCGCATACGCAGCAATCTCCACAACTGCGCATACGCAGCAAACTTCGCAAATGCGCATACGCTGCAAACTTCGCAACTGCGCATACGCAGCAAACTTCGCACCTGCGCATACGCAGCAAACTTCACAACTGCGCATACGCAGCAAACTTCGCAACTGCGCATACGCAGCAAACTTCGCAACTGCGCATACGCAGCAAACTTCGCACCTGCGCATACGCAGCAAACTTCGCAACTGCGCATACGCAGCAAACTTCGCACCTGCGCAAACGCAGCAAACTTGGCAACTGCGCATACGCAGCAAACTTCGCAACTGCGCATACGCAGCAAACTTCGCATACGCAGCAAACTTCGCAACTGCGCATACGCAGCAAACTTCGCACCTGCGCATACGCAGCAAACGTCGCACCTGCGCATACGCAGCAAACGTCGCACCTGCGCATACGCAGCAAACTTCACAATTGCGCATACGCAGCAAACTTCGCAAATGCGCATACGCAGCAAACTTCGCAACTGCACATACGCAGCAAACTTCGCAACTGCGCATACGCAGCAAACTTCGCAACTGCGCATACGCAGCAAACTTGGCAACTGCGCATACGCAGCAAACTTCGCAACTGTGCATACGCAGCAAACTTCACAACTGGGCATACGCAGCAAACTTCGCACCTGCGCATACGCAGCAAACTTCGCAACTGTGCATACGCAGCAAACTTCGCAACTGCACATACGCAGCAAACTTCGCACCTGCGCATACGCAGCAAACTTCGCAACTGCGCATACGCAGCAAACTTCGCAACCTCGCAGCAAATTTGGCAACTGCGCATACGCAGCAAACTTCGCACCTGCGCATACGCAGCAATCTCCACAACTGCGCATACGCAGCAAACTTCGCAAATGCGCATACGCTGCAAACTTCGCAACTGCGCATACGCAGCAAACTTCGCACCTGCGCATACGCAGCAAACTTCGCAACTGCGCATACGCAGCAAACTTCGCAACTGCACATACGCAGCAAACTTCGCACCTGCGCATACGCAGCAAACTTCGCAACTGCGCATACGCAGCAAACTTCGCACCTGCGCATACGCAGCAAACTTCGCAACTGCGCATACGCAGCAAACTTCGCAACTGCGCATACGCAGCAAACTTGGCAACTGCGCATACGCAGCAAACTTCGCACCTGCGCATACGAAGCAAATTTCGCAACTGCGCATACGCAGCAAACTTCGCAAATGCGCATACGCAGCAAACTTCGCACCTGTGCATACGCAGCAAACTTCACAACTGGGCATACGCAGCAAACTTCGCACCTGCGCATACGCAGCAAACTTCGCAACTGCGCATACGCAGCAAACTTCGCAACTGCGCATACGCAGCAAACTTTGCACCTGCGCATACGCAGCAAACTTCGCAACTGCGCATACGCAGCAAACTTCGCAACCTCGCAGCAAACTTGGCAACTGCGCATACGCAGCAAACTTCGCACCTGCGCATACGCAGCAATCTCCACAACTGCGCATACGCAGCAAACTTCGCAAATGCGCATACGCTGCAAACTTCGCAACTGCGCATACGCAGCAAACTTCGCAACTGCGCATACGCAGCAAACTTCGCAACTGCGCATACGCAGCAAACTTCGCACCTGCGCATACGCAGCAAACTTCGCAACTGCGCATACGCAGCAAACTTCGCACCTGCGCAAACGCAGCAAACTTGGCAACTGCGCATACGCAGCAAACTTCGCAACTGCGCATACGCAGCAAACTTCGCATACGCAGCAAACTTCGCAACTGCGCATACGCAGCAAACTTCGCACCTGCGCATACGCAGCAAACGTCGCACCTGCGCATACGCAGCAAACGTCGCACCTGCGCATACACAGCAAACTTCACAATTGCGCATACGCAGCAAACTTCGCAAATGCGCATACGCAGCAAACTTCGCAACTGCGCATACGCAGCAAACTTCGCACCTGCGCATACGCAGCAAACTTCGCAACTGCGCATACGCAGCACACTTCGCAGCGCATACGCAACAAACTTCGCAACTGCGCATACGCAGCAAACTTCGCAACTGCGCATAGGCAGCAAACTTCGCAGCGCATACGCAGCAAACTTCGCAGCGCATACGCAGCAAACTTCGCAGCGCATACGCAGCAAACTTCGCACCTGCATACGCAGCAAAGTTTGCACCTGCGCATACGCAGCAAACTTCGCAATTGCGCATACGCAGCAAACTTCGCAACTGCGCATACGCAGCAAACTTCGCAACTGCGATACGCAGCAAACTTCGCAATTGCGCATACGCAGCAAACTTCGCAACTGCGCATACGCAGCAAACTTCGCAACTGCGATACGCAGCAAACTTCGCAACTGCGCATACGCAGCAAACTTGGCAACTGCGCATACGTAGCAAACTTCGCAACTGCGCATACGCACTAAACTTCGCAACTGCGCATACGCAGCAAACTTCGCAACTGCGCATACGCAGCAAACTTCGCAACTGCGCATACGCAGCAAACTTCGCAGCGCATACGCAGCAAACTTCGCATCGCATACGCAGCAAATTTCGCACCTGCGCATACGCAGCAAAGTTTGCACCTGCGCATACGCAGCAAACTTTGCAACTGCGCATACGCAGCAAACTTCACAACTGCGCATACGCAGCAAACTTCGCAAATGCGCATACGCAGCAAACTTCGCAACTGCGCATACGCAGCAAACTTCGCACCTGCGCATACGCAGCAAACTTCGCAACTGCGCATACGCAGCAAACTTCGCAACTGCGCATACGCAGCAAACTTCGCAACTGCGCATACGCAGCAAACTTCGCAACTGCGCATACGCAGCAAACTTCGCAACTGCGCATACGCAGCAAACTTCGCAACTGCGCATACGCAGCAAACTTCGCACCTGCGCATACGCAGCAAACTTCACAACTTTGCATACGTAGCAAACTTCGCACCTGCGCATACGCAGCAAACTTCGCAACTGCGCATACGCAGCAAACTTCGCACCTGCGCATACGCAGCAAACTTCGCAACTGCGCATACGCAGCAAACTTCGCAACTGCGCAGCAAACTTGGCAACTGCGCATACGCAGCAAACTTCGCACCTGCGCATACGCAGCAATCTTCACAACTGCGCATACGCAGCAAACTTCGCAAATGCACATACGCTGCAAACTTCGCACCTGCGCATACGCAGCAAATGTAGCACCTGCGCATACGCAGCAAACGTAGCACCTGCGCATACGCAGCAAACTTCACAACTGCGCATACGCAGCAAACTTCGCAAATGCGCATACGCAGCAAACTTTGCAACTGCGCATACGCAGCAAACTTCGCCCCTGCGCATACGCAGCAAACTTCACAACTGCGCATACGCAGCAAACTTCACAACTGCGCATACGCAGCAAACTTCGCAACTGCGCATACGCAGCAAACTTCGCAAGTGCGCATACGCAGCAAACTTCGCAAATGCGCATACGCAGCAAACTTCGCAACTGCGCATACGCAGCAAACTTCGCAACTGCACATACGCAGCAAACTTCGCACCTGCGCATATGCAGCAAACTTCGCAACTGCGCATACGCAGCAAACTTCGCAACTGCGCATACGCAGCAAACTTCGCACCTGCGCATACGCAGCAAACTTCGCAACTGCGCATACGCAGCAAACTTTGCAACTGCGCATACGCAGCAAACTTGGCAACTGCGCATACGCAGCAAACTTCGCACCTGCGCATACGCAGCAATCTTCACAACTGCGCATACGCAGCAAACTTCGCAAATGCGCATACGCTGCAAACTTCGCAACTGCGCATACGCAGCAAACTTCGCACCTGCGCATACGCAGCAAACTTCACAACTGCGCATACGCAGCAAACTTCGCAACTGCGCATACGCAGCAAACTTCGCAACTGCGCATACGCAGCAAACTTCGCACCTGCGCATACGCAGCAAACTTCGCAACTGCGCATACGCAGCAAACTTCGCACCTGCGCATACGCAGCAAACTTGGCAACTGCGCATACGCAGCAAACTTCGCAACTGCGCATACGCAGCAAACTTCGCAACTGCGCATACGCAGCAAACTTCGCAACTGCGCATACGCAGCAAACTTCACAACTGCGCATACGCAGCAAACTTCGCAAATGCGCATACGCAGCAAACTTCGCAACTGCGCATACGCAGCAAACTTCGCAGCGCATACGCAGCAAACTTCGCATCGCATACGCAGCAAATTTCGCACCTGCGCATACGCAGCAAACTTCGCAACTGCGCATACGCAGCAAACTTCGCAGCGCATACGCAGCAAACTTCGCAACTGCGCATACGCAGCAAACTTCGCAACTGCGCAGCAAACTTGGCAACTGCGCATACGCAGCAAACTTCGCACCTGCGCATACGCAGCAAACTTCACAACTGCGCATACGCAGCAAACTTCGCAAATGCACATACGCTGCAAACTTCGCACCTGCGCATACGCAGCAAATGTAGCACCTGCGCATACGCAGCAAACGTAGCACCTGCGCATACGCAGCAAACTTCACAACTGCGCATACGCAGCAAACTTCGCAAATGCGCATACGCAGCAAACTTTGCAACTGCGCATACGCAGCAAACTTCGCACCTGCGCATACGCAGCAAACTTCACAACTGCGCATACGCAGCAAACTTCGCAACTGCGCATACGCAGCAAACTTCGCAACTGCGCATACGCAGCAAACTTCGCAAGTGCGCATACGCAGCAAACTTCGCACCTACGCAGCAAACTTCGCAACTGCGCATACGCAGCAAACTTCGCAACTGCGCATACGCAGCAAACTTCGCAACTGCACATACGCAGCAAACTTCGCACCTGCGCATACGCAGCAAACTTCGCAACTGCGCATACGCAGCAAACTTCGCAACTGCGCATACGCAGCAAACTTCGCACCTGCGCATACGCAGCAAACTTCGCAACTGCGCATACGCAGCAAACTTCGCAACTGCGCATACGCAGCAAACTTGGCAACTGCGCATACGCAGCAAACTTCGCACCTGCGCATACGAAGCAAACTTCACAACTGCGCATACGCAGCAAACTTCGCAAATGCGCATACGCAGCAAACTTCGCACCTGCGCATACGCAGCAAACTTCACAACTGGGCATACGCAGCAAACTTCGCACCTGCGCATACGCAGCAAACTTGGCAACTGCGCATACGCAGCAAACTTCGCACCTGCGCATACGAAGCAAACTTCACAACTGCGCATACGCAGCAAACTTCGCAAATGCGCATACGCAGCAAACTTCGCACCTGCGCATACGCAGCAAACTTCACAACTGGGCATACGCAGCAAACTTCGCACCTGCGCATACGCAGCAAACTTCGCACCTGCGCATACGCAGCAAACTTCGCAACTGCGCATACGCAGCAAACTTCGCAACCTCGCAGCAAACTTGGCAACTGCGCATACGCAGCAAACTTCGCACCTGCGCATACGCAGCAATCTTCACAACTGCGCATACGCAGCAAACTTCGCAAATGCGCATACGCTGCAAACTTCGCAACTGCGCATACGCAGCAAACTTCGCACCTGCGCATACGCAGCAAATGTAGCACCTGCGCATACGCAGCAAACGTAGCACCTGCGCATACGCAGCAAACTTCACAACTGCGCATACGCAGCAAACTTCGCAAATGCGCATACGCAGCAAACTTTGCAACTGCGCATACGCAGCAAACTTCGCACCTGCGCATACGCAGCAAACTTCACAACTGCGCATACGCAGCAAACTTCGCAACTGCGCATACGCAGCAAACTTCGCAACTGCGCATACGCAGCAAACTTCGCAAGTGCGCATACGCAGCAAACTTCGCACCTACGCAGCAAACTTCGCAACTGCGCATACGCAGCAAACTTCGCAACTGCGCATACGCAGCAAACTTCGCAACTGCACATACGCAGCAAACTTCGCACCTGCGCATACGCAGCAAACTTCGCAACTGCGCATACGCAGCAAACTTCGCAACTGCGCATACGCAGCAAACTTCGCACCTGCGCATACGCAGCAAACTTCGCAACTGCGCATACGCAGCAAACTTCGCAACTGCGCATACGCAGCAAACTTGGCAACTGCGCATACGCAGCAAACTTCGCACCTGCGCATACGAAGCAAACTTCACAACTGCGCATACGCAGCAAACTTCGCAAATGCGCATACGCAGCAAACTTCGCACCTGCGCATACGCAGCAAACTTCACAACTGGGCATACGCAGCAAACTTCGCACCTGCGCATACGCAGCAAACTTGGCAACTGCGCATACGCAGCAAACTTCGCACCTGCGCATACGAAGCAAACTTCACAACTGCGCATACGCAGCAAACTTCGCAAATGCGCATACGCAGCAAACTTCGCACCTGCGCATACGCAGCAAACTTCACAACTGGGCATACGCAGCAAACTTCGCACCTGCGCATACGCAGCAAACTTCGCACCTGCGCATACGCAGCAAACTTCGCAACTGCGCATACGCAGCAAACTTCGCAACCTCGCAGCAAACTTGGCAACTGCGCATACGCAGCAAACTTCGCACCTGCGCATACGCAGCAATCTTCACAACTGCGCATACGCAGCAAACTTCGCAAATGCGCATACGCTGCAAACTTCGCAACTGCGCATACGCAGCAAACTTCGCACCTGCGCATACGCAGCAAACTTCACAACTGCGCATACGCAGCAAACTTCGCAACTGCGCATACGCAGCAAACTTCGCAACTGCGCATACGCAGCAAACTTCGCACCTGCGCATACGCAGCAAACTTCGCAACTGCGCATACGCAGCAAACTTCGCACCTGCGCATATGCAGCAAACTTGGCAACTGCGCATACGCAGCAAACTTCGCAACTGCGCATACGCAGCAAACTTCGCATACGCAGCAAACTTCGCAACTGCGCATACGCAGCAAACTTCACACCTGCGCATACGCAGCAAACTTCACAACTGGGCATACGCAGCAAACTTCGCAACTGCGCATACGCAGCAAACTTCGCAACTGCGCATACGCAGCAAACTTCGCAACTGCGCATACGCAGCAAACTTCGCAACTGCGCATACGCAGCAAACTTCGCAACTGCGCATACGCAGCAAACTTCGCACCTGCGCATACGCAGCAAACTTCGCAACTGCGCATACGCAGCAAACTTCGCACCTGCGCATACGCAGCAAACTTGGCAACTGCGCATACGCAGCAAACTTCGCAACTGCGCATACGCAGCAAACTTCGCATACGCAGCAAACTTCGCAACTGCGCATACGCAGCAAACTTCACACCTGCGCATACGCAGCAAACTTCACAACTGGGCATACGCAGCAAACTTCGCAACTGCGCATACGCAGCAAACTTCACAACTGCGCATACGCAGCAAACTTCGCAACTGCGCATACGCAGCAAACTTCGCAACTGCGCATACGCAGCAAACTTCGCACCTGCGCATACGCAGCAAACTTCGCAACTGCGCATACGCAGCAAACTTCGCACCTGCGCATACGCAGCAAACTTGGCAACTGCGCATACGCAGCAAACTTCGCAACTGCGCATACGCAGCAAACTTCGCATACGCAGCAAACTTCGCAACTGCGCATACGCAGCAAACTTCACACCTGCGCATACGCAGCAAACTTCACAACTGGGCATACGCAGCAAACTTCGCAACTGCGCATACGCAGCAAACTTCGCAACTGCGCATACGCAGCAAACTTCGCAACTGCGCATACGCAGCAAACTTCGCAACTGCGCATACGCAGCAAACTTCGCACCTGCGCATACGCAGCAAACTTCGCAACTGCGCATACGCAGCAAACTTCGCAACTGCGCATACGCAGCAAACTTCACAACTGCGCATACGCAGCAAACTTCGCAAATGCGCATACGCAGCAAACTTCGCAACTGCGCATACGCAGCAAACTTCGCAACTGCGCATACGCAGCAAACTTCGCAACTGCGCATACGCAGCAAACTTCGCACCTGCGTATACGCAGCAAACTTCGCACCTGCGCATACGCAGCAAACGTCGGACCAGCGCATACGCAGCAAACTTCGCACCTGCGCATACGCAGCAAACTTCACAACTGCGCATACGCAGCAAACTTTGCAAATGCGCATACGCAGCAAACTTCGCACCTGCGTATACGCAGCAAACTTCGCACCTGCGCATACGCAGCAAACGTCGGACCAGTGCATACGCAGCAAACTTCGCACCTGCGCATACGCAGCAAACTTCACAACTGCGCATACGCAGCAAACTTCGCAAATGCGCATACGCAGCAAACTTTGCAACTGCGCATACGCAGCAAACTTCGCACCTGCGCATACGCAGCAAACTTCGCAACTGCGCATACGCAGCAAACTTCGCAACTGCGCATACGCAGCAAACTTCGCAACTGCGCATACGCAGCAAACTTCGCACCTGCGCATACGCAGCAAACTTCGCAACTGCGCATACGCAGCAAACGTCGCACCTGCGCATACGCAGCAAACTTCGCACCTGCGCATACGCAGCAAACTTCACAATTGCGCATACGCAGCAAACTTCGCAAATGCGCATACGCAGCAAACTTCGCAACTGCGCATACGCAGCAAACTTCGCACCTGCGCATACGCAGCAAACTTCACAACTGCGCATACGCAGCAAACTTCGCAACTGCGCATACGCAGCAAACTTCGCAACTGCGCATACGCAGCAAACATCGCAACTGCGCATACGCAGCAAACTTCGCAAATGCGCATACGCAGCAAACTTCGCAACTGCGCATACGCAGCAAACTTCGCAACTGCGCATACGCAGCAAACTTCGCAACTGCGCATACGCAGCAAACTTCGCACCTGCGTATACGCAGCAAACTTCGCACCTGCGCATACGCAGCAAACGTCGGACCAGCGCATACGCAGCAAACTTCGCACCTGCGCATACGCAGCAAACTTCACAACTGCGCATACGCAGCAAACTTTGCAAATGCGCATACGCAGCAAACTTCGCAACTGCGCATACGCAGCAAACTTCGCACCTGCGCATACGCAGCAAACTTCGCTCCTGCGCATACGCAGCAAACGTCGGACCAGCGCATACGCAGCAAACTTCGCACCTGCGCATACGCAGCAAACTTCACAACTGCGCATACGCAGCAAACTTTGCAAATGCGCATACGCAGCAAACTTCGCAACTGCGCATACGCAGCAAACTTCGCACCTGCGCATACGCAGCAAACTTCACAACTGCGCATACGCAGCAAACTTGGCAACTGCGCATACGCAGCAAACTTGACAACTGCACATAGGCAGCAAACGTCGCACCTGCGCATCGCAGCAAACTTCGCAACTGCGCATACGCAGCAAACTTCGCAACTGCGCATACGCAGCAAACTTCGCAACTGCGCATACGCAGCAAACTTCGCAACTGCGCATACGCAGCAAACTTCACAACTGCACATACGCAGCAAACTTCGCACCTGCGCATACGCAGCAAACTTCGCAACTGCGCATACGCAGCAAACTTCGCACCTGCGTATACGCAGCAAACTTTGCACCTGCGCATACGCAGCAAACGTCGGACCAGCGCATACGCAGCAAACTTCGCACCTGCGCATACGCAGCAAACTTCACAACTACGCATACGCAGCAAACTTTGCAAATGCGCATACGCAGCAAACTTCGCACCTGCGCATACGCAGCAAACTTCACAACTGCGCATACGCAGCAAACTTCGCAAATGCGCATACGCAGCAAACTTTGCAACTGCGCATACGCAGCAAACTTCGCACCTGCGCATACGCAGCAAACTTCGCAACTGCGCATACGCAGCAAACTTCGCAACTGCGCATACGCAGCAAACTTCGCAACTGCGCATACGCAGCAAACTTCGCAACTGCGCATACGCAGCAAACTTCGCAACTGCGCATACACAGCAAACGTCGCACCTGCGCATACGCAGCAAACTTCGCACCTGCGCATACGCAGCAAACTTCACAATTGCGCATACGCAGCAAACTTCGCAAATGCGCATACGCAGCAAACTTCGCAACTGCGCATACGCAGCAAACTTCGCACCTGCGCATACGCAGCAAACTTCACAACTGCGCATACGCAGCAAACTTCGCAACTGCGCATACGCAGCAAACTTCGCAACTGCGCATACGCAGCAAACATCGCAACTGCGCATACGCAGCAAACTTCGCAAATGCGCATACGCAGCAAACTTCGCAACTGCGCATACGCAGCAAACTTCGCAACTGCGCATACGCAGCAAACTTCGCAACTGCGCATACGCAGCAAACTTCGCACCTGCGTATACGCAGCAAACTTCGCACCTGCGCATACGCAGCAAACGTCGGACCAGCGCATACGCAGCAAACTTCGCACCTGCGCATACGCAGCAAACTTCACAACTGCGCATACGCAGCAAACTTTGCAAATGCGCATACGCAGCAAACTTCGCAACTGCGCATACGCAGCAAACTTCGCACCTGCGCATACGCATCAAACTTCACAACTGCGCATACGCAGCAAACTTGGCAACTGCGCATACGCAGCAAACTTGACAACTGCACATAGGCAGCAAACGTCACACCTGCGCATCGCAGCAAACTTCGCAACTGCGCATACGCAGCAAACTTCGCAACTGCGCATACGCAGCAAACTTCGCAACTGCGCATACGCAGCAAACTTCACAACTGCACATGCGCAGCAAACTTCGCACCTGCGCATACGCAGCAAACTTCGCAACTGCGCATACGCAGCAAACTTCGCACCTGCGCATACGCAGCAAACTTGGCAACTGCGCATACGCAGCAAACTTCGCACCTGCGCATACGAAGCAAACTTCACAACTGCGCATACGCAGCAAACTTCGCAACTGCGCATACGCAGCAAACTTCGCACCTGCGCATACGCAGCAAACTTCACAACTGGGCATACGCAGCAAACTTCGCACCTGCGCATACGCAGCAAACGTATGCGCAGCATACGCAGCAAACTTCGCAACTGCGCATACGCAGCAAACTTCGCAACTGCGCATACGCAGCAAACTTCACAACTGCGCATACGCAGCAAACTTCGCAAATGCGCATACGCAGCAAACTTCGCAACTGCGCATACGCAGCAAACTTCGCAACTGCGCATACGCAGCAAACTTCGCAACTGCGCATACGCAGCAAACTTCGCACCTGCGTATACGCAGCAAACTTCGCACCTGCGCATACGCAGCAAACGTCGGACCAGCGCATACGCAGCAAACTTCGCACCTGCGCATACGCAGCAAACTTCACAACTGCGCATACGCAGCAAACTTTGCAACTGCGCATACGCAGCAAACTTCGCAACTGCGCATACGCAGCAAACTTCGCAACTGCGCATACGCAGCAAACTTCACAACTGCGCATACACAGCAAACTTCGCAAATGCGCATACGCAGCAAACTTCGCAACTGCGCATACGCAGCAAGCTTCGCAACTGCGCATACGCAGCAATCTTCGCAACTGCGCATACGCAGCAAACTTCGCACCTGCGTATACGCAGCAAACTTCGCACCTGCGCATACGCAGCAAACTTCGCAACTGCGCATACGCAGCAAACTTCGCACCTGCGCATACGCAGCAAACTTCACAACTGCGCATACGCAGCAAACTTTGCAAATGCGCATACGCAGCAAACTTCGCACCTGCGCATACGCAGCAAACTTCACAACTGCGCATACGCAGCAAACTTCACAACTGCGCATACGCAGCAAACTTCGCAAATGCGCATACGCAGCAAACTTCGCACCTGCGCATACGCAGCAAACTTCACAACTGGGCATACGCAGCAAACTTCGCAACTGCGCATACGCAGCAAACTTCGCAACTGCGCATACGCAGCAAACTTCGCACCTGCGCATACGCAGCAAACTTCGCAACTGCGCATACGCAGCAAACTTCGCAACCTCGCAGCAAACTTGGCAACTGCGCATACGCAGCAAACTTCGCACCTGCGCATACGCAGCAATCTTCACAACTGCGCATACGCAGCAAACTTCGCAAATGCGCATACGCTGCAAACTTCGCAACTGCGCATACGCAGCAAACTTCGCACCTGCGCATACGCAGCAAACTTCGCAACTGCGCATACGCAGCAAACTTCGCACCTGCGCATACGCAGCAAACTTGGCAACTGCGCATACGCAGCAAACTTCGCAACTGCGCATACGCAGCAAACTTCGCATACGCAGCAAACTTCGCAACTGCGCATACGCAGCAAACTTCACACCTGCGCATACGCAGCAAACTTCACAACTAGGCATACGCAGCAAACTTCGCAACTGCGCATACGCAGCAAACTTCGCAACTGCGCATACGCAGCAAACTTGGCAACTGCGCATACGCAGCAAACTTCGCAACTGCGCATACGCAGCAAACTTCGCAACTGCGCATACGCAGCAAACTTCACAACTGCGCATACGCAGCAAACTTCGCAAATGCGCATACGCAGCAAACTTCGCAACTGCGCATACGCAGCAAACTTCGCACCTGCGCATACGCAGCAAACTTCACAACTGGGCATACGCAGCAAACTTCGCACCTGCGCATACGCAGCAAACGTATGCGCAGCATACGCAGCAAACTTCGCAACTGCGCATACGCAGCAAACTTCGCAACTGCGCATACGCAGCAAACTTCACAACTGCGCATACGCAGCAAACTTCGCAAATGCGCATACGCAGCAAACTTCGCAACTGCGCATACGCAGCAAACTTCGCAACTGCGCATACGCAGCAAACTTCGCAACTGCGCATACGCAGCAAACTTCGCACCTGCGTATACGCAGCAAACTTCGCACCTGCGCATACGCAGCAAACGTCGGACCAGCGCATACGCAGCAAACTTCGCACCTGCGCATATGCAGCAAACTTCACAACTGCGCATACGCAGCAAACTTTGCAACTGCGCATACGCAGCAAACTTCGCAACTGCGCATACGCAGCAAACTTCGCAACTGCGCATACGCAGCAAACTTCACAACTGCGCATACGCAGCAAACTTCGCAAATGCGCATACGCAGCAAACTTCGCAACTGCGCATACGCAGCAAGCTTCGCAACTGCGCATACGCAGCAATCTTCGCAACTACGCATACGCAGCAAACTTCGCACCTGCGTATACGCAGCAAACTTCGCACCTGCGCATACGCAGCAAACTTCGCAACTGCGCATACGCAGCAAACTTCGCACCTGCGCATACACAGCAAACTTCACAACTGCGCATACGCAGCAAACTTTGCAAATGCGCATACGCAGCAAACTTCGCACCTGCGCATACGCAGCAAACTTCACAACTGCGCATACGCAGCAAACTTCACAACTGCGCATACGCAGCAAACTTCGCAAATGCGCATACGCAGCAAACTTCGCACCTGCGCATACGCAGCAAACTTCACAACTGGGCATACGCAGCAAACTTCGCAACTGCGCATACGCAGCAAACTTTGCAACTGCGCATACGCAGCAAACTTCGCACCTGCGCATACGCAGCAAACTTCGCAACTGCGCATACGCAGCAAACTTCGCAACCTCGCAGCAAACTTGGCAACTGCGCATACGCAGCAAACTTCGCACCTGCGCATACGCAGCAATCTTCACAACTGCGCATACGCAGCAAACTTCGCAAATGCGCATACGCTGCAAACTTCGCAACTACGCATACGCAGCAAACTTCGCACCTGTGCATACGCAGCAAACTTCGCAACTGCGCATACGCAGCAAACTTCGCACCTGCGCATACGCAGCAAACTTGGCAACTGCGCATACGCAGCAAACTTCGCAACTGCGCATAAGCAGCAAACTTCGCATACGCAGCAAACTTCGCAACTGCGCATACGCAGCAAACTTCACACCTGCGCATACGCAGCAAACTTCACAACTGGGCATACGCAGCAAACTTCGCAACTGCGCATACGCAGCAAACTTCGCAACTGCGCATACGCAGCAAACTTGGCAACTGCGCATACGCAGCAAACTTCGCAACTGCGCATACGCAGCAAACTTCGCAACTGCGCATACGCAGCAAACTTCACAACTGCGCATACGCAGCAAACTTCGCAAATGCGCATACGCAGCAAACTTCGCAACTGCGCATACGCAGCAAACTTCGCAACTGCGCATACGCAGCAAACTTCGCAACTGCGCATACGCAGCAAACTTCGCACCTGCGTATACGCAGCAAACTTCGCACCTGCGCATACGCAGCAAACTTCGCAACTGCGCATACGCAGCAAACTTCGCACCTGCGCATACGCAGCAAACTTCGCAAATGCGCATACGCAGCAAACTTTGCAAATGCGCATACGCAGCAAACTTCGCACCTGCGCATACGCAGCAAACTTCACAACTGCGCATACGCAGCAAACTTCACAACTGCGCATACGCAGCAAACTTCGCAAATGCGCATACGCAGCAAACTTTGCAACTGCGCATACACAGCAAACTTCGCACCTGCGCATACGCAGCAAACTTCGCAACTGCGCATACGCAGCAAACTTCGCAACTGCGCATACGCAGCAAACTTCGCACCTGCGCATACGCAGCAAACTTCGCAACTGCGCATACGCAGCAAACTTCGCAACCTCGCAGCAAACTTGGCAACTGCGCATACGCAGCAAACTTCGCACCTGCGCATACGCAGCAATCTTCACAACTGCGCATACGCAGCAAACTTCGCAAATGCGCATACGCTGCAAACTTCGCAACTGCGCATACGCAGCAAACTTCGCACCTGCGCATACGCAGCAAACTTCGCAACTGCGCATACGCAGCAAACTTCGCACCTGCGCATACGCAGCAAACTTGGCAACTGCGCATACGCAGCAAACTTCGCAACTGCGCATACGCAGCAAACTTCGCATACGCAGCAAACTTCGCAACTGCGCATACGCAGCAAACTTCACACCTGCGCATACGCAGCAAACTTCACAACTGGGCATACGCAGCAAACTTCGCAACTGCGCATACGCAGCAAACTTCGCAACTGCGCATACGCAGCAAACTTGGCAACTGCGCATACGCAGCAAACTTCGCAACTGCGCATACGCAGCAAACTTCGCAACTGCGCATACGCAGCAAACTTCACAACTGCGCATACGCAGCAAACTTCGCAAATGCGCATACGCAGCAAACTTCGCAACTGCGCATAGGCAGCAAACTTCGCAACTGCGCATACGCAGCAAACTTCGCAACTGCGCATACGCAGCAAACTTCGCACCTGCGTATACGCAGCAAACTTCGCAAATGCGCATACGCAGCAAACTTCGCAACTGCGCATACGCAGCAAACTTCGCAACTGCGCATACGCAGCAAACTTCGCAACTGCGCATACGCAGCAAACTTCGCACCTGCGTATACGCAGCAAACTTCGCACCTGCGCATACGCAGCAAACTTCGCAACTGCGCATACGCAGCAAACTTCGCACCTGCGCATACGCAGCAAACTTCGCAAATGCGCATACGCAGCAAACTTTGCAAATGCGCATACGCAGCAAACTTCGCACCTGCGCATACGCAGCAAACTTCACAACTGCGCATACGCAGCAAACTTCGCAACTGCGCATACGCAGCAAACTTCGCACCTGCGCATACGCAGCAAACTTCGCAACTGCGCATACGCAGCAAACTTTGCAAATGCGCATACGCAGCAAACTTCGCACCTGCGCATACGCAGCAAACTTCACAACTGCGCATACGCAGCAAACTTCACAACTGCGCATACGCAGCAAACTTCGCAAATGCGCATACGCAGCAAACTTCGCACCTGCGCATACGCAGCAAACTTCACAACTGGGCATACGCAGCAAACTTCGCAACTGCGCATACGCAGCAAACTTTGCAACTGCGCATACGCAGCAAACTTCGCACCTGCGCATACGCAGCAAACTTCGCAACTGCGCATACGCAGCAAACTTCGCAACCTCGCAGCAAACTTGGCAACTGCGCATACGCAGCAAACTTCGCACCTGCGCATACGCAGCAATCTTCACAACTGCGCATACGCAGCAAACTTCGCAAATGCGCATACGCTGCAAACTTCGCAACTACGCATACGCAGCAAACTTCGCACCTGTGCATACGCAGCAAACTTCGCAACTGCGCATACGCAGCAAACTTCGCACCTGCGCATACGCAGCAAACTTGGCAACTGCGCATACGCAGCAAACTTCGCAACTGCGCATAAGCAGCAAACTTCGCATACGCAGCAAACTTCGCAACTGCGCATACGCAGCAAACTTCACACCTGCGCATACGCAGCAAACTTCACAACTGGGCATACGCAGCAAACTTCGCAACTGCGCATACGCAGCAAACTTCGCAACTGCGCATACGCAGCAAACTTGGCAACTGCGCATACGCAGCAAACTTCGCAACTGCGCATACGCAGCAAACTTCGCAACTGCGCATACGCAGCAAACTTCACAACTGCGCATACGCAGCAAACTTCGCAAATGCGCATACGCAGCAAACTTCGCAACTGCGCATACGCAGCAAACTTCGCAACTGCGCATACGCAGCAAACTTCGCAACTGCGCATACGCAGCAAACTTCGCACCTGCGTATACGCAGCAAACTTCGCACCTGCGCATACGCAGCAAACTTCGCAACTGCGCATACGCAGCAAACTTCGCACCTGCGCATACGCAGCAAACTTCGCAAATGCGCATACGCAGCAAACTTTGCAAATGCGCATACGCAGCAAACTTCGCACCTGCGCATACGCAGCAAACTTCACAACTGCGCATACGCAGCAAACTTCACAACTGCGCATACGCAGCAAACTTCGCAAATGCGCATACGCAGCAAACTTTGCAACTGCGCATACACAGCAAACTTCGCACCTGCGCATACGCAGCAAACTTCGCAACTGCGCATACGCAGCAAACTTCGCAACTGCGCATACGCAGCAAACTTCGCACCTGCGCATACGCAGCAAACTTCGCAACTGCGCATACGCAGCAAACTTCGCAACCTCGCAGCAAACTTGGCAACTGCGCATACGCAGCAAACTTCGCACCTGCGCATACGCAGCAATCTTCACAACTGCGCATACGCAGCAAACTTCGCAAATGCGCATACGCTGCAAACTTCGCAACTGCGCATACGCAGCAAACTTCGCACCTGCGCATACGCAGCAAACTTCGCAACTGCGCATACGCAGCAAACTTCGCACCTGCGCATACGCAGCAAACTTGGCAACTGCGCATACGCAGCAAACTTCGCAACTGCGCATACGCAGCAAACTTCGCATACGCAGCAAACTTCGCAACTGCGCATACGCAGCAAACTTCACACCTGCGCATACGCAGCAAACTTCACAACTGGGCATACGCAGCAAACTTCGCAACTGCGCATACGCAGCAAACTTCGCAACTGCGCATACGCAGCAAACTTGGCAACTGCGCATACGCAGCAAACTTCGCAACTGCGCATACGCAGCAAACTTCGCAACTGCGCATACGCAGCAAACTTCACAACTGCGCATACGCAGCAAACTTCGCAAATGCGCATACGCAGCAAACTTCGCAACTGCGCATAGGCAGCAAACTTCGCAACTGCGCATACGCAGCAAACTTCGCAACTGCGCATACGCAGCAAACTTCGCACCTGCGTATACGCAGCAAACTTCGCAAATGCGCATACGCAGCAAACTTCGCAACTGCGCATACGCAGCAAACTTCGCAACTGCGCATACGCAGCAAACTTCGCAACTGCGCATACGCAGCAAACTTCGCACCTGCGTATACGCAGCAAACTTCGCACCTGCGCATACGCAGCAAACTTCGCAACTGCGCATACGCAGCAAACTTCGCACCTGCGCATACGCAGCAAACTTCGCAAATGCGCATACGCAGCAAACTTTGCAAATGCGCATACGCAGCAAACTTCGCACCTGCGCATACGCAGCAAACTTCACAACTGCGCATACGCAGCAAACTTCGCAACTGCGCATACGCAGCAAACTTCGCACCTGCGCATACGCAGCAAACTTCGCAACTGCGCATACGCAGCAAACTTCACAACTGCGCATACGCAGCAAACTTCGCAAATGCGCATACGCAGCAAACTTCGCAACTGCGCATACGCAGCAAACTTCGCAACTGCGCATACGCAGCAAACTTCGCAACTGCGCATACGCAGCAAACTTCGCACCTGCGTATACGCAGCAAACTTCGCACCTGCGCATACGCAGCAAACGTCGGACCAGCGCATACGCAGCAAACTTCGCACCTGCGCATATGCAGCAAACTTCACAACTGCGCATACGCAGCAAACTTTGCAACTGCGCATACGCAGCAAACTTCGCAACTGCGCATACGCAGCAAACTTCGCAACTGCGCATACGCAGCAAACTTCACAACTGCGCATACGCAGCAAACTTCGCAAATGCGCATACGCAGCAAACTTCGCAACTGCGCATACGCAGCAAGCTTCACAACTGCGCATACGCAGCAATCTTCGCAACTACGCATACGCAGCAAACTTCGCACCTGCGTATACGCAGCAAACTTCGCACCTGCGCATACGCAGCAAACTTCGCAACTGCGCATACGCAGCAAACTTCGCACCTGCGCATACACAGCAAACTTCACAACTGCGCATACGCAGCAAACTTTGCAAATGCGCATACGCAGCAAACTTCGCACCTGCGCATACGCAGCAAACTTCACAACTGCGCATACGCAGCAAACCTCACAACTGCGCATACGCAGCAAACTTCGCAAATGCGCATACGCAGCAAACTTCGCACCTGCGCATACGCAGCAAACTTCACAACTGGGCATACGCAGCAAACTTCGCAACTGCGCATACGCAGCAAACTTTGCAACTGCGCATACGCAGCAAACTTCGCACCTGCGCATACGCAGCAAACTTCGCAACTGCGCATACGCAGCAAACTTCGCAACCTCGCAGCAAACTTGGCAACTGCGCATACGCAGCAAACTTCGCACCTGCGCATACGCAGCAATCTTCACAACTGCGCATACGCAGCAAACTTCGCAAATGCGCATACGCTGCAAACTTCGCAACTACGCATACGCAGCAAACTTCGCACCTGTGCATACGCAGCAAACTTCGCAACTGCGCATACGCAGCAAACTTCGCACCTGCGCATACGCAGCAAACTTGGCAACTGCGCATACGCAGCAAACTTCGCAACTGCGCATAAGCAGCAAACTTCGCATACGCAGCAAACTTCGCAACTGCGCATACGCAGCAAACTTCACACCTGCGCATACGCAGCAAACTTCGCAACTGGGCATACGCAGCAAACTTCGCAACTGCGCATACGCAGCAAACTTCGCAACTGCGCATACGCAGCAAACTTGGCAACTGCGCATACGCAGCAAACTTCGCAACTGCGCATACGCAGCAAACTTCGCAACTGCGCATACGCAGCAAACTTCACAACTGCGCATACGCAGCAAACTTCGCAAATGCGCATACGCAGCAAACTTCGCAACTGCGCATACGCAGCAAACTTCGCAACTGCGCATACGCAGCAAACTTCGCAACTGCGCATACGCAGCAAACTTCGCACCTGCGTATACGCAGCAAACTTCGCACCTGCGCATACGCAGCAAACTTCGCAACTGCGCATACGCAGCAAACTTCGCACCTGCGCATACGCAGCAAACTTCGCAAATGCGCATACGCAGCAAACTTTGCAAATGCGCATACGCAGCAAACTTCGCACCTGCGCATACGCAGCAAACTTCACAACTGCGCATACGCAGCAAACTTCGCAAATGCGCATACGCAGCAAACTTTGCAACTGCGCATACACAGCAAACTTCGCACCTGCGCATACGCAGCAAACTTCGCAACTGCGCATACGCAGCAAACTTCGCAACTGCGCATACGCAGCAAACTTCGCACCTGCGCATACGCAGCAAACTTCGCAACTGCGCATACGCAGCAAACTTCGCAACCTCGCAGCAAACTTGGCAACTGCGCATACGCAGCAAACTTCGCACCTGCGCATACGCAGCAATCTTCACAACTGCGCATACGCAGCAAACTTCGCAAATGCGCATACGCTGCAAACTTCGCAACTGCGCATACGCAGCAAACTTCGCACCTGCGCATACGCAGCAAACTTCGCAACTGCGCATACGCAGCAAACTTCGCACCTGCGCATACGCAGCAAACTTGGCAACTGCGCATACGCAGCAAACTTCGCAACTGCGCATACGCAGCAAACTTCGCATACGCAGCAAACTTCGCAACTGCGCATACGCAGCAAACTTCACACCTGCGCATACGCAGCAAACTTCACAACTGGGCATACGCAGCAAACTTCGCAACTGCGCATACGCAGCAAACTTCGCAACTGCGCATACGCAGCAAACTTGGCAACTGCGCATACGCAGCAAACTTCGCAACTGCGCATACGCAGCAAACTTCGCAACTGCGCATACGCAGCAAACTTCACAACTGCGCATACGCAGCAAACTTCGCAAATGCGCATACGCAGCAAACTTCGCAACTGCGCATACGCAGCAAACTTCGCAACTGCGCATACGCAGCAAACTTCGCAACTGCGCATACGCAGCAAACTTCGCACCTGCGTATACGCAGCAAACTTCGCAAATGCGCATACGCAGCAAACTTCGCAACTGCGCATACGCAGCAAACTTCGCAACTGCGCATACGCAGCAAACTTCGCAACTGCGCATACGCAGCAAACTTCGCACCTGCGTATACGCAGCAAACTTCGCACCTGCGCATACGCAGCAAACTTCGCAACTGCGCATACGCAGCAAACTTCGCACCTGCGCATACGCAGCAAACTTCGCAAATGCGCATACGCAGCAAACTTTGCAAATGCGCATACGCAGCAAACTTCGCACCTGCGCATACGCAGCAAACTTCACAACTGCGCATACGCAGCAAACTTCGCAACTGCGCATACGCAGCAAACTTCGCACCTGCGCATACGCAGCAAACTTCGCAACTGCGCATACGCAGCAAACTTCGCAACTGCGCATACGCAGCAAACTTCGCACCTGCGCATACGCAGCAAACTTCGCAAATGCGCATACGCAGCAAACTTTGCAACTGCGCATACACAGCAAACTTCGCACCTGCGCATACGCAGCAAACTTCGCAACTGCGCATACGCAGCAAACTTCGCACCTGCGCATACGCAGCAAACTTCGCACCTGCGCATACGCAGCAAACTTGGCAACTGCGCATACGCAGCAAACTTCGCAACTGCGCATAAGCAGCAAACTTCGCATACGCAGCAAACTTCGCAACTGCGCATACGCAGCAAACTTCACACCTGCGCATACGCAGCAAACTTCACAACTGGGCATACGCAGCAAACTTCGCAACTGCGCATACGCAGCAAACTTCGCAACTGCGCATACGCAGCAAACTTGGCAACTGCGCATACGCAGCAAACTTCGCAACTGCGCATACGCAGCAAACTTCGCAACTGCGCATACGCAGCAAACTTCACAACTGCGCATACGCAGCAAACTTCGCAAATGCGCATACGCAGCAAACTTCGCAACTGCGCATACGCAGCAAACTTCGCAACTGCGCATACGCAGCAAACTTCGCAACTGCGCATACGCAGCAAACTTCGCACCTGCGTATACGCAGCAAACTTCGCACCTGCGCATACGCAGCAAACTTCGCAACTGCGCATACGCAGCAAACTTCGCACCTGCGCATACGCAGCAAACTTCGCAAATGCGCATACGCAGCAAACTTTGCAAATGCGCATACGCAGCAAACTTCGCACCTGCGCATACGCAGCAAACTTCACAACTGCGCATACGCAGCAAACTTCACAACTGCGCATACGCAGCAAACTTCGCAAATGCGCATACGCAGCAAACTTTGCAACTGCGCATACACAGCAAACTTCGCACCTGCGCATACGCAGCAAACTTCGCAACTGCGCATACGCAGCAAACTTCGCAACTGCGCATACGCAGCAAACTTCGCACCTGCGCATACGCAGCAAACTTCGCAACTGCGCATACGCAGCAAACTTCGCAACCTCGCAGCAAACTTGGCAACTGCGCATACGCAGCAAACTTCGCACCTGCGCATACGCAGCAATCTTCACAACTGCGCATACGCAGCAAACTTCGCAAATGCGCATACGCTGCAAACTTCGCAACTGCGCATACGCAGCAAACTTCGCATACGCAGCAAACTTCGCAACTGCGCATACGCAGCAAACTTCACACCTGCGCATACGCAGCAAACTTCACAACTGGGCATACGCAGCAAACTTCGCAACTGCGCATACGCAGCAAACTTCGCAACTGCGCATACGCAGCAAACTTGGCAACTGCGCATACGCAGCAAACTTCGCAACTGCGCATACGCAGCAAACTTCGCAACTGCGCATACGCAGCAAACTTCACAACTGCGCATACGCAGCAAACTTCGCAAATGCGCATACGCAGCAAACTTCGCAACTGCGCATAGGCAGCAAACTTCGCAACTGCGCATACGCAGCAAACTTCGCAACTGCGCATACGCAGCAAACTTCGCACCTGCGTATACGCAGCAAACTTCGCAAATGCGCATACGCAGCAAACTTCGCAACTGCGCATACGCAGCAAACTTCGCAACTGCGCATACGCAGCAAACTTCGCAACTGCGCATACGCAGCAAACTTCGCACCTGCGTATACGCAGCAAACTTCGCACCTGCGCATACGCAGCAAACTTCGCAACTGCGCATACGCAGCAAACTTCGCACCTGCGCATACGCAGCAAACTTCGCAAATGCGCATACGCAGCAAACTTCGCACCTGCGTATACGCAGCAAACTTCGCACCTGCGCATACGCAGCAAACTTCGCAACTGCGCATACGCAGCAAACTTCGCACCTGCGCATACGCAGCAAACTTCGCAAATGCGCATACGCAGCAAACTTTGCAAATGCGCATACGCAGCAAACTTCGCACCTGCGCATACGCAGCAAACTTCACAACTGCGCATACGCAGCAAACTTCGCAACTGCGCATACGCAGCAAACTTCGCACCTGCGCATACGCAGCAAACTTCGCAACTGCGCATACGCAGCAAACTTCACAACTGCGCATACGCAGCAAACTTCGCAGCAAACTTCGCACCTGCGCATACGCAGCAAACTTCGCAAATGCGCATACGCAGCAAACTTTGCAAATGCGCATACGCAGCAAACTTCGCACCTGCGCATACGCAGCAAACTTCACAACTGCGCATACGCAGCAAACTTCGCAACTGCGCATACGCAGCAAACTTCACAACTGCGCATACGCAGCAAACTTTGCAACTGCGCATACGCAGCAAACTTCGCAACTGCGCATACGCAGCAAACTTCGCAACTGCGCATACGCAGCAAACTTCACAACTGCGCATACGCAGCAAACTTCGCAAATGCGCATACGCAGCAAACTTCGCAACTGCGCATACGCAGCAAGCTTCACAACTGCGCATACGCAGCAATCTTCGCAACTACGCATACGCAGCAAACTTCGCACCTGCGTATACGCAGCAAACTTCGCACCTGCGCATACGCAGCAAACTTCGCAACTGCGCATACGCAGCAAACTTCGCACCTGCGCATACACAGCAAACTTCACAACTGCGCATACGCAGCAAACTTTGCAAATGCGCATACGCAGCAAACTTCGCACCTGCGCATACGCAGCAAACTTCACAACTGCGCATACGCAGCAATCTTCACAACTGCGCATACGCAGCAAACTTCGCAAATGCGCATACGCTGCAAACTTCGCAACTGCGCATACGCAGCAAACTTCGCATACGCAGCAAACTTCGCAACTGCGCATACGCAGCAAACTTCACACCTGCGCATACGCAGCAAACTTCACAACTGGGCATACGCAGCAAACTTCGCAACTGCGCATACGCAGCAAACTTCGCAACTGCGCATACGCAGCAAACTTGGCAACTGCGCATACGCAGCAAACTTCGCAACTGCGCATACGCAGCAAACTTCGCAACTGCGCATACGCAGCAAACTTCACAACTGCGCATACGCAGCAAACTTCGCAAATGCGCATACGCAGCAAACTTCGCAACTGCGCATAGGCAGCAAACTTCGCAACTGCGCATACGCAGCAAACTTCGCAACTGCGCATACGCAGCAAACTTCGCACCTGCGTATACGCAGCAAACTTCGCAAATGCGCATACGCAGCAAACTTCGCAACTGCGCATACGCAGCAAACTTCGCAACTGCGCATACGCAGCAAACTTCGCAACTGCGCATACGCAGCAAACTTCGCACCTGCGTATACGCAGCAAACTTCGCACCTGCGCATACGCAGCAAACTTCGCAACTGCGCATACGCAGCAAACTTCGCACCTGCGCATACGCAGCAAACTTCGCAAATGCGCATACGCAGCAAACTTCGCACCTGCGTATACGCAGCAAACTTCGCACCTGCGCATACGCAGCAAACTTCGCAACTGCGCATACGCAGCAAACTTCGCACCTGCGCATACGCAGCAAACTTCGCAAATGCGCATACGCAGCAAACTTTGCAAATGCGCATACGCAGCAAACTTCGCACCTGCGCATACGCAGCAAACTTCACAACTGCGCATACGCAGCAAACTTCGCAACTGCGCATACGCAGCAAACTTCGCACCTGCGCATACGCAGCAAACTTCGCAACTGCGCATACGCAGCAAACTTCACAACTGCGCATACGCAGCAAACTTCGCAGCAAACTTCGCACCTGCGCATACGCAGCAAACTTCGCAAATGCGCATACGCAGCAAACTTTGCAAATGCGCATACGCAGCAAACTTCGCACCTGCGCATACGCAGCAAACTTCACAACTGCGCATACGCAGCAAACTTCGCAACTGCGCATACGCAGCAAACTTCACAACTGCGCATACGCAGCAAACTTTGCAACTGCGCATACGCAGCAAACTTCGCAACTGCGCATACGCAGCAAACTTCGCATACGCAGCAAACTTCGCAACTGCGCATACGCAGCAAACTTCACAACTGCGCATACGCAGCAAACTTCGCAAATGCGCATACGCAGCAAACTTCGCAACTGCGCATACGCAGCAAGCTTCACAACTGCGCATACGCAGCAATCTTCGCAACTACGCATACGCAGCAAACTTCGCACCTGCGTATACGCAGCAAACTTCGCACCTGCGCATACGCAGCAAACTTCGCAACTGCGCATACGCAGCAAACTTCGCACCTGCGCATACACAGCAAACTTCACAACTGCGCATACGCAGCAAACTTTGCAAATGCGCATACGCAGCAAACTTCGCACCTGCGCATACGCAGCAAACTTCACAACTGCGCATACGCAGCAAACCTCACAACTGCGCATACGCAGCAAACTTCGCAAATGCGCATACGCAGCAAACTTCGCACCTGCGCATACGCAGCAAACTTCACAACTGGGCATACGCAGCAAACTTCGCAACTGCGCATACGCAGCAAACTTTGCAACTGCGCATACGCAGCAAACTTCGCACCTGCGCATACGCAGCAAACTTCGCAACTGCGCATACGCAGCAAACTTCGCAACCTCGCAGCAAACTTGGCAACTGCGCATACGCAGCAAACTTCGCACCTGCGCATACGCAGCAATCTTCACAACTGCGCATACGCAGCAAACTTCGCAAATGCGCATACGCTGCAAACTTCGCAACTACGCATACGCAGCAAACTTCGCACCTGTGCATACGCAGCAAACTTCGCAACTGCGCATACGCAGCAAACTTCGCACCTGCGCATACGCAGCAAACTTGGCAACTGCGCATACGCAGCAAACTTCGCAACTGCGCATAAGCAGCAAACTTCGCATACGCAGCAAACTTCGCAACTGCGCATACGCAGCAAACTTCACACCTGCGCATACGCAGCAAACTTCACAACTGGGCATACGCAGCAAACTTCGCAACTGCGCATACGCAGCAAACTTCGCAACTGCGCATACGCAGCAAACTTGGCAACTGCGCATACGCAGCAAACTTCGCAACTGCGCATACGCAGCAAACTTCGCAACTGCGCATACGCAGCAAACTTCACAACTGCGCATACGCAGCAAACTTCGCAAATGCGCATACGCAGCAAACTTCGCAACTGCGCATACGCAGCAAACTTCGCAACTGCGCATACGCAGCAAACTTCGCAACTGCGCATACGCAGCAAACTTCGCACCTGCGTATACGCAGCAAACTTCGCACCTGCGCATACGCAGCAAACTTCGCAACTGCGCATACGCAGCAAACTTCGCACCTGCGCATACGCAGCAAACTTCGCAAATGCGCATACGCAGCAAACTTTGCAAATGCGCATACGCAGCAAACTTCGCACCTGCGCATACGCAGCAAACTTCACAACTGCGCATACGCAGCAAACTTCACAACTGCGCATACGCAGCAAACTTCGCAAATGCGCATACGCAGCAAACTTTGCAACTGCGCATACACAGCAAACTTCGCACCTGCGCATACGCAGCAAACTTCGCAACTGCGCATACGCAGCAAACTTCGCAACTGCGCATACGCAGCAAACTTCGCACCTGCGCATACGCAGCAAACTTCGCAACTGCGCATACGCAGCAAACTTCGCAACCTCGCAGCAAACTTGGCAACTGCGCATACGCAGCAAACTTCGCACCTGCGCATACGCAGCAATCTTCACAACTGCGCATACGCAGCAAACTTCGCAAATGCGCATACGCTGCAAACTTCGCAACTGCGCATACGCAGCAAACTTCGCACCTGCGCATACGCAGCAAACTTCGCAACTGCGCATACGCAGCAAACTTCGCACCTGCGCATACGCAGCAAACTTGGCAACTGCGCATACGCAGCAAACTTCGCAACTGCGCATACGCAGCAAACTTCGCATACGCAGCAAACTTCGCAACTGCGCATACGCAGCAAACTTCACACCTGCGCATACGCAGCAAACTTCACAACTGGGCATACGCAGCAAACTTCGCAACTGCGCATACGCAGCAAACTTCGCAACTGCGCATACGCAGCAAACTTGGCAACTGCGCATACGCAGCAAACTTCGCAACTGCGCATACGCAGCAAACTTCGCAACTGCGCATACGCAGCAAACTTCACAACTGCGCATACGCAGCAAACTTCGCAAATGCGCATACGCAGCAAACTTCGCAACTGCGCATACGCAGCAAACTTCGCAACTGCGCATACGCAGCAAACTTCGCAACTGCGCATACGCAGCAAACTTCGCACCTGCGTATACGCAGCAAACTTCGCAAATGCGCATACGCAGCAAACTTCGCAACTGCGCATACGCAGCAAACTTCGCAACTGCGCATACGCAGCAAACTTCGCAACTGCGCATACGCAGCAAACTTCGCACCTGCGTATACGCAGCAAACTTCGCACCTGCGCATACGCAGCAAACTTCGCAACTGCGCATACGCAGCAAACTTCGCACCTGCGCATACGCAGCAAACTTCGCAAATGCGCATACGCAGCAAACTTTGCAAATGCGCATACGCAGCAAACTTCGCACCTGCGCATACGCAGCAAACTTCACAACTGCGCATACGCAGCAAACTTCGCAACTGCGCATACGCAGCAAACTTCGCACCTGCGCATACGCAGCAAACTTCGCAACTGCGCATACGCAGCAAACTTCGCAACTGCGCATACGCAGCAAACTTCGCACCTGCGCATACGCAGCAAACTTCGCAAATGCGCATACGCAGCAAACTTTGCAACTGCGCATACACAGCAAACTTCGCACCTGCGCATACGCAGCAAACTTCGCAACTGCGCATACGCAGCAAACTTCGCACCTGCGCATACGCAGCAAACTTCGCAACTGCGCATACGCAGCAAACTTCGCAACCTCGCAGCAAACTTGGCAACTGCGCATACGCAGCAAACTTCGCACCTGCGCATACGCAGCAATCTTCACAACTGCGCATACGCAGCAAACTTCGCAAATGCGCATACGCTGCAAACTTCGCAACTGCGCATACGCAGCAAACTTCGCACCTGCGCATACGCAGCAAACTTCGCAACTGCGCATACGCAGCAAACTTCGCACCTGCGCATACGCAGCAAACTTGGCAACTGCGCATACGCAGCAAACTTCGCAACTGTGCATACGCAGCAAACTTCGCATACGCAGCAAACTTCGCAACTGCGCATACGCAGCAAACTTCACACCTGCGCATACGCAGCAAACTTCACAACTGGGCATACGCAGCAAACTTCGCAACTGCGCATACGCAGCAAACTTCGCAACTGCGCATACGCAGCAAACTTGGCAACTGCGCATACGCAGCAAACTTCGCAACTGCGCATACGCAGCAAACTTCGCAACTGCGCATACGCAGCAAACTTCACAACTGCGCATACGCAGCAAACTTCGCAAATGCGCATACGCAGCAAACTTCGCAACTGCGCATACGCAGCAAACTTCGCAACTGCGCATACGCAGCAAACTTCGCAACTGCGCATACGCAGCAAACTTCGCACCTGCGTATACGCAGCAAACTTCGCAAATGCGCATACGCAGCAAACTTCGCAACTGCGCATACGCAGCAAACTTCGCAACTGCGCATACGCAGCAAACTTCGCAACTGCGCATACGCAGCAAACTTCGCACCTGCGTATACGCAGCAAACTTCGCACCTGCGCATACGCAGCAAACTTCGCAACTGCGCATACGCAGCAAACTTCGCACCTGCGCATACGCAGCAAACTTCGCAAATGCGCATACGCAGCAAACTTTGCAAATGCGCATACGCAGCAAACTTCGCACCTGCGCATACGCAGCAAACTTCACAACTGCGCATACGCAGCAAACTTCGCAACTGCGCATACGCAGCAAACTTCGCACCTGCGCATACGCAGCAAACTTCGCAACTGCGCATACGCAGCAAACTTCGCAACTGCGCATACGCAGCAAACTTCGCACCTGCGCATACGCAGCAAACTTCGCAAATGCGCATACGCAGCAAACTTTGCAACTGCGCATACGCAGCAAACTTCGCACCTGCGCATACGCAGCAAACTTCGCAACTGCGCATACGCAGCAAACTTCGCAACTGCGCATACGCAGCAAACTTCGCACCTGCGCATACGCAGCAAACTTCGCAACTGCGCATACGCAGCAAACTTCGCAACCTCGCAGCAAACTTGGCAACTGCGCATACGCAGCAAACTTCGCACCTGCGCATACGCAGCAATCTTCACAACTGCGCATACGCAGCAAACTTCGCAAATGCGCATACGCTGCAAACTTCGCAACTGCGCATACGCAGCAAACTTCGCACCTGCGCATACGCAGCAAACTTCGCAACTGCGCATACGCAGCAAACTTCGCACCTGCGCATACGCAGCAAACTTGGCAACTGCGCATACGCAGCAAACTTCGCAACTGCGCATACGCAGCAAACTTCGCATACGCAGCAAACTTCGCAACTGCGCATACGCAGCAAACTTCACACCTGCGCATACGCAGCAAACTTCACAACTGGGCATACGCAGCAAACTTCGCAACTGCGCATACGCAGCAAACTTGGCAACTGCGCATACGCAGCAAACTTGGCAACTGCGCATACGCAGCAAACTTCGCAACTGCGCATACGCAGCAAACTTCGCAACTGCGCATACGCAGCAAACTTCACAACTGCGCATACGCAGCAAACTTCGCAAATGCGCATACGCAGCAAACTTCGCAACTGCGCATACGCAGCAAACTTCGCAACTGCGCATACGCAGCAAACTTCGCAACTGCGCATACGCAGCAAACTTCGCACCTGCGTATACGCAGCAAACTTCGCACCTGCGCATACGCAGCAAACTTCGCAACTGCGCATACGCAGCAAACTTCGCACCTGCGCATACGCAGCAAACTTCGCAAATGCGCATACGCAGCAAACTTTGCAAATGCGCATACGCAGCAAACTTCGCACCTGCGCATACGCAGCAAACTTCACAACTGCGCATACGCAGCAAACTTCACAACTGCGCATACGCAGCAAACTTCGCAAATGCGCATACGCAGCAAACTTTGCAACTGCGCATACACAGCAAACTTCGCACCTGCGCATACGCAGCAAACTTCGCAACTGCGCATACGCAGCAAACTTCGCAACTGCGCATACGCAGCAAACTTCGCACCTGCGTATACGCAGCAAACTTCGCACCTGCGCATACGCAGCAAACGTCGGACCAGCGCATACGCAGCAAACTTCGCACCTGCGCATACGCAGCAAACTTCACAACTGCGCATACGCAGCAAACTTTGCAAATGCGCATACGCAGCATACTTCGCAACTGCGCATACGCAGCAAACTTCGCACCTGCGCATACGCAGCAAACTTCACAACTGCGCATACGCAGCAAACTTGGCAACTGCGCATACGCAGCAAACTTGACAACTGCGCATACGCAGCAAACTTCGCAACTGCGCATACGCAGCAAACTTCGCAACTGCGCATACGCAGCAAACTTCGCAACTGCGCATACGCAGCAAACTTCGCAACTGCGCATACGCAGCAAACTTCGCAACTGCGCATACGCAGCAAACTTCACAACTGCGCATACGCAGCAAACTTCGCACCTGCGCATACGCTGCAAACTTCGCAACTGCGCATACGCAGCAAACTTCGCACCTGCGTATACGCAGCAAACTTCGCACCTGCGCATACGCAGCAAACGTCGGACCAGCGCATACGCAGCAAACTTCGCACCTGCGCATACGCAGCAAACTTCACAACTGCGCATACGCAGCAAACTTTGCAAATGCGCATACGCAGCAAACTTCGCACCTGCGCATACGCAGCAAACTTCACAACTGCGCATACGCAGCAAACTTCGCAAATGCGCATACGCAGCAAACTTTGCAACTGCGCATACGCAGCAAACTTCGCACCTGCGCATACGCAGCAAACATCGCAACTGCGCATACGCAGCAAACTTCGCAACTGCGCATACGCAGCAAACTTCGCAACTGCGCATACGCAGCAAACTTCGCAACTGCGCATACGCAGCAAACTTCGCAACTGCGCATACGCAGCAAACGTCGCACCTGCGCATACGCAGCAAACTTCGCACCTGCGCATACGCAGCAAACTTCGCACCTGCGCATACGCAGCAAACTTCACAATTGCGCATACGCAGCAAACTTCGCAAATGCGCATACGCAGCAAACTTCGCAACTGCGCATACGCAGCAAACTTCGCACCTGCGCATACGCAGCAAACTTCACAACTGCGCATACGCAGCAAACTTCGCAACTGCGCATACGCAGCAAACTTCGCAACTGCGCATACGCAGCAAACATCGCAACTGCGCATACGCAGCAAACTTCGCAAATGCGCATACGCAGCAAACTTCGCAACTGCGCATACGCAGCAAACTTCGCAACTGCGCATACGCAGCAAACTTCGCAACTGCGCATACGCAGCAAACTTCGCACCTGCGTATACGCAGCAAACTTCGCACCTGCGCATACGCAGCAAACGTCGGACCAGCGCATACGCAGCAAACTTCGCACCTGCGCATACGCAGCAAACTTCACAACTGCGCATACGCAGCAAACTTTGCAAATGCGCATACGCAGCAAACTTCGCAACTGCGCATACGCAGCAAACTTCGCACCTGCGCATACGCAGCAAACTTCACAACTGCGCATACGCAGCAAACTTGGCAACTGCGCATACGCAGCAAACTTGACAACTGCACATAGGCAGCAAACGTCGCACCTGCGCATCGCAGCAAACTTCGCAACTGCGCATACGCAGCAAACTTCGCAACTGCGCATACGCAGCAAACTTCGCAACTGCGCATACGCAGCAAACTTCGCAACTGCGCATACGCAGCAAACTTCACAACTGCACATACGCAGCAAACTTCGCACCTGCGCATACGCAGCAAACTTCGCAACTGCGCATACGCAGCAAACTTCGCAACTGCGCATACGCAGCAAACTTCGCAACTGCGCATACGCAGCAAACTTCGCACCTGCGTATACGCAGCAAACTTCGCACCTGCGCATACGCAGCAAACGTCGGACCAGCGCATACGCAGCAAACTTCGCACCTGCGCATACGCAGCAAACTTCACAACTGCGCATACGCAGCAAGCTTTGCAACTGCGCATACGCAGCAAACTTCGCAACTGCGCATACGCAGCAAACTTCGCAACTGCGCATACGCAGCAAACTTCACAACTGCGCATACGCAGCAAACTTCGCAAATGCGCATACGCAGCAAACTTCGCAAATGCGCATACGCAGCAAACTTCGCAACTGCGCATACGCAGCAAGCTTCGCAACTGCGCATACGCAGCAATCTTCGCAACTGCGCATACGCAGCAAACTTCGCACCTGCGTATACGCAGCAAACTTCGCACCTGCGCATACGCAGCAAACTTCGCAACTGCGCATACGCAGCAAACTTCGCACCTGCGCATACGCAGCAAACTTCACAACTGCGCATACGCAGCAAACTTTGCAAATGCGCATACGCAGCAAACTTCGCACCTGCGCATACGCAGCAAACTTCACAACTGCGCATACGCAGCAAACTTCACAACTGCGCATACGCAGCAAACTTCGCAAATGCGCATACGCAGCAAACTTCGCACCTGCGCATACGCAGCAAACTTCACAACTGGGCATACGCAGCAAACTTCGCAACTGCGCATACGCAGCAAACTTCGCAACTGCGCATACGCAGCAAACTTCGCACCTGCGCATACGCAGCAAACTTCGCAACTGCGCATACGCAGCAAACTTTGCAACCTCGCAGCAAACTTGGCAACTGCGCATACGCAGCAAACTTCGCACCTGCGCATACGCAGCAATCTTCACAACTGCGCATACGCAGCAAACTTCGCAAATGCGCATACGCTGCAAACTTCGCAACTGCGCATACGCAGCAAACTTCGCACCTGCGCATACGCAGCAAACTTCGCAACTGCGCATACGCAGCAAACTTCGCACCTGCGCATACGCAGCAAACTTGGCAACTGCGCATACGCAGCAAACTTCGCAACTGCGCATACGCAGCAAACTTCGCATACGCAGCAAACTTCGCAACTGCGCATACGCAGCAAACTTCACACCTGCGCATACGCAGCAAACTTCACAACTGCGCATACGCAGCAAACTTCACAACTGGGCATACGCAGCAAACTTCGCAACTGCGCATACGCAGCAAACTTCGCAACTGCGCATACGCAGCAAACTTGGCAACTGCGCATACGCAGCAAACTTCGCAACTGCGCATACGCAGCAAACTTCGCAACTGCGCATACGCAGCAAACTTCGCAACTGCGCATACGCAGCAAACTTCGCACCTGCGTATACGCAGCAAACTTCGCACCTGCGCATACGCAGCAAACTTCGCAACTGCGCATACGCAGCAAACTTCGCACCTGCGCATACGCAGCAAACTTCGCACCTGCGCATACGAAGCAAACTTCACAACTGCGCATACGCAGCAAACTTCGCAAATGCGCATACGCAGCAAACTTCGCACCTGCGTATACGCAGCAAACTTCACAACTGGGCATACGCAGCAAACTTCGCACCTGCGCATACGCAGCAAACTTCGCAACTGCGCATACGCAGCAAACTTCGCAACTGCGCATACGCAGCAAACTTCGCACCTGCGCATACGCAGCAAACTTCGCAACTGCGCATACGCAGCAAACTTCGCAACCTCGCAGCAAACTTGGCAACTGCGCATACGCAGCAAACTTCGCACCTGCGCATACGCAGCAATCTTCACAACTGCGCATACGCAGCAAACTTCGCAAATGCGCATACGCTGCAAACTTCGCAACTGCGCATACGCAGCAAACTTCGCACCTGCGCATACGCAGCAAACTTCACAACTGCGCATACGCAGCAAACTTCGCAACTGCGCATACGCAGCAAACTTCGCAACTGCGCATACGCAGCAAACTTCGCACCTGCGCATACGCAGCAAACTTCGCAACTGCGCATACGCAGCAAACTTCGCAACTGCGCATACGCAGCAAACTTCGCAACTGCGCATACGCAGCAAACTTCACAACTGCGCATACGCAGCAAACTTCGCAAATGCGCATACGCAGCAAACTTCGCAACTGCGCATACGCAGCAAACTTCGCAGCGCATACGCAGCAAACTTCGCATCGCATACGCAGCAAATTTCGCACCTGCGCATACGCAGCAAACTTCGCAACTGCGCATACGCAGCAAACTTCGCAACTGCGCAGCAAACTTGGCAACTGCGCATACGCAGCAAACTTCGCAACTGCGCATACGCAGCAAACTTCGCAACTGCGCATACGCAGCAAACTTCGCAACTGCGCATACGCAGCAAACTTCGCAACTGCGCATACGCAGCAAACTTCGCAACCTCGCAGCAAACTTGGCAACTGCGCATACGCAGCAAACTTCGCAACTGCGCATACGCAGCAAACTTCGCAACTGCGCATACGCAGCAAACTTCGCACCTGCGCATACGAAGCAAACTTCGCAACTGCGCATACGCAGCAAACTTCGCACCTGCGCATACGCAGCAAACTTGGCAACTGCGCATACGCAGCAAACTTCGCAACTGCGCATACGCAGCAAACTTCGCATACGCAGCAAACTTCGCACCTGCGCATACGAAGCAAACTTCACAACTGCGCATACGCAGCAAACTTCGCAAATGCGCATACGCAGCAAACTTCGCACCTGCGCATACGCAGCAAACTTCACAACTGGGCATACGCAGCAAACTTCGCACCTGCGCATACGCAGCAAACTTCGCAACTGCGCATACGCAGCAAACTTCGCAACTGCGCATACGCAGCAAACTTCGCACCTGCGCATACGCAGCAAACTTCGCAACTGCGCATACGCAGCAAACTTCGCAACCTCGCAGCAAACTTGGCAACTGCGCATACGCAGCAAACTTCGCACCTGCGCATACGCAGCAATCTTCACAACTGCGCATACGCAGCAAACTTCGCAAATGTGCATACGCTGCAAACTTCGCAACTGCGCATACGCAGCAAACTTCGCACCTGCGCATACGCAGCAAACTTCACAACTGCGCATACGCAGCAAACTTCGCAACTGCGCATACGCAGCAAACTTCGCAACTGCGCATACGCAGAAAACTTCGCACCTGCGCATACGCAGCAAACTTCGCAACTGTGCATACGCAGCAAACTTCGCACCTGCGCATACGCAGCAAACTTGGCAACTACGCATACGCAGCAAACTTCGCAACTGCGCATACGCAGCAAACTTCGCATACGCAGCAAACTTCGCAACTGCGCATACGCAGCAAACTTCACACCTGCGCATACGCAGCAAACTTCACAACTGGGCATACGCAGCAAACTTCGCAACTGCGCATACGCAGCAAACTTCGCAACTGCGCATACGCAGCAAACTTCGCAACTGCGCATACGCAGCAAACTTCGCAACTGCGCATACGCAGCAAACTTCGCACCTGCGCATACGCAGCAAACTTCGCAACTGCGCATACGCAGCAAACTTCGCAACTGCGCATACGCAGCAAACTTGGCAACTGCGCATACGCAGCAAACTTCGCAACTGCGCATACGCAGCAAACTTCGCAACTGCGCATACGCAGCAAACTTGGCAACTGCGCATACGCAGCAAACTTCGCAACTGCGCATACGCAGCAAACTTCACAACTGCGCATACGCAGCAAACTTCGCAACTGCGCATACGCAGCAAACTTCACAACTGCGCATACGCAGCAAACTTTGCAAATGCGCATACGCAGCAAACTTCGCACCTGCGCATACGCAGCAAACTTCACAACTGGGCATACGCAGCAAACTTCGCACCTGCGCATACGCAGCAAACTTCGCAACTGCGCATACGCAGCAAACTTCGCAACTGCGCATACGCAGCAAACTTCGCACCTGCGCATACGCAGCAAACTTCGCAACTGCGCATACGCAGCAAACTTCGCAACCTCGCAGCAAACTTGGCAACTGCGCATACGCAGCAAACTTCGCACCTGCGCATACGCAGCAATCTTCACAACTGCGCATACGCAGCAAACTTCGCAAATGCGCATACGCAGCAAACTTCGCAACTGCGCATACGCAGCAAACTTCGCAACTGCGCATACGCAGCAAACTTGGCAACTGCGCATACGCAGCAAACTTCGCAACTGCGCATACGCAGCAAACTTCGCAACTGCGCATACGCAGCAAACTTCGCAACTGCGCATACGCAGCAAACTTCACAACTGCGCATACGCAGCAAACTTCGCACCTGCGCATACGCAGCAAACTTCGCAACTGCGCATACGCAGCAAACTTCGCAACTGCGCATACGCAGCAAACTTGGCAACTGCGCATACGCAGCAAACTTCGCAACTGCGCATACGCAGCAAACTTCGCAACTGCGCATACGCAGCAAACTTCGCAACTGCGCATACGCAGCAAACTTCACAACTGCGCATACGCAGCAAACTTCGCAAATGCGCATACGCAGCAAACTTCGCAACTGCGCATACGCAGCAAACTTCGCAACTGCGCATACGCAGCAAACTTCGCAACTGCGCATACGCAGCAAACTTCGCACCTGCGTATACGCAGCAAACTTCGCACCTGCGCATACGCAGCAAACGTCGGACCAGCGCATACGCAGCAAACTTCGCACCTGCGCATACGCAGCAAACTTCACAACTGCGCATACGCAGCAAACTTTGCAAATGCGCATACGCAGCAAACTTCGCACCTGCGCATACGCAGCAAACTTCACAACTGCGCATACGCAGCAAACTTCGCAAATGCGCATACGCAGCAAACTTTGCAACTGCGCATACGCAGCAAACTTCGCACCTGCGCATACGCAGCAAACTTCGCAACTGCGCATACGCAGCAAACTTCGCAACTGCGCATACGCAGCAAACTTCGCAACTGCGCATACGCAGCAAACTTCGCACCTGCGCATACGCAGCAAACTTCGCAACTGCGCATACGCAGCAAACTTCGCAACTGCGCATACGCAGCAAACGTCGCACCTGCGCATACGCAGCAAACTTCGCACCTGCGCATACGCAGCAAACTTCACAATTGCGCATACGCAGCAAACTTCACAATTGCGCATACGCAGCAAACTTCGCAAATGCGCATACGCAGCAAACTTCGCAACTGCGCATACGCAGCAAACTTCGCACCTGCGCATACGCAGCAAACTTCGCAACTGCGCATACGCAGCAAACTTCGCAACTGCGCATACGCAGCAAACTTCGCAACTGCGCATACGCAGCAAACTTCGCAACTGCGCATACGCAGCAAACATCGCAACTGCGCATACGCAGCAAACTTCGCAACTGCGCATACGCAGCAAACTTCGCAACTGCGCATACGCAGCAAACTTCGCAACTGCGCATACGCAGCAAACTTCACACCTGCGTATACGCAGCAAACTTCGCACCTGCGCATACGCAGCAAACGTCGGACCAGCGCATACGCAGCAAACTTCGCACCTGCGCATACGCAGCAAACTTCACAACTGCGCATACGCAGCAAACTTTGCAAATGCGCATACGCAGCAAACTTCGCAACTGCGCATACGCAGCAAACTTCGCACCTGCGCATACGCAGCAAACTTCACAACTGCGCATACGCAGCAAACTTGGTAACTGCGCATACGCAGCAAACTTGACAACTGCACATAGGCAGCAAACGTCGCACCTGCGCATCGCAGCAAACTTCGCAACTGCGCATACGCAGCAAACTTCGCAACTGCGCATACGCAGCAAACTTCGCAACTGCGCATACGCAGCAAACTTCGCAACTGCGCATACGCAGCAAACTTCACAACTGCACATACGCAGCAAACATCGCACCTGCGCATACGCAGCAAACTTCGCAACTGCGCATACGCAGCAAACTTCGCACCTGCGCATACGCAGCAAACTTGGCAACTGCGCATACGCAGCAAACTTCGCACCTGCGCATACGAAGCAAACTTCACAACTTCGCATACGCAGCAAACTTCGCAACTGCGCATACGCAGCAAACTTCGCACCTGCGCATACGCAGCAAACTTCACAACTGGGCATACGCAGCAAACTTCGCACCTGCGCATACGCAGCAAACGTATGCGCTGCATACGCAGCAAACTTCGCAAATGCGCATACGCAGCAAACTTCGCAACTGCGCATACGCAGCAAACTTCACAACTGCGCATACGCAGCAAACTTCGCAAATGCGCATACGCAGCAAACTTCGCAACTGCGCATACGCAGCAAACTTCGCAACTGCGCATACGCAGCAAACTTCGCACCTGCGTATACGCAGCAAACTTCGCACCTGCGCATACGCAGCAAACGTCGGACCAGCGCATACGCAGCAAACGTCGGACCAGCGCATACGCAGCAAACTTCGCACCTGCGCATACGCAGCAAACTTCACAACTGCGCATACGCAGCAAACTTTGCAACTGCGCATACGCAGCAATCTTCGCAACTGCGCATACGCAGCAATCTTCGCAACTGCGCATACGCAGCAAACTTCGCACCTGCGTATACGCAGCAAACTTCGCACCTGCGCATACGCAGCAAACTTCGCAACTGCGCATACGCAGCAAACTTCGCACCTGCGCATACGCAGCAAACTTCACAACTGCGCATACGCAGCAAACTTTGCAAATGCGCATACGCAGCAAACTTCGCACCTGCGCATACGCAGCAAACTTCACAACTGCGCATACGCAGCAAACTTCACAACTGCGCATACGCAGCAAACTTCGCAAATGCGCATACGCAGCAAACTTCGCACCTGCGCATACGCAGCAAACTTCACAACTGGGCATACGCAGCAAACTTCGCAACTGCGCATACGCAGCAAACTTCGCAACTGCGCATACGCAGCAAACTTCGCACCTGCGCATACGCAGCAAACTTCGCAACTGCGCATACGCAGCAAACTTCGCAACCTCGCAGCAAACTTCGCACCTGCGCATACGCAGCAAACTTCGCAACTGCGCATACGCAGCAAACTTCGCACCTGCGCATACGCAGCAAACTTGGCAACTGCGCATACGCAGCAAACTTCGCACCTGCGCATACGAAGCAAACTTCACAACTTCGCATACGCAGCAAACTTCGCAACTGCGCATACGCAGCAAACTTCGCACCTGCGCATACGCAGCAAACTTCACAACTGGGCATACGCAGCAAACTTCGCACCTGCGCATACGCAGCAAACGTATGCGCAGCATACGCAGCAAACTTCGCAACTGCGCATACGCAGCAAACTTCGCAACTGCGCATACGCAGCAAACTTCACAACTGCGCATACGCAGCAAACTTCGCAAATGCGCATACGCAGCAAACTTCGCAACTGCGCATACGCAGCAAACTTCGCAACTGCGCATACGCAGCAAACTTCGCAACTGCGCATACGCAGCAAACTTCGCACCTGCGTATACGCAGCAAACTTCGCACCTGCGCATACGCAGCAAACGTCGGACCAGCGCATACGCAGCAAACTTCGCACCTGCGCATACGCAGCAAACTTCACAACTGCGCATACGCGGCAAACTTTGCAACTGCGCATACGCAGCAAACTTCGCAACTGCGCATACGCAGCAAACTTCGCAACTGCGCATACGCAGCAAACTTCACAACTGCGCATACGCAGCAAACTTCGCAAATGCGCATACGCAGCAAACTTCGCAACTGCGCATACGCAGCAAGCTTCGCAACTGCGCATACGCAGCAATCTTCGCAACTGCGCATACGCAGCAAACTTCGCACCTGCGTATACGCAGCAAACTTCGCACCTGCGCATACGCAGCAAACTTCGCAACTGCGCATACGCAGCAAACTTCGCACCTGCGCATACGCAGCAAAATTCACAACTGCGCATACGCAGCAAACTTTGCAAAAGCGCATACGCAGCAAACTTCGCACCTGCGCATACGCAGCAAACTTCACAACTGCGCATACGCAGCAAACTTCACAACTGCGCATACGCAGCAAATTTCGCAAATGCGCATACGCAGCAAACTTCGCACCTGCGCATACGCAGCAAACTTCACAACTGGGCATACGCAGCAAACTTCGCAACTGCGCATACGCAGCAAACTTCGCAACTGCGCATACGCAGCAAACTTCGCACCTGCGCATACGCAGCAAACTTCGCAACTGCGCATACGCAGCAAACTTCGCAACCTCGCAGCAAACTTGGCAACTGCGCATACGCAGCAAACTTCGCACCTGCGCATACGCAGCAAACTTCACAACTGCGCATACGCAGCAAACTTTGCAAATGCGCATACGCAGCAAACTTCGCAACTGCGCATACGCAGCAAACTTCGCACCTGCGCATACGCAGCAAACTTCACAACTGCGCATACGCAGCAAACTTGGCAACTGCGCATACGCAGCAAACTTGACAACTGCACATAGGCAGCAAACGTCGCACCTGCGCATCGCAGCAAACTTCGCAACTGCGCATACGCAGCAAACTTCGCAACTGCGCATACGCAGCAAACTTCGCAACTGCGTATACGCAGCAAACTTCACAACTGCACATACGCAGCAAACTTCGCACCTGCGCATACGCAGCAAACTTCGCAACTGCGCATACGCAGCAAACTTCGCACCTGCGCATACGCAGCAAACTTGGCAACTGCGCATACACAGCAAACTTCGCACCTGCGCATACGAAGCAAACTTCACAACTGCGCATACTCAGCAAACTTCGCAACTGCGCATACGCAGCAAACTTCGCACCTGCGCATACGCAGCAAACTTCACAACTGGGCATACGCAGCAAACTTCGCACCTGCGCATACGCAGCAAACGTATGCGCAGCATACGCAGCAAACTTCGCACCTGCGCATACGCAGCAAACTTCACAACTGCGCATACGCAGCAAACTTTGCAACTACGCATACGCAGCAAACTTCGCAACTGCGCATACGCAGCAAACTTCGCAACTGCGCATACGCAGCAAACTTCACAACTGCGCATACGCAGCAAACTTCGCAAATGCGCATACGCAGCAAACTTCGCAACTGCGCATACGCAGCAAGCTTCGCAACTGCGCATACGCAGCAATCTTCGCAACTGCGCATACGCAGCAAACTTCGCACCTGCGTATACGCAGCAAACTTCGCACCTGCGCATACGCAGCAAACTTCGCAACTGCGCATACGCAGCAAACTTCGCACCTGCGCATACGCAGCAAACTTCACAACTGCGCATACGCAGCAAACTTTGCAAATGCGCATACGCAGCAAACTTCGCACCTGCGCATACGCAGCAAACTTCACAACTGCGCATACGCAGCAAACTTCACAACTGCGCATACGCAGCAAACTTCGCAAATGCGCATACGCAGCAAACTTCGCACCTGCGCATACGCAGCAAACTTCACAACTGGGCATACGCAGCAAACTTCGCAACTGCGCATACGCAGCAAACTTCGCACCTGCGCATACGCAGCAAACTTCGCAACTGCGCATACGCAGCAAACTTCGCAACTTCGCAGCAAACTTGGCAACTGCGCATACGCAGCAAACTTCGCACCTGCGCATACGCAGCAATCTTCACAACTGTGCATACGCAGCAAACTTCGCAAATGCGCATACGCTGCAAACTTCGCAACTGCGCATACGCAGCAAACTTCGCACCTGCGCATACGCAGCAAACTTCGCAACTGCGCATACGCAGCAAACTTCGCACCTGCGCATACGCAGCAAACTTGGCAACTGCGCATACGCAGCAAACTTCGCAACTGCGCATACGCAGCAAACTTCGCATACGCAGCAAACTTCGCAACTGCGCATACGCAGCAAACTTCACACCTGCGCATACGCAGCAAACTTCACAACTGGGCATACGCAGCAAACTTCGCAACTGCGCATACGCAGCAAACTTCGCAACTGCGCATACGCAGCAAACTTGGCAACTGCGCATACGCAGCAAACTTCGCAAATGCGCATACGCAGCAAACTTCGCAACTGCGCATACGCAGCAAACTTCACAACTGCGCATACGCAGCAAACTTCGCAAATGCGCATACGCAGCAAACTTCGCAACTGCGCATACGCAGCAAACTTCGCAACTGCGCATACGCAGCAAACTTCGCAACTGCGCATACGCAGCAAACTTCGCACCTGCGTATACGCAGCAAACTTCGCACCTGCGCATACGCAGCAAACTTCGCAACTGCGCATACGCAGCAAACTTCGCACCTGCGCATACGCAGCAAACTTCGCAAATGCGCATACGCAGCAAACTTCACAACTGGGCATACGCAGCAAACTTCGCAACTGCGCATATGCAGCAAACTTCGCAACTGCGCATACGCAGCAAACTTCGCACCTGCGCATACGCAGCAAACTTCGCAACTGTGCATACGCAGCAAACTTCGCAACCTCGCAGCAAACTTGGCAACTGCGCATACGCAGCAAACTTCGCACCTGCGCATACGCAGCAATCTTCACAACTGTGCATACGCAGCAAACTTCGCAAATGCGCATACGCTGCAAACTTCGCAACTGCGCATACGCAGCAAACTTCGCACCTGCGCATACGCAGCAAACTTCGCAACTGCGCATACGCAGCAAACTTCGCACCTGCGCATACGCAGCAAACTTGGCAACTGCGCATACGCAGCAAACTTCGCAACTGCGCATACGCAGCAAACTTCGCATACGCAGCAAACTTCGCAACTGCGCATACGCAGCAAACTTCACACCTGCGCATACGCAGCAAACTTCACAACTGGGCATACGCAGCAAACTTCGCAACTGCGCATACGCAGCAAACTTCGCAACTGCGCATACGCAGCAAACTTGGCAACTGCGCATACGCAGCAAACTTCGCAAATGCGCATACGCAGCAAACTTCGCAACTGCGCATACGCAGCAAACTTCACAACTGCGCATACGCAGCAAACTTCGCAAATGCGCATACGCAGCAAACTTCGCAACTGCGCATACGCAGCAAACTTCGCAACTGCGCATACGCAGCAAACTTCGCAACTGCGCATACGCAGCAAACTTCGCACCTGCGTATACGCAGCAAACTTCGCACCTGCGCATACGCAGCAAACTTCGCAACTGCGCATACGCAGCAAACTTCGCACCTGCGCATACGCAGCAAACTTCGCAAATGCGCATACGCAGCAAACTTTGCAAATTCGCATACGCAGCAAACTTCGCACCTGCGCATACGCAGCAAACTTCACAACTGCGCATACGCAGCAAACTTCACAACTGCGCATACGCAGCAAACTTCGCACCTGCGCATACGCAGCAAACTTCACAACTGCGCATACGCAGCAAACTTCGCAAATGCGCATACGCAGCAAACTTTGCAACTGCGCATACACAGCAAACTTCGCACCTGCGCATACGCAGCAAACTTCGCAACTGCGCATACGCAGCAAACTTCGCAACTGCGCATACGCAGCAAACTTCACAACTGCGCATACGCAGCAAACTTCGCAAATGCGCATACGCAGCAAACTTCGCAACTGCGCATACGCAGCAAACTTCGCAACTGCGCATACGCAGCAAACTTCGCAACTGCGCATACGCAGCAAACTTCGCACCTGCGTATACGCAGCAAACTTCGCACCTGCGCATACGCAGCAAACTTCGCAACTGCGCATACGCAGCAAACTTCGCACCTGCGCATACGCAGCAAACTTCGCAAATGCGCATACGCAGCAAACTTTGCAAATGCGCATACGCAGCAAACTTCGCACCTGCGCATACGCAGCAAACTTCACAACTGCGCATACGCAGCAAACTTCACAACTGCGCATACGCAGCAAACTTCGCAAATGCGCATACGCAGCAAACTTTGCAACTGCGCATACACAGCAAACTTCGCAACTGCGCATACGCAGCAAACTTCGCACCTGCGTATACGCAGCAAACTTCGCACCTGCGCATACGCAGCAAACTTCGCAACTGCGCATACGCAGCAAACTTCGCACCTGCGCATACGCAGCAAACTTCGCAAATGCGCATACGCAGCAAACTTTGCAAATGCGCATACGCAGCAAACTTCGCACCTGCGCATACGCAGCAAACTTCACAACTGCGCATACGCAGCAAACTTCACAACTGCGCATACGCAGCAAACTTCGCAAATGCGCATACGCAGCAAACTTTGCAACTGCGCATACACAGCAAACTTCGCACCTGCGCATACGCAGCAAACTTCGCAACTGCGCATACGCAGCAAACTTCGCAACTGCGCATACGCAGCAAACTTCGCACCTGCGCATACGCAGCAAACTTCGCAACTGCGCATACGCAGCAAACTTCGCAACCTCGCAGCAAACTTGGCAACTGCGCATACGCAGCAAACTTCGCACCTGCGCATACGCAGCAATCTTCACAACTGCGCATACGCAGCAAACTTCGCAAATGCGCATACGCTGCAAACTTCGCAACTGCGCATACGCAGCAAACTTCGCACCTGCGCATACGCAGCAAACTTCGCAACTGCGCATACGCAGCCAACTTCGCACCTGCGCATACGCAGCAAACTTGGCAACTGCGCATACGCAGCAAACTTCGCAACTGCGCATACGCAGCAAACTTCGCATACGCAGCAAACTTCGCAACTGCGCATACGCAGCAAACTTCACAACTGCGCATACGCAGCAAACTTCACAACTGGGCATACGCAGCAAACTTCGCAACTGCGCATACGCAGCAAACTTCGCAACTGCGCATACGCAGCAAACTTGGCAACTGCGCATACGCAGCAAACTTCGCAACTGCGCATACGCAGCAAACTTCGCAACTGCGCATACGCAGCAAACTTCGCAAATGCGCATACGCAGCAAACTTCGCAACTGCGCATACGCAGCAAACTTCGCAACTGCGCATACGCAGCAAACTTCGCAACTGCGCATACGCAGCAAACTTCGCACCTGCGTATACGCAGCAAACTTCGCACCTGCGCATACGCAGCAAACTTCGCAACTGCGCATACGCAGCAAACTTCGCACCTGCGCATACGCAGCAAACTTCGCAAATGCGCATACGCAGCAAACTTTGCAAATGCGCATACGCAGCAAACTTCGCACCTGCGCATACGCAGCAAACTTCACAACTGCGCATACGCAGCAAACTTCACAACTGCGCATACGCAGCAAACTTCGCAAATGCGCATACGCAGCAAACTTTGCAACTGCGCATACACAGCAAACTTCGCACCTGCGCATACGCAGCAAACTTCGCAACTGCGCATACGCAGCAAACTTCGCAACTGCGCATACGCAGCAAACTTCGCAACTGCGCATACGCAGCAAACTTCGCACCTGCGCATACGCAGCAAACTTCGCAACTGCGCATACGCAGCAAACATCGCACCTGCGCATACGCAGCAAACTTCGCAACTGCGCATACGCAGCAAACTTCGCAACTGCGCATACGCAGCAAACTTCGCAACTGCGCATACGCAGCAAACTTCGCAACTGCGCATACGCAGCAAACTTCGCACCTGCGCATACGCAGCAAACTTCGCAACTGCGCATACGCAGCAAACTTCGCAACTGCGCATACGCAGCAAACTTCGCACCTGCGCATACGCAGCAAACTTCGCACCTGCGCATACGCAGCAAACGTATGCGCAGGATACGCAGCAAACTTCGCAACTGCGCATACGCAGCAAACTTCGCAACTGCGCATACGCAGCAAACTTCACAACTGCGCATACGCAGCAAACTTCGCAAATGCGCATACGCAGCAAACTTCGCAACTGCGCATACGCAGCAAACTTCGCAACTGCGCATACGCAGCAAACTTCGCACCTGCGTATACGCAGCAAACTTCGCACCTGCGCATACGCAGCAAACGTCGGACCAGTGCATACGCAGCAAACTTCGCACCTGCGCATACGCAGCAAACTTCACAACTGCGCATACGCAGCAAACTTTGCAACTGCGCATACGCAGCAAACTTCGCAACTGCGCATACGCAGCAAACTTCGCAACTGCGCATACGCAGCAAACTTCACAACTGCGCATACGCAGCAAACTTCGCAAATGCGCATACGCAGCAAACTTCGCAACTGCGCATACGCAGCAAGCTTCGCAACTGCGCATACGCAGCAATCTTCGCAACTGCGCATACGCAGCAAACTTCGCACCTGCGTATACGCAGCAAACTTCGCACCTGCGCATACGCAGCAAACTTCGCAACTGCGCATACGCAGCAAACTTCGCACCTGCGCATACGCAGCAAACTTCACAACTGCGCATACGCAGCAAACTTTGCAAATGCGCATACGCAGCAAACTTCGCACCTGCGCATACGCAGCAAACTTCACAACTGCGCATACGCAGCAAACTTCACAACTGCGCATACGCAGCAAACTTCGCAAATGCGCATACGCAGCAAACTTCGCACCTGCGCATACGCAGCAAACTTCACAACTGGGCATACGCAGCAAACTTCGCAACTGCGCATACGCAGCAAACTTCGCAACTGCGCATACGCAGCAAACTTCGCACCTGCGCATACGCAGCAAACTTGGCAACTGCGCATACGCAGCAAACTTCGCAACCTCGCAGCAAACTTGGCAACTGCGCATACGCAGCAAACTTCGCACCTGCGCATACGCAGCAATCTTCACAACTGCGCATACGCAGCAAACTTCGCAAATGCGCATACGCTGCAAACTTCGCAACTGCGCATACGCAGCAAACTTCGCACCTGCGCATACGCAGCAAACTTCGCAACTGCGCATACGCAGCAAACTTCGCACCTGCGCATACGCAGCAAACTTGGCAACTGCGCATACACAGCAAACTTCGCAACTGCGCATACGCAGCAAACTTCGCATACGCAGCAAACTTCGCAACTGCGCATACGCAGCAAACTTCACACCTGCGCATACGCAGCAAACTTCACAACTGGGCATACGCAGCAAACTTCGCAACTGCGCATACGCAGCAAACTTCGCAACTGCGCATACGCAGCAAACTTCGCAACTGCGCATACGCAGCAAACTTCGCACCTGCGCATACGCAGCAAACTTCGCAACTGCGCATACGCACCAAACTTCGCACCTGCGCATACGCAGCAAACTTGGCAACTGCGCATACGCAGCAAACTTCGCAACTGCGCATACGCAGCAAACGTCGCATACGCAGCAAACTTCGCAACTGCGCTTACGCAGCAAACTTCACACCTGCGCATACGCAGCAAACTTCACAACTGGGCATACGCAGCAAACTTCGCAACTGCGCATACGCAGCAAACTTCGCAACTGCGCATACGCAGCAAACTTCGCAACTGCGCATACGCAGCAAACTTCGCACCTGCGTATACGCAGCAAACTTCACACCTGCGCATACGCAGCAAACGTCGGACCAGTGCATACGCAGCAAACTTCGCACCTGCGCATACGCAGCAAACTTCACAACTGCGCATACGCAGCAAACTTTGCAACTGCGCATACGCAGCAAACTTCGCAACTGCGCATACGCAGCAAACTTCGCAACTGCGCATACGCAGCAAACTTCACAACTGCGCATACGCAGCAAACTTCGCAAATGCGCATACGCAGCAAACTTCGCAACTGCGCATACGCAGCAAGCTTCGCAACTGCGCATACGCAGCAATCTTCGCAACTGCGCATACGCAGCAAACTTCGCACCTGCGTATACGCAGCAAACTTCGCACCTGCGCATACGCAACAAACTTCGCAACTGCGCATACGCAGCAAACTTCGCACCTGCGCATACGCAGCAAACTTCACAACTGCGCATACGCAGCAAACTTTGCAAATGCGCATACGCAGCAAACTTCGCACCTGCGCATACGCAGCAAACTTCACAACTGCGCATACGCAGCAAACTTCACAACTGCGCATACGCAGCAAACTTCGCAAATGCGCATACGCAGCAAACTTCGCACCTGCGCATACGCAGCAAACTTCACAACTGGGCATACGCAGCAAACTTCGCAACTGCGCATACGCAGCAAACTTCGCACCTGCGCATACGCAGCAAACTTCACAACTGGGCATACGCAGCAAACTTCGCAACTGCGCATACGCAGCAAACTTCGCAACTGCGCATACGCAGCAAACTTCGCACCTGCGCATACGCAGCAAACTTCGCAACTGCGCATACGCAGCAAACTTCGCAACCTCGCAGCAAACTTGGCAACTGCGCATACGCAGCAAACTTCGCACCTGCGCATACGCAGCAATCTTCACAACTGCGCATACGCAGCAAACTTCGCAAATGCGCATACGCTGCAAACTTCGCAACTGCGCATACGCAGTAAACTTCGCACCTGCGCATACGCAGCAAACTTCGCAACTGCGCATACGCAGCAAACTTCGCACCTGCGCATACGCAGCAAACTTGGCAACTGCGCATACACAGCAAACTTCGCAACTGCGCATACGCAGCAAACTTCGCATACGCAGCAAACTTCGCAACTGCGCATACGCAGCAAACTTCACACCTGCGCATACGCAGCAAACTTCACAACTGGGCATACGCAGCAAACTTCGCAACTGCGCATACGCAGCAAACTTCGCAACTGCGCATACGCAGCAAACTTCGCACCTGCGCATACGCAGCAAACTTCGCAACTGCGCATACGCAGCAAACTTCGCAACTGCGCATACGCAGCAAACTTCGCATACGCAGCAAACTTCGCAACTGCGCATACGCAGCAAACTTCACACCTGCGCATACGCAGCAAACTTCACAACTGCGCATACGCAGCAAACTTCGCAACTGCGCATACGCAGCAAACTTCGCACCTGCGTATACGCAGCAAACTTCGCACCTGCGCATATGCAGCAAACTTCGCAACTGCGCATACGCAGCAAACTTCGCACCTGCGCATACGCAGCAAACTTCGCAAATGCGCATACGCAGCAAACTTTGCAAATGCGCATACGCAGCAAACTTCGCACCTGCGCATACGCAGCAAACTTCACAACTGCGCATACGCAGCAAACTTCACAACTGCGCATACGCAGCAAACTTCGCAAATGCGCATACGCAGCAAACTTCGCACCTGCGCATACGCAGCAAACTTCGCAACTGCGCATACGCAGCAAACTTCGCACCTGCGCATACGCAGCAAACTTCGCAACTGCGCATACGCAGCAAACTTCGCACCTGCGCATACGCAGCAAACTTCACAACTGCGCATACGCAGCAAACTTTGCAAATGCGCATACGCAGCAAACTTCGCACCTGCGCATACGCAGCAAACTTCACAACTGCGCATACGCAGCAAACTTCACAACTGCGCATACGCAGCAAACTTCGCAAATGCGCATACGCAGCAAACTTCGCACCTGCGCATACGCAGCAAACTTCACAACTGGGCATACGCAGCAAACTTCGCAACTGCGCATACGCAGCAAACTTCGCAACTGCGCATACGCAGCAAACTTCGCACCTGCGCATACGCAGCAAACTTCGCAACTGCGCATACGCAGCAAACTTCGCAACCTCGCAGCAAACTTGGCAACTGCGCATACGCAGCAAACTTCGCACCTGCGCATACGCAGCAATCTTCACAACTGCGCATACGCAGCAAACTTCGCAAATGCGCATACGCTGCAAACTTCGCAACTGCGCATACGCAGCAAACTTCGCACCTGCGCATACGCAGCAAACTTCGCAACTGCGCATACGCAGCAAACTTCGCACCTGCGCATACGCAGCAAACTTGGCAACTGCGCATACACAGCAAACTTCGCAACTGCGCATACGCAGCAAACTTCGCATACGCAGCAAACTTCGCAACTGCGCATACGCAGCAAACTTCACACCTGCGCATACGCAGCAAACTTCACAACTGGGCATACGCAGCAAACTTCGCAACTGCGCATACGCAGCAAACTTCGCAACTGCGCATACGCAGCAAACTTCGCAACTGCGCATACGCAGCAAACTTCGCACCTGCGCATACGCAGCAAACTTCACAACTGCGCATACGCAGCAAACTTCGCAACTGCGCATACGCAGCAAACTTCGCACCTGCGCATACGCAGCAAACTTCACAACTGGGCATACGCAGCAAACTTCGCACCTGCGCATACGCAGCAAACGTATGCGCAGCATACGCAGCAAACTTCGCAACTGCGCATACGCAGCAAACTTCGCAACTGCGCATACGCAGCAAACTTCGCACCTGCGCATACGCAGCAAACTTGGCAACTGCGCATACGCAGCAAACTTCGCACCTGCGCATACGCAGCAAACTTGGCAACTGCGCATACGCAGCAAACTTCGCAACTGCGCATACGCAGCAAACTTCGCATACGCAGCAAACTTCGCAACTGCGCATACGCAGCAAACTTCACACCTGCGCATACGCAGCAAACTTCACAACTGGGCATACGCAGCAAACTTCGCAACTGCGCATACGCAGCAAACTTCGCAACTGCGCATACGCAGCAAACTTGGCAACTGCGCATACGCAGCAAACTTCGCAACTGCGCATACGCAGCAAACTTCGCAACTGCGCATACGCAGCAAACTTCACAACTGCGCATACGCAGCAAACTTCGCAAATGCGCATACACAGCAAACTTCGCAACTGCGCATATGCAGCAAACTTCGCAACTGCGCATACGCAGCAAACTTCGCAACTGCGCATACGCAGCAAACTTCGCACCTGCGTATACGCAGCAAACTTCGCACCTGCGCATACACAGCAAACTTCGCAACTGCGCATACGCAGCAAACTTCGCACCTGCGCATACGCAGCAAACTTCGCAAATGCGCATACGCAGCAAACTTTGCAAATGCGCATACGCAGCAAACTTCGCACCTGCGCATACGCAGCAAACTTCACAACTGCGCATACGCAGCAAACTTCACAACTGCGCATACGCAGCAAACTTCGCAAATGCGCATACGCAGCAAACTTCGCACCTGCGCATACGCAGCAAACTTCGCAACTGCGCATACGCAGCAAACTTCGCACCTGCGCATACGCAGCAAACTTCGCAAATGCGCATACGCAGCAAACTTCGCACCTGCGCATACGCAGCAAACTTCACAACTGCGCATACGCAGCAAACTTCACAACTGCGCATACGCAGCAAACTTCGCAAATGCGCATACGCAGCAAACTTTGCAACTGCGCATACACAGCAAACTTCGCACCTGCGCATACGCAGCAAACTTCGCAACTGCGCATACGCAGCAAACTTCGCAACTGCTCATACGCAGCAAACTTCGCACCTGCGCATACGCAGCAAACTTCGCAACTGCGCATACGCAGCAAACTTCGCAAACTCGCAGCAAACTTGGCAACTGCGCATACGCAGCAAACTTCGCACCTGCGCATACGCAGCAATCTTCACAACTGCGCATACGCAGCAAACTTCGCAAATGCGCATACGCTGCAAACTTCGCAACTGCGCATACGCAGCAAACTTCGCACCTGCGCATACGCAGCAAACTTCGCAACTGCGCATACGCAGCAAACTTCGCACCTGCGCATACGCAGCAAACTTGGCAACTGCGCATACGCAGCAAACTTCGCAACTGCGCATACGCAGCAAACTTCGCATACGCAGCAAACTTCGCAACTGCGCATACGCAGCAAACTTCACAACTGCGCATACGCAGCAAACTTCACAACTGGGCATACGCAGCAAACTTCGCAACTGCGCATACGCAGCAAACTTCGCAACTGCGCATACGCAGCAAACTTGGCAACTGCGCATACGCAGCAAACTTCGCAACTGCGCATACGCAGCAAACTTCGCAACTGCGCATACGCAGCAAACTTCGCAAATGCGCATACGCAGCAAACTTCGCAACTGCGCATACGCAGCAAACTTCGCAACTGCGCATACGCAGCAAACTTCGCAACTGCGCATACGCAGCAAACTTCGCACCTGCGTATACGCAGCAAACTTCGCACCTGCGCATACGCAGCAAACTTCGCAACTGCGCATACGCAGCAAACTTCGCACCTGCGCATACGCAGCAAACTTCGCAAATGCGCATACGCAGCAAACTTTGCAAATGCGCATACGCAGCAAACTTCGCACCTGCGCATACGCAGCAAACTTCACAACTGCGCATACGCAGCAAACTTCACAACTGCGCATACGCAGCAAACTTCGCAAATGCGCATACGCAGCAAACTTTGCAACTGCGCATACACAGCAAACTTCGCACCTGCGCATACGCAGCAAACTTCGCAACTGCGCATACGCAGCAAACTTCGCAACTGCGCATACGCAGCAAACTTCGCAACTGCGCATACGCAGCAAACTTTGCACCTGCGCATACGCAGCAAACTTCGCAACTGCGCATACGCAGCAAACTTCGCAACTGCGCATACGCAGCAAACTTCGCATACGCAGCAAACTTCGCAACTGCGCATACGCAGCAAACTTCACACCTGCGCATACGCAGCAAACTTCACAACTGCGCATACGCAGCAAACTTCGCAACTGCGCATACGCAGCAAACTTCGCACCTGCGTATACGCAGCAAACTTCGCACCTGCGCATATGCAGCAAACTTCGCAACTGCGCATACGCAGCAAACTTCGCACCTGCGCATACGCAGCAAACTTCGCAAATGCGCATACGCAGCAAACTTTGCAAATGCGCATACGCAGCAAACTTCGCACCTGCGCATACGCAGCAAACTTCACAACTGCGCATACGCAGCAAACTTCACAACTGCGCATACGCAGCAAACTTCGCAAATGCGCATACGCAGCAAACTTCGCACCTGCGCATACGCAGCAAACTTCGCAACTGCGCATACGCAGCAAACTTCGCACCTGCGCATACGCAGCAAACTTCGCAACTGCGCATACGCAGCAAACTTCGCACCTGCGCATACGCAGCAAACTTCACAACTGCGCATACGCAGCAAACTTTGCAAATGCGCATACGCAGCAAACTTCGCACCTGCGCATACGCAGCAAACTTCACAACTGCGCATACGCAGCAAACTTCACAACTGCGCATACGCAGCAAACTTCGCAAATGCGCATACGCAGCAAACTTCGCACCTGCGCATACGCAGCAAACTTCACAACTGGGCATACGCAGCAAACTTCGCAACTGCGCATACGCAGCAAACTTCGCAACTGCGCATACGCAGCAAACTTCGCACCTGCGCATACGCAGCAAACTTCGCAACTGCGCATACGCAGCAAACTTCGCAACCTCGCAGCAAACTTGGCAACTGCGCATACGCAGCAAACTTCGCACCTGCGCATACGCAGCAATCTTCACAACTGCGCATACGCAGCAAACTTCGCAAATGCGCATACGCTGCAAACTTCGCAACTGCGCATACGCAGCAAACTTCGCACCTGCGCATACGCAGCAAACTTCGCAACTGCGCATACGCAGCAAACTTCGCACCTGCGCATACGCAGCAAACTTGGCAACTGCGCATACACAGCAAACTTCGCAACTGCGCATACGCAGCAAACTTCGCATACGCAGCAAACTTCGCAACTGCGCATACGCAGCAAACTTCACACCTGCGCATACGCAGCAAACTTCACAACTGGGCATACGCAGCAAACTTCGCAACTGCGCATACGCAGCAAACTTCGCAACTGCGCATACGCAGCAAACTTCGCAACTGCGCATACGCAGCAAACTTCGCACCTGCGCATACGCAGCAAACTTCACAACTGCGCATACGCAGCAAACTTCGCAACTGCGCATACGCAGCAAACTTCGCACCTGCGCATACGCAGCAAACTTCACAACTGGGCATACGCAGCAAACTTCGCACCTGCGCATACGCAGCAAACGTATGCGCAGCATACGCAGCAAACTTCGCAACTGCGCATACGCAGCAAACTTCGCAACTGCGCATACGCAGCAAACTTCGCACCTGCGCATACGCAGCAAACTTGGCAACTGCGCATACGCAGCAAACTTCGCACCTGCGCATACGCAGCAAACTTGGCAACTGCGCATACGCAGCAAACTTCGCAACTGCGCATACGCAGCAAACTTCGCATACGCAGCAAACTTCGCAACTGCGCATACGCAGCAAACTTCACACCTGCGCATACGCAGCAAACTTCACAACTGGGCATACGCAGCAAACTTCGCAACTGCGCATACGCAGCAAACTTCGCAACTGCGCATACGCAGCAAACTTGGCAACTGCGCATACGCAGCAAACTTCGCAACTGCGCATACGCAGCAAACTTCGCAACTGCGCATACGCAGCAAACTTCACAACTGCGCATACGCAGCAAACTTCGCAAATGCGCATACACAGCAAACTTCGCAACTGCGCATATGCAGCAAACTTCGCAACTGCGCATACGCAGCAAACTTCGCAACTGCGCATACGCAGCAAACTTCGCACCTGCGTATACGCAGCAAACTTCGCACCTGCGCATACACAGCAAACTTCGCAACTGCGCATACGCAGCAAACTTCGCACCTGCGCATACGCAGCAAACTTCGCAAATGCGCATACGCAGCAAACTTTGCAAATGCGCATACGCAGCAAACTTCGCACCTGCGCATACGCAGCAAACTTCACAACTGCGCATACGCAGCAAACTTCACAACTGTGCATACGCAGCAAACTTCGCAAATGCGCATACGCAGCAAACTTCGCACCTGCGCATACGCAGCAAACTTCGCAACTGCGCATACGCAGCAAACTTCGCACCTGCGCATACGCAGCAAACTTCGCAAATGCGCATACGCAGCAAACTTCGCACCTGCGCATACGCAGCAAACTTCACAACTGCGCATACGCAGCAAACTTCACAACTGCGCATACGCAGCAAACTTCGCAAATGCGCATACGCAGCAAACTTTGCAACTGCGCATACACAGCAAACTTCGCACCTGCGCATACGCAGCAAACTTCGCAACTGCGCATACGCAGCAAACTTCGCAACTGCGCATACGCAGCAAACTTCGCACCTGCGCATACGCAGCAAACTTCGCAACTGCGCATACGCAGCAAACTTCGCAAACTCGCAGCAAACTTGGCAACTGCGCATACGCAGCAAACTTCGCACCTGCGCATACGCAGCAATCTTCACAACTGCGCATACGCAGCAAACTTCGCAAATGCGCATACGCTGCAAACTTCGCAACTGCGCATACGCAGCAAACTTCGCACCTGCGCATACGCAGCAAACTTCGCAACTGCGCATACGCAGCAAACTTCGCACCTGCGCATACGCAGCAAACTTGGCAACTGCGCATACGCAGCAAACTTCGCAACTGCGCATACGCAGCAAACTTCGCATACGCAGCAAACTTCGCAACTGCGCATACGCAGCAAACTTCACAACTGCGCATACGCAGCAAACTTCACAACTGGGCATACGCAGCAAACTTCGCAACTGCGCATACGCAGCAAACTTCGCAACTGCGCATACGCAGCAAACTTGGCAACTGCGCATACGCAGCAAACTTCGCAACTGCGCATACGCAGCAAACTTCGCAACTGCGCATACGCAGCAAACTTCGCAAATGCGCATACGCAGCAAACTTCGCAACTGCGCATACGCAGCAAACTTCGCAACTGCGCATACGCAGCAAACTTCGCAACTGCGCATACGCAGCAAACTTCGCACCTGCGTATACGCAGCAAACTTCGCACCTGCGCATACGCAGCAAACTTCGCAACTGCGCATACGCAGCAAACTTCGCACCTGCGCATACGCAGCAAACTTCGCAAATGCGCATACGCAGCAAACTTTGCAAATGCGCATACGCAGCAAACTTCGCACCTGCGCATACGCAGCAAACTTCACAACTGCGCATACGCAGCAAACTTCACAACTGCGCATACGCAGCAAACTTCGCAAATGCGCATACGCAGCAAACTTTGCAACTGCGCATACACAGCAAACTTCGCACCTGCGCATACGCAGCAAACTTCGCAACTGCGCATACGCAGCAAACTTCGCAACTGCGCATACGCAGCAAACTTCGCAACTGCGCATACGCAGCAAACTTTGCACCTGCGCATACGCAGCAAACTTCGCAACTGCGCATACGCAGCAAACTTCGCAACTGCGCATACGCAGCAAACTTCGCAACTGCGCATACGCAGCAAACTTCGCAACTGCGCATACGCAGCAAACTTCGCAACTGCGCATACGCAGCAAACTTCGCAACTGCGCATACGCAGCAAACTTCGCACCTGCGCATACGCAGCAAACTTCACAACTGCGCATACACAGCAAACTTCGCACCTGCGCATACGCAGCAAACTTCGCAACTGCGCATACGCAGCAAACTTCGCAACTGCGCATACGCAGCAAACTTCGCACCTGCGCATACGCAGCAAACTTCGCAACTGCGCATACGCAGCAAACTTCGCAAACTCGCAGCAAACTTGGCAACTGCGCATACGCAGCAAACTTCGCACCTGCGCATACGCAGCAATCTTCACAACTGCGCATACGCAGCAAACTTCGCAAATGCGCATACGCTGCAAACTTCGCAACTGCGCATACGCAGCAAACTTCGCACCTGCGCATACGCAGCAAACTTCGCAACTGCGCATACGCAGCAAACTTCGCAACTGCGCATACGCAGCAAACTTCGCAACTGCGCATACGCAGCAAACTTCGCAAATGCGCATACGCAGCAAACTTTGCAAATGCGCATACGCAGCAAACTTCGCACCTGCGCATACGCAGCAAACTTCACAACTGCGCATACGCAGCAAACTTCACAACTGCGCATACGCAGCAAACTTCGCAAATGCGCATACGCAGCAAACTTTGCAACTGCGCATACACAGCAAACTTCGCACCTGCGCATACGCAGCAAACTTCGCAACTGCGCATACGCAGCAAACTTCGCAACTGCGCATACGCAGCAAACTTCGCAACTGCGCATACGCAGCAAACTTCGCACCTGCGCATACGCAGCAAACTTCGCAACTGCGCATACGCAGCAAACTTCGCAACTGCGCATACGCAGCAAACTTCGCAACTGCGCATACGCAGCAAACTTCGCAACTGCGCATACGCAGCAAACTTCGCACCTGCGCATACGCAGCAAACTTCACAACTGCGCATACGCAGCAAACTTCGCAAATGCGCATACGCAGCAAACTTTGCAACTGCGCATACACAGCAAACTTCGCACCTGCGCATACGCAGCAAACTTCGCAACTGCGCATACGCAGCAAACTTCGCAACTGCGCATACGCAGCAAACTTCGCACCTGCGCATACGCAGCAAACTTCGCAACTGCGCATACGCAGCAAACTTCGCAAACTCGCAGCAAACTTGGCAACTGCGCATACGCAGCAAACTTCGCACCTGCGCATACGCAGCAATCTTCACAACTGCGCATACGCAGCAAACTTCGCAAATGCGCATACGCTGCAAACTTCGCAACTGCGCATACGCAGCAAACTTCGCACCTGCGCATACGCAGCAAACTTCGCAACTGCGCATACGCAGCAAACTTCGCAACTGCGCATACGCAGCAAACTTCGCAACTGCGCATACGCAGCAAACTTCGCAAATGCGCATACGCAGCAAACTTCGCAACTGCGCATACGCAGCAAACTTCGCAACTGCGCATACGCAGCAAACTTCGCAACTGCGCATACGCAGCAAACTTCGCACCTGCGTATACGCAGCAAACTTCGCACCTGCGCATACGCAGCAAACTTCGCAACTGCGCATACGCAGCAAACTTCGCACCTGCGCATACGCAGCAAACTTCGCAAATGCGCATACGCAGCAAACTTTGCAAATGCGCATACGCAGCAAACTTCGCACCTGCGCATACGCAGCAAACTTCACAACTGCGCATACGCAGCAAACTTCACAACTGCGCATACGCAGCAAACTTCGCAAATGCGCATACGCAGCAAACTTTGCAACTGCGCATACACAGCAAACTTCGCACCTGCGCATACGCAGCAAACTTCGCAACTGCGCATACGCAGCAAACTTCGCAACTGCGCATACGCAGCAAACTTCGCAACTGCGCATACGCAGCAAACTTCGCACCTGCGCATACGCAGCAAACTTCGCAACTGCGCATACGCAGCAAACTTCGCAACTGCGCATACGCAGCAAACTTCGCAACTGCGCATACGCAGCAAACTTCGCAACTGCGCATACGCAGCAAACTTCGCACCTGCGCATACGCAGCAAACTTCACAACTGCGCATACGCAGCAAACTTCGCAACTGCGCATACGCAGCAAACTTCGCACCTGCGCATACGCAGCAAACTTCACAACTGGGCATACGCAGCAAACTTCGCACCTGCGCATACGCAGCAAACGTATGCGCAGCATACGCAGCAAACTTCGCAACTGCGCATACGCAGCAAACTTCGCAACTGCGCATACGCAGCAAACTTCACAACTGCGCATACGCAGCAAACTTCGCAAATGCGCATACGCAGCAAACTTCGCAACTGCGCATACGCAGCAAACTTCGCAACTGCGCATACGCAGCAAACTTCGCAACTGCGCATACGCAGCAAACTTCGCACCTGCGTATACGCAGCAAACTTCGCACCTGCGCATACGCAGCAAACGTCGGACCAGTGCATACGCAGCAAACTTCGCACCTGCGCATACGCAGCAAACTTCACAACTGCGCATACGCAGCAAACTTTGCAACTGCGCATACGCAGCAAACTTCGCAACTGCGCATACGCAGCAAACTTCGCAACTGCGCATACGCAGCAAACTTCACAACTGCGCATACGCAGCAAACTTCGCAAATGCGCATACGCAGCAAACTTCGCAACTGCGCATACGCAGCAAGCTTCGCAACTGCGCATACGCAGCAATCTTCGCAACTGCGCATACGCAGCAAACTTCGCACCTGCGTATACGCAGCAAACTTCGCACCTGCGCATACGCAGCAAACTTCGCAACTGCGCATACGCAGCAAACTTCGCACCTGTGCATACGCAGCAAACTTCGCAACTGCGCATACGCAGCAAACTTCGCACCTGCGCATACGCAGCAAACTTCGCAACTGCGCATACGCAGCAAACTTCGCAACCTCGCAGCAAACTTGGCAACTGCGCATACACAGCAAACTTCGCAACTGCGCATACGCAGCAAACTTCGCATACGCAGCAAACTTCGCAACTGCGCATACGCAGCAAACTTCACACCTGCGCATACGCAGCAAACTTCACAACTGGGCATACGCAGCAAACTTCGCAACTGCGCATACGCAGCAAACTTCGCAACTGCGCATACGCAGCAAACTTCGCAACTGCGCATACGCAGCAAACTTCGCAACTGCGCATACGCAGCAAACTTCGCACCTGCGCATACGCAGCAAACTTCACAACTGCGCATACGCAGCAAACTTCGCAACTGCGCATACGCAGCAAACTTCGCACCTGCGCATACGCAGCAAACTTCACAACTGGGCATACGCAGCAAACTTCGCACCTGCGCATACGCAGCAAACGTATGCGCAGCATACGCAGCAAACTTCGCAACTGCGCATACGCAGCAAACTTCGCAACTGCGCATACGCAGCAAACTTCACAACTGCGCATACGCAGCAAACTTCGCAAATGCGCATACGCAGCAAACTTCGCAACTGCGCATACGCAGCAAACTTCGCAACTGCGCATACGCAGCAAACTTCGCAACTGCGCATACGCAGCAAACTTCACAACTGGGCATACGCAGCAAACTTCGCACCTGCGCATACGCAGCAAACGTATGCGCAGCATACGCAGCAAACTTCGCAACTGCGCATACGCAGCAAACTTCGCAACTGCGCATACGCAGCAAACTTCACAACTGCGCATACGCAGCAAACTTCGCAAATGCGCATACGCAGCAAACTTCGCAACTGCGCATACGCAGCAAACTTCGCAACTGCGCATACGCAGCAAACTTCGCAACTGCGCATACGCAGCAAACTTCGCACCTGCGTATACGCAGCAAACTTCGCACCTGCGCATACGCAGCAAACGTCGGACCAGTGCATACGCAGCAAACTTCGCACCTGCGCATACGCAGCAAACTTCACAACTGCGCATACGCAGCAAACTTTGCAACTGCGCATACGCAGCAAACTTCGCAACTGCGCATACGCAGCAAACTTCGCAACTGCGCATACGCAGCAAACTTCACAACTGCGCATACGCAGCAAACTTCGCAAATGCGCATACGCAGCAAACTTCGCAACTGCGCATACGCAGCAAGCTTCGCAACTGCGCATACGCAGCAATCTTCGCAACTGCGCATACGCAGCAAACTTCGCACCTGCGTATACGCAGCAAACTTCGCACCTGCGCATACGCAGCAAACTTCGCAACTGCGCATACGCAGCAAACTTCGCACCTGCGCATACGCAGCAAACTTCGCAACTGCGCATACGCAGCAAACTTCGCACCTGCGCATACGCAGCAAACTTCGCAACTGCGCATACGCAGCAAACTTCGCAACCTCGCAGCAAACTTGGCAACTGCGCATACGCAGCAAACTTCGCACCTGCGCATACGCAGCAATCTTCACAACTGCGCATACGCAGCAAACTTCGCAAATGCGCATACGCTGCAAACTTCGCAACTGCGCATACGCAGCAAACTTCGCACCTGCGCATACGCAGCAAACTTCGCAACTGCGCATACGCAGCAAACTTCGCACCTGCGCATACGCAGCAAACTTGGCAACTGCGCATACACAGCAAACTTCGCAACTGCGCATACGCAGCAAACTTCGCATACGCAGCAAACTTCGCAACTGCGCATACGCAGCAAACTTCACACCTGCGCATACGCAGCAAACTTCACAACTGGGCATACGCAGCAAACTTCGCAACTGCGCATACGCAGCAAACTTCGCAACTGCGCATACGCAGCAAACTTCGCAACTGCGCATACGCAGCAAACTTCGCAACTGCGCATACGCAGCAAACTTCGCACCTGCGCATACGCAGCAAACTTCACAACTGCGCATACGCAGCAAACTTCGCAACTGCGCATACGCAGCAAACTTCGCACCTGCGCATACGCAGCAAACTTCACAACTGGGCATACGCAGCAAACTTCGCACCTGCGCATACGCAGCAAACGTATGCGCAGCATACGCAGCAAACTTCGCAACTGCGCATACGCAGCAAACTTCGCAACTGCGCATACGCAGCAAACTTCACAACTGCGCATACGCAGCAAACTTCGCAAATGCGCATACGCAGCAAACTTCGCAACTGCGCATACGCAGCAAACTTCGCAACTGCGCATACGCAGCAAACTTCGCAACTGCGCATACGCAGCAAACTTCGCACCTGCGTATACGCAGCAAACTTCGCACCTGCGCATACGCAGCAAACGTCGGACCAGCGCATACGCAGCAAACTTCGCACCTGCGCATACGCAGCAAACTTCACAACTGCGCATACGCAGCAAACTTTGCAACTGCGCATACGCAGCAAACTTCGCAACTGCGCATACGCAGCAAACTTCGCAACTGCGCATACGCAGCAAACTTCACAACTGCGCATACGCAGCAAACTTCGCAAATGCGCATACGCAGCAAACTTCGCAACTGCGCATACGCAGCAAGCTTCGCAACTGCGCATACGCAGCAATCTTCGCAACTGCGCATACGCAGCAAACTTCGCACCTGCGTATACGCAGCAAACTTCGCACCTGCGCATACGCAGCAAACTTCGCAACTGCGCATACGCAGCAAACTTCACAACTGCGCATACGCAGCAAACTTTGCAAATGCGCATACGCAGCAAACTTCGCACCTGCGCATACGCAGCAAACTTCACAACTGGGCATACGCAGCAAACTTCGCAACTGCGCATACGCAGCAAACTTCGCAACTGCGCATACGCAGCAAACTTCGCACCTGCGCATACGCAGCAAACTTCGCAACTGCGCATACGCAGCAAACTTCGCAACCTCGCAGCAAACTTGGCAACTGCGCATACGCAGCAAACTTCGCACCTGCGCATACGCAGCAATCTTCACAACTGCGCATACGCAGCAAACTTCGCAAATGCGCATACGCTGCAAACTTCGCAACTGCGCATACGCAGCAAACTTCGCACCTGCGCATACGCAGCAAACTTCGCAACTGCGCATACGCAGCAAACTTCGCACCTGCGCATACGCAGCAAACTTGGCAACTGCGCATACGCAGCAAACTTCGCAACTGCGCATACGCAGCAAACTTCGCATACGCAGCAAACTTCGCAACTGCGCATACGCAGCAAACTTCACACCTGCGCATACGCAGCAAACTTCACAACTGGGCATACGCAGCAAACTTCGCAACTGCGCATACGCAGCAAACTTCGCAACTGCGCATACGCAGCAAACTTGGCAACTGCGCATACGCAGCAAACTTCGCAACTGCGCATACGCAGCAAACTTCGCAACTGCGCATACGCAGCAAACTTCACAACTGCGCATACGCAGCAAACTTCGCAAATGCGCATACGCAGCAAACTTCGCAACTGCGCATACGCAGCAAGCTTCGCAACTGCGCATACGCAGCAATCTTCGCAACTGCGCATACGCAGCAAACTTCGCACCTGCGTATACGCAGCAAACTTCGCACCTGCGCATACGCAGCAAACGTCGCAACTGCGCATACGCAGCAAACTTCGCACCTGCGCATACGCAGCAAACTTCACAACTGCGCATACGCAGCAAACTTTGCAAATGCGCATACGCAGCAAACTTCGCACCTGCGCATACGCAGCGAACTTCACAACTGCGCATACGCAGCAAACTTCCCAACTGCGCATACGCAGCAAACTTCGCAAATGCGCATACGCAGCAAACTTCGCACCTGCGCATACGCAGCAAACTTCACAACTGGGCATACGCAGCAAACTTCGCAACTGCGCATACGCAGCAAACTTCGCAACTGCGCATACGCAGCAAACTTCGCACCTGCGCATACGCAGCAAACTTCGCAACTGCGCATACGCAGCAAACTTCGCAACCTCGCAGCAAACTTGGCAACTGCGCATACGCAGCAAACTTCGCACCTGCGCATACGCAGCAATCTTCACAACTGCGCATACGCAGCAAACTTCGCAAATGCGCATACGCTGCAAACTTCGCAACTGCGCATACGCAGCAAACTTCGCACCTGCGCATACGCAGCAAACTTCGCAACTGCGCATACGCAGCAAACTTCGCACCTGCGCATACGCAGCAAACTTGGCAACTGCGCATACACAGCAAACTTCGCAACTGCGCATACGCAGCAAACTTCGCATACGCAGCAAACTTCGCAACTGCGCATACGCAGCAAACTTCACACCTGCGCATACGCAGCAAACTTCACAACTGGGCATACGCAGCAAACTTCGCAACTGCGCATACGCAGCAAACTTCGCAACTGCGCATACGCAGCAAACTTCGCAAATGCGCATACGCAGCAAACTTCGCAACTGCGCATACGCAGCAAACTTCACACCTGCGCATACGCAGCAAACTTCACAACTGGGCATACGCAGCAAACTTCGCAACTGCGCATACGCAGCAAACTTCGCAACTGCGCATACGCAGCAAACTTGGCAACTGCGCATACGCAGCAAACTTCGCAACTGCGCATACGCAGCAAACTTCGCAACTGCGCATACGCAGCAAACTTCACAACTGCGCATACGCAGCAAACTTCGCAAATGCGCATACGCAGCAAACTTCGCAACTGCGCATACGCAGCAAGCTTCGCAACTGCGCATACGCAGCAATCTTCGCAACTGCGCATACGCAGCAAACTTCGCACCTGCGTATACGCAGCAAACTTCGCACCTGCGCATACGCAGCAAACGTCGCAACTGCGCATACGCAGCAAACTTCGCACCTGCGCATACGCAGCAAACTTCGCAACTGCGCATACGCAGCAAACTTTGCAAATGCGCATACGCAGCAAACTTCGCACCTGCGCATACGCAGCAAACTTCACAACTGCGCATACGCAGCAAACTTCACAACTGCGCATACGCAGCAAACTTCGCAAATGCGCATACGCAGCAAACTTCGCACCTGCGCATACGCAGCAAACTTCACAACTGGGCATACGCAGCAAACTTCGCAACTGCGCATACGCAGCAAACTTCGCAACTGCGCATACGCAGCAAACTTCGCACCTGCGCATACGCAGCAAACTTCGCAACTGCGCATACGCAGCAAACTTCGCAACCTCGCAGCAAACTTGGCAACTGCGCATACGCAGCAAACTTCGCACCTGCGCATACGCAGCAATCTTCACAACTGCGCATACGCAGCAAACTTCGCAAATGCGCATACGCTGCAAACTTCGCAACTGCGCATACGCAGCAAACTTCGCACCTGCGCATACGCAGCAAACTTCGCAACTGCGCATACGCAGCAAACTTCGCACCTGCGCATACGCAGCAAACTTGGCAACTGCGCATACACAGCAAACTTCGCAACTGCGCATACGCAGCAAACTTCGCATACGCAGCAAACTTCGCAACTGCGCATACGCAGCAAACTTCACACCTGCGCATACGCAGCAAACTTCACAACTGGGCATACGCAGCAAACTTCGCAACTGCGCATACGCAGCAAACTTCGCAACTGCGCATACGCAGCAAACTTCGCAACTGCGCATACGCAGCAAACTTCGCACCTGCGCATACGCAGCAAACTTCACAACTGCGCATACGCAGCAAACTTCGCAACTGCGCATACGCAGCAAACTTCGCATACGCAGCAAACTTCGCAACTGCGCATACGCAGCAAACTTCACACCTGCGCATACGCAGCAAACTTCACAACTGGGCATACGCAGCAAACTTCGCAACTGCGCATACGCAGCAAACTTCGCAACTGCGCATACGCAGCAAACTTCGCACCTGCGCATACGCAGCAAACTTCGCAACTGCGCATACGCAGCAAACTTCGCAACCTCGCAGCAAACTTGGCAACTGCGCATACGCAGCAAACTTCGCACCTGCGCATACGCAGCAATCTTCACAACTGCGCATACGCAGCAAACTTCGCAAATGCGCATACGCTGCAAACTTCGCAACTGCGCATACGCAGCAAACTTCGCACCTGCGCATACGCAGCAAACTTCGCAACTGCGCATACGCAGCAAACTTCGCAAATGCGCATACGCTGCAAACTTCGCAACTGCGCATACGCAGCAAACTTCGCACCTGCGCATACGCAGCAAACTTCACAACTGCGCATACGCAGCAAACTTTGCAAATGCGCATACGCAGCAAACTTCGCACCTGCGCATACGCAGCAAACTTCACAACTGGGCATACGCAGCAAACTTCGCAACTGCGCATACGCAGCAAACTTCGCAACTGCGCATACGCAGCAAACTTCGCACCTGCGCATACGCAGCAAACTTCGCAACTGCGCATACGCAGCAAACTTCGCAACCTCGCAGCAAACTTGGCAACTGCGCATACGCAGCAAACTTCGCACCTGCGCATACGCAGCAATCTTCACAACTGCGCATACGCAGCAAACTTCGCAAATGCGCATACGCTGCAAACTTCGCAACTGCGCATACGCAGCAAACTTCGCACCTGCGCATACGCAGCAAACTTCGCAACTGCGCATACGCAGCAAACTTCGCACCTGCGCATACGCAGCAAACTTGGCAACTGCGCATACGCAGCAAACTTCGCAACTGCGCATACGCAGCAAACTTCGCATACGCAGCAAACTTCGCAACTGCGCATACGCAGCAAACTTCACACCTGCGCATACGCAGCAAACTTCACAACTGGGCATACGCAGCAAACTTCGCAACTGCGCATACGCAGCAAACTTCGCAACTGCGCATACGCAGCAAACTTGGCAACTGCGCATACGCAGCAAACTTCGCAACTGCGCATACGCAGCAAACTTCGCAACTGCGCATACGCAGCAAACTTCACAACTGCGCATACGCAGCAAACTTCGCAAATGCGCATACGCAGCAAACTTCGCAACTGCGCATACGCAGCAAGCTTCGCAACTGCGCATACGCAGCAATCTTCGCAACTGCGCATACGCAGCAAACTTCGCACCTGCGTATACGCAGCAAACTTCGCACCTGCGCATACGCAGCAAACGTCGCAACTGCGCATACGCAGCAAACTTCGCACCTGCGCATACGCAGCAAACTTCACAACTGCGCATACGCAGCAAACTTTGCAAATGCGCATACGCAGCAAACTTCGCACCTGCGCATACGCAGCGAACTTCACAACTGCGCATACGCAGCAAACTTCCCAACTGCGCATACGCAGCAAACTTCGCAAATGCGCATACGCAGCAAACTTCGCACCTGCGCATACGCAGCAAACTTCACAACTGGGCATACGCAGCAAACTTCGCAACTGCGCATACGCAGCAAACTTCGCAACTGCGCATACGCAGCAAACTTCGCACCTGCGCATACGCAGCAAACTTCGCAACTGCGCATACGCAGCAAACTTCGCAACCTCGCAGCAAACTTGGCAACTGCGCATACGCAGCAAACTTCGCACCTGCGCATACGCAGCAATCTTCACAACTGCGCATACGCAGCAAACTTCGCAAATGCGCATACGCTGCAAACTTCGCAACTGCGCATACGCAGCAAACTTCGCACCTGCGCATACGCAGCAAACTTCGCAACTGCGCATACGCAGCAAACTTCGCACCTGCGCATACGCAGCAAACTTGGCAACTGCGCATACACAGCAAACTTCGCAACTGCGCATACGCAGCAAACTTCGCATACGCAGCAAACTTCGCAACTGCGCATACGCAGCAAACTTCACACCTGCGCATACGCAGCAAACTTCACAACTGGGCATACGCAGCAAACTTCGCAACTGCGCATACGCAGCAAACTTCGCAACTGCGCATACGCAGCAAACTTCGCAAATGCGCATACGCAGCAAACTTCGCAACTGCGCATACGCAGCAAACTTCACACCTGCGCATACGCAGCAAACTTCACAACTGGGCATACGCAGCAAACTTCGCAACTGCGCATACGCAGCAAACTTCGCAACTGCGCATACGCAGCAAACTTGGCAACTGCGCATACGCAGCAAACTTCGCAACTGCGCATACGCAGCAAACTTCGCAACTGCGCATACGCAGCAAACTTCGCAACTGCGCATACGCAGCAAACTTCACAACTGCGCATACGCAGCAAACTTCGCAAATGCGCATACGCAGCAAACTTCGCAACTGCGCATACGCAGCAAGCTTCGCAACTGCGCATACGCAGCAATCTTCGCAACTGCGCATACGCAGCAAACTTCGCACCTGCGTATACGCAGCAAACTTCGCACCTGCGCATACGCAGCAAACGTCGCAACTGCGCATACGCAGCAAACTTCGCACCTGCGCATACGCAGCAAACTTCGCAACTGCGCATACGCAGCAAACTTTGCAAATGCGCATACGCAGCAAACTTCGCACCTGCGCATACGCAGCAAACTTCACAACTGCGCATACGCAGCAAACTTCACAACTGCGCATACGCAGCAAACTTCGCAAATGCGCATACGCAGCAAACTTCGCACCTGCGCATACGCAGCAAACTTCACAACTGGGCATACGCAGCAAACTTCGCAACTGCGCATACGCAGCAAACTTCGCAACTGCGCATACGCAGCAAACTTCGCACCTGCGCATACGCAGCAAACTTCGCAACTGCGCATACGCAGCAAACTTCGCAACCTCGCAGCAAACTTGGCAACTGCGCATACGCAGCAAACTTCGCACCTGCGCATACGCAGCAATCTTCACAACTGCGCATACGCAGCAAACTTCGCAAATGCGCATACGCTGCAAACTTCGCAACTGCGCATACGCAGCAAACTTCGCACCTGCGCATACGCAGCAAACTTCGCAACTGCGCATACGCAGCAAACTTCGCACCTGCGCATACGCAGCAAACTTGGCAACTGCGCATACACAGCAAACTTCGCAACTGCGCATACGCAGCAAACTTCGCATACGCAGCAAACTTCGCAACTGCGCATACGCAGCAAACTTCACACCTGCGCATACGCAGCAAACTTCACAACTGGGCATACGCAGCAAACTTCGCAACTGCGCATACGCAGCAAACTTCGCAACTGCGCATACGCAGCAAACTTCGCACCTGCGCATACGCAGCAAACTTCGCAACTGCGCATACGCAGCAAACTTCGCACCTGCGCATACGCAGCAAACTTGGCAACTGCGCATACACAGCAAACTTCGCAACTGCGCATACGCAGCAAACTTCGCATACGCAGCAAACTTCGCAACTGCGCATACACAGCAAACTTCACACCTGCGCATACGCAGCAAACTTCACAACTGGGCATACGCAGCAAACTTCGCAACTGCGCATACGCAGCAAACTTCGCAACTGCGCATACGCAGCAAACTTCGCAACTGCGCATACGCAGCAAACTTCGCACCTGCGCATACGCAGCAAACTTCACAACTGCGCATACGCAGCAAACTTCGCAACTGCGCATACGCAGCAAACTTCGCATACGCAGCAAACTTCGCAACTGCGCATACGCAGCAAACTTCACACCTGCGCATACGCAGCAAACTTCACAACTGGGCATACGCAGCAAACTTCGCAACTGCGCATACGCAGCAAACTTCGCAACTGCGCATACGCAGCAAACTTCGCACCTGCGCATACGCAGCAAACTTCGCAACTGCGCATACGCAGCAAACTTCGCAACCTCGCAGCAAACTTGGCAACTGCGCATACGCAGCAAACTTCGCACCTGCGCATACGCAGCAATCTTCACAACTGCGCATACGCAGCAAACTTCGCAAATGCGCATACGCTGCAAACTTCGCAACTGCGCATACGCAGCAAACTTCGCACCTGCGCATACGCAGCAAACTTCGCAACTGCGCATACGCAGCAAACTTCGCACCTGCGCATACGCAGCAAACTTGGCAACTGCGCATACGCAGCAAACTTCGCAACTGCGCATACGCAGCAAACTTCGCATACGCAGCAAACTTCGCAACTGCGCATACGCAGCAAACTTCACACCTGCGCATACGCAGCAAACTTCACAACTGGGCATACGCAGCAAACTTCGCAACTGCGCATACGCAGCAAACTTCGCAACTGCGCATACGCAGCAAACTTGGCAACTGCGCATACGCAGCAAACTTCGCAACTGCGCATACGCAGCAAACTTCGCAACTGCGCATACGCAGCAAACTTCACAACTGCGCATACGCAGCAAACTTCGCAAATGCGCATACGCAGCAAACTTCGCAACTGCGCATACGCAGCAAGCTTCGCAACTGCGCATACGCAGCAATCTTCGCAACTGCGCATACGCAGCAAACTTCGCACCTGCGTATACGCAGCAAACTTCGCACCTGCGCATACGCAGCAAACGTCGCAACTGCGCATACGCAGCAAACTTCGCACCTGCGCATACGCAGCAAACTTCACAACTGCGCATACGCAGCAAACTTTGCAAATGCGCATACGCAGCAAACTTCGCACCTGCGCATACGCAGCAAACTTCACAACTGCGCATACGCAGCAAACTTCACAACTGCGCATACGCAGCAAACTTCGCAAATGCGCATACGCAGCAAACTTCGCACCTGCGCATACGCAGCAAACTTCACAACTGGGCATACGCAGCAAACTTCGCAACTGCGCATACGCAGCAAACTTCGCAACTGCGCATACGCAGCAAACTTCGCACCTGCACATACGCAGCAAACTTCGCAACTGCGCATACGCAGCAAACTTCGCAACCTCGCAGCAAACTTGGCAACTGCGCATACGCAGCAAACTTCGCACCTGCGCATACGCAGCAATCTTCACAACTGCGCATACGCAGCAAACTTCGCAAATGCGCATACGCTGCAAACTTCGCAACTGCGCATACGCAGCAAACTTCGCACCTGCGCATACGCAGCAAACTTCGCAACTGCGCATACGCAGCAAACTTCGCACCTGCGCATACGCAGCAAACTTGGCAACTGCGCATACACAGCAAACTTCGCAACTGCGCATACGCAGCAAACTTCGCATACGCAGCAAACTTCGCAACTGCGCATACGCAGCAAACTTCACACCTGCGCATACGCAGCAAACTTCACAACTGGGCATACGCAGCAAACTTCGCAACTGCGCATACGCAGCAAACTTCGCAACTGCGCATACGCAGCAAACTTCGCAACTGCGCATACGCAGCAAACTTCGCACCTGCGCATACGCAGCAAACTTCGCAACTGCGCATACGCAGCAAACTTCGCACCTGCGCATACGCAGCAAACTTGGCAACTGCGCATACACAGCAAACTTCGCAACTGCGCATACGCAGCAAACTTCGCATACGCAGCAAACTTCGCAACTGCGCATACGCAGCAAACTTCACACCTGCGCATACGCAGCAAACTTCACAACTGGGCATACGCAGCAAACTTCGCAACTGCGCATACGCAGCAAACTTCGCAACTGCGCATACGCAGCAAACTTCGCAACTGCGCATACGCAGCAAACTTCGCACCTGCGTATACGCAGCAAACTTCGCACCTGCGCATACGCAGCAAACGTCGGACCAGTGCATACGCAGCAAACTTCGCACCTGCGCATACGCAGCAAACTTCACAACTGCGCATACGCAGCAAACTTTGCAACTGCGCATACGCAGCAAACTTCGCAACTGCGCATACGCAGCAAACTTCGCAACTGCGCATACGCAGCAAACTTCACAACTGCGCATACGCAGCAAACTTCGCAAATGCGCATACGCAGCAAACTTCGCAACTGCGCATACGCAGCAAGCTTTGCAACTGCGCATACGCAGCAATCTTCGCAACTGCGCATACGCAGCAAACTTTGCACCTGCGTATACGCAGCAAACTTCGCACCTGCGCATACGCAGCAAACTTCGCAACTGCGCATACGCAGCAAACTTCGCACCTGCGCATACGCAGCAAACTTCACAACTGCGCATACGCAGCAAACTTTGCAAATGCGCATACGCAGCAAACTTCGCACCTGCGCATACGCAGCAAACTTCACAACTGCGCATACGCAGCAAACTTCGCACCTGCGCATACGCAGCAAACTTGGCAACTGCGCATACACAGCAAACTTGGCAACTGCGCATACGCAGCAAACTTCGCACCTGCGCATACGCAGCAATCTTCACAACTGCGCATACGCAGCAAACTTCGCAAATGCGCATACGCTGCAAACTTCGCAACTGCGCATACGCAGCAAACTTCGCACCTGCGCATACGCAGCAAACTTCGCAACTGCGCATACGCAGCAAACTTCGCACCTGCGCATACGCAGCAAACTTGGCAACTGCGCATACGCAGCAAACTTCGCAACTGCGCATACGCAGCAAACTTCGCATACGCAGCAAACTTCGCAACTGCGCATACGCAGCAAACTTCACACCTGCGCATACGCAGCAAACTTCACAACTGGGCATACGCAGCAAACTTCGCAACTGCGCATACGCAGCAAACTTCGCAACTGCGCATACGCAGCAAACTTGGCAACTGCGCATACGCAGCAAACTTCGCAACTGCGCATACGCAGCAAACTTCGCAACTGCGCATACGCAGCAAACTTCACAACTGCGCATACGCAGCAAACTTCGCAAATGCGCATACGCAGCAAACTTCGCAACTGCGCATACGCAGCAAGTTTCGCAACTGCGCATACGCAGCAATCTTCGCAACTGCGCATACGCAGCAAACTTCGCACCTGCGTATACGCAGCAAACTTCGCACCTGCGCATACGCAGCAAACGTCGCAACTGCGCAACTGCGCATACGCAGCAAACTTCGCACCTGCGCATACGCAGCAAACTTCACAACTGCGCATACGCAGCAAACTTTGCAAATGCGCATACGCAGCAAACTTCGCACCTGCGCATACGCAGCAAACTTCACAACTGCGCATACGCAGCAAACTTCACAACTGCGCATACGCAGCAAACTTCGCAAATGCGCATACGCAGCAAACTTCGCACCTGCGCATACGCAGCAAACTTCACAACTGGGCATACGCAGCAAACTTCGCAACTGCGCATACGCAGCAAACTTCGCAACTGCGCATACGCAGCAAACTTCGCACCTGCACATACGCAGCAAACTTCGCAACTGCGCATACGCAGCAAACTTCGCAACCTCGCAGCAAACTTGGCAACTGCGCATACGCAGCAAACTTCGCACCTGCGCATACGCAGCAATCTTCACAACTGCGCATACGCAGCAAACTTCGCAAATGCGCATACGCTGCAAACTTCGCAACTGCGCATACGCAGCAAACTTCGCACCTGCGCATACGCAGCAAACTTCGCAACTGCGCATACGCAGCAAACTTCGCACCTGCGCATACGCAGCAAACTTGGCAACTGCGCATACACAGCAAACTTCGCAACTGCGCATACGCAGCAAACTTCGCATACGCAGCAAACTTCGCAACTGCGCATACGCAGCAAACTTCACACCTGCGCATACGCAGCAAACTTCACAACTGGGCATACGCAGCAAACTTCGCAACTGCGCATACGCAGCAAACTTCGCAACTGCGCATACGCAGCAAACTTCGCAACTGCGCATACGCAGCAAACTTCGCACCTGCGCATACGCAGCAAACTTCGCAACTGCGCATACGCAGCAAACTTCGCACCTGCGCATACGCAGCAAACTTGGCAACTGCGCATACACAGCAAACTTCGCAACTGCGCATACGCAGCAAACTTCGCATACGCAGCAAACTTCGCAACTGCGCATACGCAGCAAACTTCACACCTGCGCATACGCAGCAAACTTCACAACTGGGCATACGCAGCAAACTTCGCAACTGCGCATACGCAGCAAACTTCGCAACTGCGCATACGCAGCAAACTTCGCAACTGCGCATACGCAGCAAACTTCGCACCTGCGTATACGCAGCAAACTTCGCACCTGCGCATACGCAGCAAACGTCGGACCAGTGCATACGCAGCAAACTTCGCACCTGCGCATACGCAGCAAACTTCACAACTGCACATACGCAGCAAACTTTGCAACTGCGCATACGCAGCAAACTTCGCAACTGCGCATACGCAGCAAACTTCGCAACTGCGCATACGCAGCAAACTTCACAACTGCGCATACGCAGCAAACTTCGCAAATGCGCATACGCAGCAAACTTCGCAACTGCGCATACGCAGCAAGCTTTGCAACTGCGCATACGCAGCAATCTTCGCAACTGCGCATACGCAGCAAACTTCGCACCTGCGTATACGCAGCAAACTTCGCACCTGCGCATACGCAGCAAACTTCGCAACTGCGCATACGCAGCAAACTTCGCACCTGCGCATACGCAGCAAACTTCACAACTGCGCATACGCAGCAAACTTTGCAAATGCGCATACGCAGCAAACTTCGCACCTGCGCATACGCAGCAAACTTCACAACTGCGCATACGCAGCAAACTTCACAACTGCGCATACGCAGCAAACTTCGCAAATGCGCATACGCAGCAAACTTCGCACCTGCGCATACGCAGCAAACTTCACAACTGGGCATACGCAGCAAACTTCGCAACTGCGCATACGCAGCAAACTTCGCAACTGCGCATACGCAGCAAACTTCGCACCTGCGCATACGCAGCAAACTTCGCAACTGCGCATACGCAGCAAACTTCGCAACCTCGCAGCAAACTTGGCAACTGCGCATACGCAGCAAACTTCGCACCTGCGCATACGCAGCAATCTTCACAACTGCGCATACGCAGCAAACTTCGCAAATGCGCATACGCTGCAAACTTCGCAACTGCGCATACGCAGCAAACTTCGCACCTGCGCATACGCAGCAAACTTCGCAACTGCGCATACGCAGCAAACTTCGCACCTGCGCATACGCAGCAAACTTGGCAACTGCGCATACACAGCAAACTTCGCAACTGCGCATACGCAGCAAACTTCGCATACGCAGCAAACTTCGCAACTGCGCATACGCAGCAAACTTCACACCTGCGCATACGCAGCAAACTTCACAACTGGGCATACGCAGCAAACTTCGCAACTGCGCATACGCAGCAAACTTCGCAACTGCGCATACGCAGCAAACTTCGCAACTGCGCATACGCAGCAAACTTCGCACCTGCGCATACGCAGCAAACTTCACAACTGCGCATACGCAGCAAACTTCGCAACTGCGCATACGCAGCAAACTTCGCACCTGCGCATACGCAGCAAACTTCACAACTGGGCATACGCAGCAAACTTCGCACCTGCGCATACGCAGCAAACGTATGCGCAGCATACGCAGCAAACTTCGCAACTGCGCATACGCAGCAAACTTCGCAACTGCGCATACGCAGCAAACTTCGCACCTGCGCATACGCAGCAAACTTCGCAACTGCGCATACGCAGCAAACTTCGCACCTGCGCATACGCAGCAAACTTGGCAACTGCGCATACGCAGCAAACTTCGCAACTGCGCATACGCAGCAAACTTCGCATACGCAGCAAACTTCGCAACTGCGCATACGCAGCAAACTTCACACCTGCGCATACGCAGCAAACTTCACAACTGGGCATACGCAGCAAACTTCGCAACTGCGCATACGCAGCAAACTTCGCAACTGCGCATACGCAGCAAACTTGGCAACTGCGCATACGCAGCAAACTTCGCAACTGCGCATACGCAGCAAACTTCGCAACTGCGCATACGCAGCAAACTTCACAACTGCGCATACGCAGCAAACTTCGCAAATGCGCATACGCAGCAAACTTTGCAACTGCGCATACGCAGCAAACTTCGCAACTGCGCATACGCAGCAAACTTCGCAACTGCGCATACGCAGCAAACTTCGCACCTGCGTATACGCAGCAAACTTCGCACCTGCGCATACGCAGCAAACTTCGCAACTGCGCATACGCAGCAAACTTCGCACCTGCGCATACGCAGCAAACTTCGCAAATGCGCATACGCAGCAAACTTTGCAAATGCGCATACGCAGCAAACTTCGCACCTGCGCATACGCAGCAAACTTCACAACTGCGCATACGCAGCAAACTTCGCACCTGCGTATACGCAGCAAACTTCGCACCTGCGCATACGCAGCAAACGTCGGACCAGTGCATACGCAGCAAACTTCGCACCTGCGCATACGCAGCAAACTTCACAACTGCGCATACGCAGCAAACTTTGCAACTGCGCATACGCAGCAAACTTCGCAACTGCGCATACGCAGCAAACTTCGCAACTGCGCATACGCAGCAAACTTCACAACTGCGCATACGCAGCAAACTTCGCAAATGCGCATACGCAGCAAACTTCGCAACTGCGCATACGCAGCAAGCTTCGCAACTGCGCATACGCAGCAATCTTCGCAACTGCGCATACGCAGCAAACTTCGCACCTGCGTATACGCAGCAAACTTCGCACCTGCGCATACGCAGCAAACTTCGCAACTGCGCATACGCAGCAAACTTCGCACCTGCGCATACGCAGCAAACTTCACAACTGCGCATACGCAGCAAACTTTGCAAATGCGCATACGCAGCAAACTTCGCACCTGCGCATACGCAGCAAACTTCACAACTGCGCATACGCAGCAAACTTCACAACTGCGCATACGCAGCAAATTCGCAAATGCGCATACGCAGCAAACTTCGCACCTGCGCATACGCAGCAAACTTCACAACTGGGCATACGCAGCAAACTTCGCAACTGCGCATACGCAGCAAACTTCGCAACTGCGCATACGCAGCAAACTTCGCACCTGCGCATACGCAGCAAACTTCGCAACTGCGCATACGCAGCAAACTTCGCAACCTCGCAGCAAACTTGGCAACTGCGCATACGCAGCAAACTTCGCACCTGCGCATACGCAGCAATCTTCACAACTGCGCATACGCAGCAAACTTCGCAAATGCGCATACGCTGCAAACTTCGCAACTGCGCATACGCAGCAAACTTCGCACCTGCGCATACGCAGCAAACTTCGCAACTGCACATACGCAGCAAACTTCGCACCTGCGCATACGCAGCAAACTTGGCAACTGCGCATACACAGCAAACTTCGCAACTGCGCATACGCAGCAAACTTCGCATACGCAGCAAACTTCGCAACTGCGCATACGCAGCAAACTTCACACCTGCGCATACGCAGCAAACTTCACAACTGGGCATACGCAGCAAACTTCGCAACTGCGCATACGCAGCAAACTTCGCAACTGCGCATACGCAGCAAACTTCGCAACTGCGCATACGCAGCAAACTTCGCACCTGCGCATACGCAGCAAACTTCACAACTGCGCATACGCAGCAAACTTCGCAACTGCGCATACGCAGCAAACTTCGCACCTGCGCATACGCAGCAAACTTGGCAACTGCGCATACGCAGCAAACTTCGCAACTGCGCATACGCAGCAAACTTCGCATACGCAGCAAACTTCGCAACTGCGCATACGCAGCAAACTTCACACCTGCGCATACGCAGCAAACTTCACAACTGCGCATACGCAGCAAACTTCGCAAATGCGCATACGCAGCAAACTTCGCAACTGCGCATACGCAGCAAACTTCGCAACTGCGCATACGCAGCAAACTTGGCAACTGCGCATACGCAGCAAACTTCGCAACTGCGCATACGCAGCAAACTTCGCAACTGCGCATACGCAGCAAACTTCACAACTGCGCATACGCAGCAAACTTCGCAAATGCGCATACGCAGCAAACTTCGCAACTGCGCATACGCAGCAAACTTCGCAACTGCGCATACGCAGCAAACTTCGCAACTGCGCATACGCAGCAAACTTCGCACCTGCGTATACGCAGCAAACTTCGCACCTGCACATACGCAGCAAACTTCGCAACTGCGCATACGCAGCAAACTTCGCACCTGCGCATACGCAGCAAACTTCGCAAATGCGCATACGCAGCAAACTTTGCAAATGCGCATACGCAGCAAACTTCGCACCTGCGCATACGCAGCAAACTTCACAACTGCGCATACGCAGCAAACTTCACAACTGCGCATACGCAGCAAACTTCGCAAATGCGCATACGCAGCAAACTTTGCAACTGCGCATACACAGGAAACTTCGCAACTGCGCAAACGCAGCAAACTTCGCACCTGCGTATACGCAGCAAACTTCGCACCTGCGCATACGCAGCAAACTTCGCAACTGCGCATACGCAGCAAACTTCGCACCTGTGCATACGCAGCAAACTTCGCAAATGCGCATATGCAGCAAACTTTGCAAATGCGCATACGCAGCAAACTTCGCACCTGCGCATACGCAGCAAACTTCACAACTGCGCATACGCAGCAAACTTCACAACTGCGCATACGCAGCAAACTTCGCAAATGCGCATACGCAGCAAACTTTGCAACTGCGCATACACAGCAAACTTCGCACCTGCGCATACGCAGCAAACTTCGCAACTGCGCATACGCAGCAAACTTCGCAACTGCGCATACGCAGCAAACTTCGCACCTGCGCATACGCAGCAAACTTCGCAACTGCGCATACGCAGCAAACTTCGCAACCTCGCAGCAAACTTGGCAACTGCGCATACGCAGCAAACTTCGCACCTGCGCATACGCAGCAATCTTCACAACTGCGCATACGCAGCAAACTTCGCAAATGCGCATACGCTGCAAACTTCGCAACTGCGCATACGCAGCAAACTTCGCACCTGCGCATACGCAGCAAACTTCGCAACTGCGCATACGCAGCAAACTTCGCACCTGCGCATACGCAGCAAACTTGGCAACTGCGCATACGCAGCAAACTTCGCAACTGCGCATACGCAGCAAACTTCGCATACGCAGCAAACTTCGCAACTGCGCATACGCAGCAAACTTCACAACTGCGCATACGCAGCAAACTTCACAACTGGGCATATGCAGCAAACTTCGCAACTGCGCATACGCAGCAAACTTCGCAACTGCGCATACGCAGCAAACTTCACACCTGCGCATACGCAGCAAACTTCGCAACTGCGCATACGCAGCAAACTTCGCAACTGCGCATACGCAGCAAACTTCGCAAATGCGCATACGCAGCAAACTTCGCAACTGCGCATACGCAGCAAACTTCGCAACTGCGCATACGCAGCAAACTTCGCAACTGCGCATACGCAGCAAACTTCGCACCTGCGTATACGCAGCAAACTTCGCACCTGCGCATACGCAGCAAACTTCGCAACTGCGCATACGCAGCAAACTTCGCACCTGCGCATACGCAGCAAACTTCGCAAATGCGCATACGCAGCAAACTTTGCAAATGCGCATACGCAGCAATCTTCACAACTGCGCATACGCAGCAAACTTCGCAAATGCGCATACGCTGCAAACTTCGCAACTGCGCATACGCAGCAAACTTCGCACCTGCGCATACGCAGCAAACTTCGCAACTGCGCATACGCAGCAAACTTCGCACCTGCGCATACGCAGCAAACTTGGCAACTGCGCATACGCAGCAAACTTCGCAACTGCGCATACGCAGCAAACTTCGCATACGCAGCAAACTTCGCAACTGCGCATACGCAGCAAACTTCACAACTGCGCATACGCAGCAAACTTCACAACTGGGCATATGCAGCAAACTTCGCAACTGCGCATACGCAGCAAACTTCGCAACTGCGCATACGCAGCAAACTTCACACCTGCGCATACGCAGCAAACTTCGCAACTGCGCATACGCAGCAAACTTCGCAACTGCGCATACGCAGCAAACTTCGCAAATGCGCATACGCAGCAAACTTCGCAACTGCGCATACGCAGCAAACTTCGCAACTGCGCATACGCAGCAAACTTCGCAACTGCGCATACGCAGCAAACTTCGCACCTGCGTATACGCAGCAAACTTCGCACCTGCGCATACGCAGCAAACTTCGCAACTGCGCATACGCAGCAAACTTCGCACCTGCGCATACGCAGCAAACTTCGCAAATGCGCATACGCAGCAAACTTTGCAAATGCGCATACGCAGCAAACTTCGCACCTGCGCATACGCAGCAAACTTCACAACTGCGCATACGCAGCAAACTTCACAACTGCGCATACGCAGCAAACTTCGCAAATGCGCATACGCAGCAAACTTTGCAACTGCGCATACACAGCAAACTTCGCACCTGCGCATACGCAGCAAACTTCGCAACTGCGCATACGCAGCAAACTTCGCAACTGCGCATACGCAGCAAACTTCGCAACTGCGCATACGCAGCAAACTTCGCACCTGCGCATACGCAGCAAACTTCGCAACTGCGCATACGCAGCAAACTTCGCAACTGCGCATACGCAGCAAACTTCGCAACTGCGCATACGCAGCAAACTTCGCAACTGCGCATACGCAGCAAACTTCGCACCTGCGCATACGCAGCAAACTTCACAACTGCGCATACGCAGCAAACTTCGCAACTGCGCATACGCAGCAAACTTCGCACCTGCGCATACGCAGCAAACTTCACAACTGGGCATACGCAGCAAACTTCGCACCTGCGCATACGCAGCAAACGTATGCGCAGCATACGCAGCAAACTTCGCAACTGCGCATACGCAGCAAACTTCGCAACTGCGCATACGCAGCAAACTTCACAACTGCGCATACGCAGCAAACTTCGCAAATGCGCATACGCAGCAAACTTCGCAACTGCGCATACGCAGCAAACTTCGCAACTGCGCATACGCAGCAAACTTCGCAACTGCGCATACGCAGCAAACTTCGCACCTGCGTATACGCAGCAAACTTCGCACCTGCGCATACGCAGCAAACGTCGGACCAGTGCATACGCAGCAAACTTCGCACCTGCGCATACGCAGCAAACTTCACAACTGCGCATACGCAGCAAACTTTGCAACTGCGCATACGCAGCAAACTTCACAACTGCGCATACGCAGCAAACTTCACAACTGCGCATACGCAGCAAACTTCGCAAATGCGCATACGCAGCAAACTTTGCAAATGCGCATACGCAGCAAACTTCGCACCTGCGCATACGCAGCAAACTTCACAACTGCGCATACGCAGCAAACTTCACAACTGCGCATACGCAGCAAACTTCGCAAATGCGCATACGCAGCAAACTTCGCACCTGCGCATACGCAGCAAACTTCACAACTGGGCATACGCAGCAAACTTCGCAACTGCGCATACGCAGCAAACTTCGCAACTGCGCATACGCAGCAAACTTCGCACCTGCGCATACGCAGCAAACTTCGCAACTGCGCATACGCAGCAAACTTCGCAACCTCGCAGCAAACTTGGCAACTGCGCATACGCAGCAAACTTCGCACCTGCGCATACGCAGCAATCTTCACAACTGCGCATACGCAGCAAACTTCGCAAATGCGCATACGCTGCAAACTTCGCAACTGCGCATACGCAGCAAACTTCGCACCTGCGCATACGCAGCAAACTTCGCAACTGCGCATACGCAGCAAACTTCGCACCTGCGCATACGCAGCAAACTTGGCAACTGCGCATACACAGCAAACTTCGCAACTGCGCATACGCAGCAAACTTCGCATACGCAGCAAACTTCGCAACTGCGCATACGCAGCAAACTTCACACCTGCGCATACGCAGCAAACTTCACAACTGGGCATACGCAGCAAACTTCGCAACTGCGCATACGCAGCAAACTTCGCAACTGCGCATACGCAGCAAACTTCGCAACTGCGCATACGCAGCAAACTTCGCACCTGCGCATACGCAGCAAACTTCGCAACTGCGCATACGCAGCAAACTTCGCACCTGGGCATACGCAGCAAACTTGGCAACTGCGCATACACAGCAAACTTCGCAACTGCGCATACGCAGCAAACTTCGCATACGCAGCAAACTTCGCACCTGCGCATACGCAGCAAACGTATGCGCAGCATACGCAGCAAACTTCGCAACTGCGCATACGCAGCAAACTTCGCAACTGCGCATACGCAGCAAACTTCACAACTGCGCATACGCAGCAAACTTCGCAAATGCGCATACGCAGCAAACTTCGCAACTGCGCATACGCAGCAAACTTCGCAACTGCGCATACGCAGCAAACTTCGCAACTGCGCATACGCAGCAAACTTCGCACCTGCGTATACGCAGCAAACTTCGCACCTGCGCATACGCAGCAAACGTCGGACCAGTGCATACGCAGCAAACTTCGCACCTGCGCATACGCAGCAAACTTCACAACTGCGCATACGCAGCAAACTTTGCAACTGCGCATACGCAGCAAACTTCGCAACTGCGCATACGCAGCAAACTTCGCAACTGCGCATACGCAGCAAACTTCACAACTGCGCATACGCAGCAAACTTTGCAAATGCGCATACGCAGCAAACTTCGCACCTGCGCATACGCAGCAAACTTCACAACTGCGCATACGCAGCAAACTTCACAACTGCGCATACGCAGCAAACTTCGCAAATGCGCATACGCAGCAAACTTCGCACCTGCGCATACGCAGCAAACTTCACAACTGGGCATACGCAGCAAACTTCGCAACTGCGCATACGCAGCAAACTTCGCAACTGCGCATACGCAGCAAACTTCGCACCTGCGCATACGCAGCAAACTTCGCAACTGCGCATACGCAGCAAACTTCGCAACCTCGCAGCAAACTTGGCAACTGCGCATACGCAGCAAACTTCGCACCTGCGCATACGCAGCAATCTTCACAACTGCGCATACGCAGCAAACTTCGCAAATGCGCATACGCTGCAAACTTCGCAACTGCGCATACGCAGCAAACTTCGCACCTGCGCATACGCAGCAAACTTCGCAACTGCGCATACGCAGCAAACTTCGCACCTGCGCATACGCAGCAAACTTGGCAACTGCGCATACACAGCAAACTTCGCAACTGCGCATACGCAGCAAACTTCGCATACGCAGCAAACTTCGCAACTGCGCATACGCAGCAAACTTCACACCTGCGCATACGCAGCAAACTTCGCAACTGCGCATACGCAGCAAACTTCGCAACTGCGCATACGCAGCAAACTTCGCAACTGCGCATACGCAGCAAACTTCGCAACTGCGCATACGCAGCAAACTTCGCACCTGCGCATACGCAGCAAACTTCGCAACTGCGCATACGCAGCAAACTTCGCACCTGCGTATACGCAGCAAACTTCGCACCTGCGCATACGCAGCAAACTTCGCAACTGCGCATACGCAGCAAACTTCGCACCTGCGCATACGCAGCAAACTTCGCAAATGCGCATACGCAGCAAACTTTGCAAATGCGCATACGCAGCAAACTTCGCACCTGCGCATACGCAGCAAACTTCACAACTGCGCATACGCAGCAAACTTCACAACTGCGCATACGCAGCAAACTTCGCAAATGCGCATACGCAGCAAACTTTGCAACTGCGCATACACAGCAAACTTCGCACCTGCGCATACGCAGCAAACTTCGCAACTGCGCATACGCAGCAAACTTCGCAACTGCGCATACGCAGCAAACTTCGCAACTGCGCATACGCAGCAAACTTCGCACCTGCGCATACGCAGCAAACTTCGCAACTGCGCATACGCAGCAAACTTCGCAACTGCGCATACGCAGCAAACTTCGCAACTGCGCATACGCAGCAAACTTCGCAACTGCGCATACGCAGCAAACTTCGCACCTGCGCATACGCAGCAAACTTCACAACTGCGCATACGCAGCAAACTTCGCAACTGCGCATACGCAGCAAACTTCGCACCTGCGCATACGCAGCAAACTTCACAACTGGGCATACGCAGCAAACTTCGCACCTGCGCATACGCAGCAAACGTATGCGCAGCATACGCAGCAAACTTCGCAACTGCGCATACGCAGCAAACTTCGCAACTGCGCATACGCAGCAAACTTCACAACTGCGCATACGCAGCAAACTTCGCAAATGCGCATACGCAGCAAACTTCGCAACTGCGCATACGCAGCAAACTTCGCAACTGCGCATACGCAGCAAACTTCGCAACTGCGCATACGCAGCAAACTTCGCACCTGCGTATACGCAGCAAACTTCGCACCTGCGCATACGCAGCAAACTTCACAACTGCGCATACGCAGCAAACTTCACAACTGCGCATACGCAGCAAACTTCGCAAATGCGCATACGCAGCAAACTTCGCACCTGCGCATACGCAGCAAACTTCACAACTGGGCATACGCAGCAAACTTCGCAACTGCGCATACGCAGCAAACTTCACAACTGCGCATACGCAGCAAACTTTGCAAATGCGCATACGCAGCAAACTTCGCACCTGCGCATACGCAGCAAACTTCACAACTGCGCATACGCAGCAAACTTCACAACTGCGCATACGCAGCAAACTTCGCAAATGCGCATACGCAGCAAACTTCGCACCTGCGCATACGCAGCAAACTTCACAACTGGGCATACGCAGCAAACTTCGCACCTGCGCATACGCAGCAAACGTATGCGCAGCATACGCAGCAAACTTCGCAACTGCGCATACGCAGCAAACTTCGCAACTGCGCATACGCAGCAAACTTCACAACTGCGCATACGCAGCAAACTTCGCAAATGCGCATACGCAGCAAACTTCGCAACTGCGCATACGCAGCAAACTTCGCAACTGCGCATACGCAGCAAACTTCGCAACTGCGCATACGCAGCAAACTTCGCACCTGCGTATACGCAGCAAACTTCGCACCTGCGCATACGCAGCAAACGTCGGACCAGTGCATACGCAGCAAACTTCGCACCTGCGCATACGCAGCAAACTTCACAACTGCGCATACGCAGCAAACTTTGCAACTGCGCATACGCAGCAAACTTCGCAACTGCGCATACGCAGCAAACTTCGCAACTGCGCATACGCAGCAAACTTCACAACTGTGCATACGCAGCAAACTTTGCAAATGCGCATACGCAGCAAACTTCGCACCTGCGCATACGCAGCAAACTTCACAACTGCGCATACGCAGCAAACTTCACAACTGCGCATACGCAGCAAACTTCGCAAATGCGCATACGCAGCAAACTTCGCACCTGCGCATACGCAGCAAACTTCACAACTGGGCATACGCAGCAAACTTCGCAACTGCGCATACGCAGCAAACTTCGCAACTGCGCATACGCAGCAAACTTCGCACCTGCGCATACGCAGCAAACTTCGCAACTGCGCATACGCAGCAAACTTCGCAACCTCGCAGCAAACTTGGCAACTGCGCATACGCAGCAAACTTCGCACCTGCGCATACGCAGCAATCTTCACAACTGCGCATACGCAGCAAACTTCGCAAATGCGCATACGCTGCAAACTTCGCAACTGCGCATACGCAGCAAACTTCGCACCTGCGCATACGCAGCAAACTTCGCAACTGCGCATACGCAGCAAACTTCGCACCTGCGCATACGCAGCAAACTTGGCAACTGCGCATACACAGCAAACTTCGCAACTGCGCATACGCAGCAAACTTCGCATACGCAGCAAACTTCGCAACTGCGCATACGCAGCAAACTTCACACCTGCGCATACGCAGCAAACTTCACAACTGGGCATACGCAGCAAACTTCGCAACTGCGCATACGCAGCAAACTTCGCAACTGCGCATACGCAGCAAACTTCGCAACTGCGCATACGCAGCAAACTTCGCACCTGCGCATACGCAGCAAACTTCGCAACTGCGCATACGCAGCAAACTTCGCACCTGCGCATACGCAGCAAACTTGGCAACTGCGCATACACAGCAAACTTCGCAACTGCGCATACGCAGCAAACTTCGCATACGCAGCAAACTTCGCACCTGCGCATACGCAGCAAACGTATGCGCAGCATACGCAGCAAACTTCGCAACTGCGCATACGCAGCAAACTTCGCAACTGCGCATACGCAGCAAACTTCACAACTGCGCATACGCAGCAAACTTCGCAAATGCGCATACGCAGCAAACTTCGCAACTGCGCATACGCAGCAAACTTCGCAACTGCGCATACGCAGCAAACTTCGCAACTGCGCATACGCAGCAAACTTCGCACCTGCGTATACGCAGCAAACTTCGCACCTGCGCATACGCAGCAAACGTCGGACCAGGGCATACGCAGCAAACTTCGCACCTGCGCATACGCAGCAAACTTCACAACTGCGCATACGCAGCAAACTTCGCAAATGCGCATACGCAGCAAACTTCGCACCTGCGCATACGCAGCAAACTTCACAACTGGGCATACGCAGCAAACTTCGCAACTGCGCATACGCAGCAAACTTCGCAACTGCGCATACGCAGCAAACTTCGCACCTGCGCATACGCAGCAAACTTCGCAACTGCGCATACGCAGCAAACTTCGCATACGCAGCAAACTTCGCAACTGCGCATACGCAGCAAACTTCACACCTGCGCATACGCAGCAAACTTCACAACTGGGCATACGCAGCAAACTTCGCAACTGCGCATACGCAGCAAACTTCGCAACTGCGCATACGCAGCAAACTTGGCAACTGCGCATACGCAGCAAACTTTGCAACTGCGCATACACAGCAAACTTCGCACCTGCGCATACGCAGCAAACTTCGCAACTGCGCATACGCAGCAAACTTCGCAACTGCGCATACGCAGCAAACTTCGCACCTGCGCATACGCAGCAAACTTCGCAACTGCGCATACGCAGCAAACTTCGCAACCTCGCAGCAAACTTGGCAACTGCGCATACGCAGCAAACTTCGCACCTGCGCATACGCAGCAATCTTCACAACTGCGCATACGCAGCAAACTTCGCAACTGCGCATACGCAGCAAACTTCGCACCTGCGCATACGCAGCAAACTTCGCAACTGCGCATACGCAGCAAACTTCGCAACCTCGCAGCAAACTTCGCAACTGCGCATACGCAGCAAACTTCGCAACTGCGCATACGCAGCAAACATCGCAACTGCGCATACGCAGCAAACTTCGCAAATGCGCATACGCAGCAAACTTCGCAACTGCGCATACGCAGCAAACTTCGCAACTGCGCATACGCAGCAAACTTCGCAACTGCGCATACGCAGCAAACTTCGCACCTGCGTATACGCAGCAAACTTCGCACCTGCGCATACGCAGCAAACGTCGGACCAGCGCATACGCAGCAAACTTCGCACCTGCGCATACGCAGCAAACTTCACAACTGCGCATACGCAGCAAACTTTGCAAATGCGCATACGCAGCAAACTTCGCAAATGCGCATACGCAGCAAACTTCGCACCTGCGCATACGCAGCAAACTTCACAACTGCGCATACGCAGCAAACTTGGCAACTGCGCATACGCAGCAAACTTGGCAACTGCACATACGCAGCAAACTTCGCACCTGCGCATACGAAGCAAACTTCACAACTGCGCATACGCAGCAAACTTCGCAACTGCGCATACGCAGCAAACTTCAGAACTGGGCATACGCAGCAAAATTCGGACCTGCGCATACGCAGCAAACGTCGCACCTGCGCATACGCAGCAAACTTCGCAACTGCGCATACGCAGCAAACTTCGCAACTGCGCATACGCAGCAAACTTCACAACTGCGCATACGCAGCAAACTTCGCAAATGCGCATACGCAGCAAACTTCGCAACTGCGCATAAGCAGCAAACTTCGCAACTGCGCATACGCAGCAAACTTCGCAACTGCGCATACGCAGCAAACTTCGCACCTGCGCATACGCAGCAAAGTTGCACTGCGCATACGCAGCAAACTTCGCAATTGCGCATACGCAGCAAACTTCGCAACTGCGCATAGCAGCAAACTTCGCAACTGCGCATACGCAGCAAACTTCGCAACTGCGCATACGCAGCAAACTTCGCACCTGCGCATACGCAGCAAACTTCACAACTGCGCATACGCAGCAAACTTGGCAACTGCGCATACGCAGCAAACTTGGCAACTGCACATACGCAGCAAACTTCGCACCTGCGCATACGAAGCAAACTTCACAACTGCGCATACGCAGCAAACTTCGCAACTGCGCATACGCAGCAAACTTCGCACCTGCGCATACGCAGCAAACTTCGCACCTGCGCATACGCAGCAAACTTCGCAACTGTGCATACGCAGCAAACTTCGCACCTGCGCATACGCAGCAAACTTCGCACCTGCGCATACGCAGCAAACTTCGCAACTGTGCATACGCAGCAAACTTCGCAACTGCGCATACGCAGCAAACTTCGCACCTGCGCATACGCAGCAAACTTCACAACTGCGCATACGCAGCAAACTTCGCAACTGCGCATACGCAGCAAACATCGCAACTGCGCATACGCAGCAAACTTCGCAAATGCGCATACGCAGCAAACTTCGCACCTGCGCATACGCAGCAAACTTCACAACTGCGCATACGCAGCAAACTTTGCAAATGCACATACGCAGCAAACTTCGCAACTGCGCATACGCAGCAAACTTCGCACCTGCGCATACGCAGCAAACTTCACAACTGCGCATACGCAGCAAACTTGGCAACTGCGCATACGCAGCAAACTTGACAACTGCACATAGGCAGCAAACGTCGCACCTGCGCATCGCAGCAAACTTCGCAACTGCGCATACGCAGCAAACTTCGCAGCTGCGCATACGCAGCAAACTTCGCAACTGCGCATACGCAGCAAACTTCGCAACTGCGCATACGCAGCAAACTTCACAACTGCACATACGCAGCAAACTTCGCACCTGCGCATACGCAGCAAACTTCGCAACTGCGCATACGCAGCAAACTTCGCACCTGCGCATACGCAGCAAACTTGGCAACTGCGCATACGCAGCAAACTTCGCACCTGCGCATACGAAGCAAACTTCACAACTGCGCATACGCAGCAAACTTCGCAACTGCGCATACGCAGCAAACTTCGCACCTGCGCATACGCAGCAAACTTCACAACTGGGCATACGCAGCAAACTTCGCACCTGCGCATACGCAGCAAACGTATGCGCAGCATACGCAGCAAACTTCGCAACTGCGCATACGCAGCAAACTTCGCAACTGCGCATACGCAGCAAACTTCACAACTGCGCATACGCAGCAAACTTCGCAAATGCGCATACGCAGCAAACTTCGCAACTGCGCATACGCAGCAAACTTCGCAACTGCGCATACGCAGCAAACTTCGCAACTGCGCATACGCAGCAAACTTCGCACCTGCGTATACGCAGCAAACTTCGCACCTGCGCATACGCAGCAAACGTCGGACCAGCGCATACGCAGCAAACTTCGCACCTGCGCATACGCAGCAAACTTCACAACTGCGCATACGCAGCAAACTTTGCAACTGCGCATACGCAGCAAACTTCGCAACTGCGCATACGCAGCAAACTTCGCAACTGCGCATACGCAGCAAACTTCACAACTGCGCATACGCAGCAAACTTCGCAAATGCGCATATGCAGCAAACTTCGCAACTGCGCATACGCAGCAAGCTTCGCAACTGCGCATACGCAGCAATCTTCGCAACTGCGCATACGCAGCAAACTTCGCACCTGCATATACGCAGCAAACTTCGCACCTGCGCATACGCAGCAAACTTCGCAACTGCGCATACGCAGCAAACTTCGCACCTGCGCATACGCAGCAAACTTCACAACTGCGCATACGCAGCAAACTTTGCAAATGCGCATACGCAGCAAACTTCGCACCTGCGCATACGCAGCAAACTTCACAACTGCGCATACGCAGCAAACTTCGCACCTGCGCATACGCAGCAAACTTCACAACTGGGCATACGCAGCAAACTTCGCAACTGCGCATACGCAGCAAACTTCGCAACTGCGCATACGCAGCAAACTTCGCACCTGCGCATACGCAGCAAACTTCGCAACTGCGCATACGCAGCAAACTTTGCAACCTCGCAGCAAACTTGGCAACTGCGCATACGCAGCAAACTTCGCACCTGCGCATACGCAGCAATCTTCACAACTGCGCATACGCAGCAAACTTCGCAAATGCGCATACGCTGCAAACTTCGCAACTGCGCATACGCAGCAAACTTCGCACCTGCGCATACGCAGCAAACTTCGCAACTGCGCATACGCAGCAAACTTCGCACCTGCGCATACGCAGCAAACTTGGCAACTGCGCATACGCAGCAAACTTCGCAACTGCGCATACGCAGCAAACTTCGCATACGCAGCAAACTTCGCAACTGCGCATACGCAGCAAACTTCACACCTGCGCATACGCAGCAAACTTCACAACTGGGCATACGCAGCAAACTTCGCAACTGCGCATACGCAGCAAACTTCGCAACTGCGCATACGCAGCAAACTTGGCAACTGCGCATACGCAGCAAACTTCGCAACTGCGCATACGCAGCAAACTTCGCAACTGCGCATACGCAGCAAACTTCGCAACTGCGCATACGCAGCAAACTTCGCAACTGCGCATACGCAGCAAACTTCGCAACTGCGCATACGCAGCAATCTTCGCAACTGCGCATACGCAGCAAACTTCGCACCTGCTTATACGCAGCAAACTTCGCACCTGCGCATACGCAGCAAACTTCGCAACTGCGCATACGCAGCAAACTTCGCACCTGCGCATACGCAGCAAACTTCACAACTGCGCATACGCAGCAAACTTTGCAAATGCGCATACGCAGCAAACTTCGCACCTGCGCATACGCAGCAAACTTCACAACTGCGCATACGCAGCAAACTTCGCACCTGCGCATACGCAGCAAACTTCACAACTGGGCATACGCAGCAAACTTCGCAACTGCGCATACGCAGCAAACTTCGCAACTGCGCATACGCAGCAAACTTCGCACCTGCGCATACGCAGCAAACTTCGCAACTGCGCATACGCAGCAAACTTTGCAACCTCGCAGCAAACTTGGCAACTGCGCATACGCAGCAAACTTCGCACCTGCGCATACGCAGCAATCTTCACAACTGCGCATACGCAGCAAACTTCGCAAATGCGCATACGCTGCAAACTTCGCAACTGCGCATACGCAGCAAACTTCGCACCTGCGCATACGCAGCAAACTTCGCAACTGCGCATACGCAGCAAACTTCGCACCTGCGCATACGCAGCAAACTTGGCAACTGCGCATACGCAGCAAACTTCGCAACTGCGCATACGCAGCAAACTTCGCATACGCAGCAAACTTCGCAACTGCGCATACGCAGCAAACTTCACACCTGCGCATACGCAGCAAACTTCACAACTGGGCATACGCAGCAAACTTCGCAACTGCGCATACGCAGCAAACTTCGCAACTGCGCATACGCAGCAAACTTGGCAACTGCGCATACGCAGCAAACTTCGCAACTGCGCATACGCAGCAAACTTCGCAACTGCGCATACGCAGCAAACTTCGCAACTGCGCATACGCAGCAAACTTCGCAACTGCGCATACGCAGCAAACTTCGCAACTGCGCATAGGCAGCAAACTTCGCACCTGCGTATACGCAGCAAACTTCGCACCTGCGCATACGCAGCAAACTTCGCAACTGCGCATACGCAGCAAACTTCGCACCTGCGCATACGCAGCAAACTTCGCAAATGCGCATACGCAGCAAACTTTGCAAATGCGCATACGCAGCAAACTTCGCACCTGCGCATACGCAGCAAACTTCACAACTGCGCATACGCAGCAAACTTCACAACTGCGCATACGCAGCAAACTTCGCAAATGCGCATACGCAGCAAACTTTGCAACTGCGCATACACAGCAAACTTCGCACCTGCGCATACGCAGCAAACTTCGCAACTGCGCATACGCAGCAAACTTCGCAACTGCGCATACGCAGCAAACTTCGCACCTGCGCATACGCAGCAAACTTCGCAACTGCGCATACGCAGCAAACTTCGCAACCTCGCAGCAAACTTGGCAACTGCGCATACGCAGCAAACTTCGCACCTGCGCATACGCAGCAATCTTCACAACTGCGCATACGCAGCAAACTTCGCAACTGCGCATACGCAGCAAACTTCGCAACCTCGCAGCAAACTTCGCAACTGCGCATACGCAGCAAACTTCGCAACTGCGCATACGCAGCAAACATCGCAACTGCGCATACGCAGCAAACTTCGCAAATGCGCATACGCAGCAAACTTCGCAACTGCGCATACGCAGCAAACTTCGCAACTGCGCATACGCAGCAAACTTCGCAACTGCGCATACGCAGCAAACTTCGCACCTGCGTATACGCAGCAAACTTCGCACCTGCGCATACGCAGCAAACGTCGGACCAGCGCATACGCAGCAAACTTCGCACCTGCGCATACGCAGCAAACTTCACAACTGCGCATACGCAGCAAACTTTGCAAATGCGCATACGCAGCAAACTTCGCAACTGCGCATACGCAGCAAACTTCGCACCTGCGCATACGCAGCAAACTTCACAACTGCGCATACGCAGCAAACTTGGCAACTGCGCATACGCAGCAAACTTGGCAACTGCACATACGCAGCAAACTTCGCACCTGCGCATACGAAGCAAACTTCACAACTGCGCATACGCAGCAAACTTCGCAACTGCGCATACGCAGCAAACTTCAGAACTGGGCATACGCAGCAAACTTCGGACCTGCGCATACGCAGCAAACGTCGCACCTGCGCATACGCAGCAAACTTCGCAACTGCGCATACGCAGCAAACTTCGCAACTGCGCATACGCAGCAAACTTCACAACTGCGCATACGCAGCAAACTTCGCAAATGCGCATACGCAGCAAACTTCGCAACAGCGCATACGCAGCAAACTTCGCAACTGCGCATACGCAGCAAACTTCGCAACTGCGCATACGCAGCAAACTTCGCACCTGCGCATACGCAGCAAAGTTGCACTGCGCATACGCAGCAAACTTCGCAATTGCGCATACGCAGCAAACTTCGCAACTGCGCATAGCAGCAAACTTCGCAACTGCGCATACGCAGCAAACTTCGCACCGCGCATACGCAGCAAAGTTTGCACTGCGCATACGCAGCAAATTTCGCACCTGCGCATACGCAGCAACTTCGCACGTGCGCATACGCAGCAAACTTCGCACCTGCGCATACGCAGCAAACTTCGCACCTGCGCATACGCAGCAAACTTCGCAACTGTGCATACGCAGCAAACTTTGCAACTGCGCATACGCAGCAAACTTCGCAACTACGCATACGCAGCAAACTTCGCAACTGCGCATACGCAGCAAACTTCGCACCTGCGCATACGCAGCAAACTTCGCAACTGCGCATACGCAGCAAACTTCGCAACCTCGCAGCAAACTTGGGAACTGCGCATACGCAGCAAACTTCGCACCTGCGCATACGCAGCAATCTTCACAACTGCGCATACGCAGCAAACTTCGCAAATGCGCATACGCTGCAAACTTCGCAACTGCGCATACGCAGCAAACTTCGCATACGCAGCAAACTTCGCAACTGCGCATACGCAGCAAACTTCACACCTGCGCATACGCAGCAAACTTCACAACTGGGCACACGCAGCAAACTTTGCAACTGCGCATACGCAGCAAACTTCGCAACTGCGCATACGCAGCAAACTTCGCAACTGCGCATACGCAGCAAACTTCGCACCTGCGTATACGCAGCAAACTTCGCACCTGCGCATACGCAGCAAACGTCGGACCAGCGCATACGCAGCAAACTTCGCACCTGCGCATACGCAGCAAACCTTGCAAATGCGCATACGCAGCAAACTTCGCAACTGCGCATACGCAGCAAACTTCGCACCTGCGCATACGCAGCAAACTTCACAACTGCGCATACGCAGCAAACTTGGCAACTGCACATACGCAGCAAACTTGGCAACTGCGCATACGCAGCAAACGTCGCACCTGCGCATACGCAGCAAACTTCGCAACTGCGCATACGCAGCAAACTTGGCAACTGCGCATACGCAGCAAACTTCGCAACTGCGCATACGCAGCAAACTTCGCAACTGCGCATACGCAGCAAACTTCGCAACTGCGCATACGCAGCAAACTTCGCAACTGCGCATACGCAGCAAACTTCGCAACTGCGCATACGCAGCAAACTTCGCACCTGCGTATACGCAGCAAACTTCGCACCTGCGCATACGCAGCAAACTTCGCAACTGCGCATACGCAGCAAACTTCGCACCTGCGCATACGCAGCAAACTTCGCAAATGCGCATACGCAGCAAACTTTGCAAATGCGCATACGCAGCAAACTTCGCACCTGCGCATACGCAGCAAACTTCACAACTGCGCATACGCAGCAAACTTCACAACTGCGCATACGCAGCAAACTTCGCAAATGCGCATACGCAGCAAACTTTGCAACTGCGCATACACAGCAAACTTCGCACCTGCGCATACGCAGCAAACTTCGCAACTGCGCATACGCAGCAAACTTCGCAACTGCGCATACGCAGCAAACTTCGCACCTGCGCATACGCAGCAAACTTCGCTACTGCGCATACGCAGCAAACTTCGCAACCTCGCAGCAAACTTGGCAACTGCGCATACGCAGCAAACTTCGCACCTGCGCATACGCAGCAATCTTCACAACTGCGCATACGCAGCAAACTTCGCAACTGCGCATACGCAGCAAACTTCGCACCTGCGCATACGCAGCAAACTTCGCAACTGCGCATACGCAGCAAACTTCGCAACCTCGCAGCAAACTTCGCAACTGCGCATACGCAGCAAACTTCGCAACTGCGCATAATACGCAGCAAACATCGCAACTGCGCATACGCAGCAAACTTCGCAAATGCGCATACGCAGCAAACTTCGCAACTGCGCATACGCAGCAAACTTCGCAACTGCGCATACGCAGCAAACTTCGCAACTGCGCATACGCAGCAAACTTCGCACCTGCGTATACGCAGCAAACTTCGCACCTGCGCATACGCAGCAAACGTCGGACCAGCGCATACGCAGCAAACTTCGCACCTGCGCATACGCAGCAAACTTCACAACTGCGCATACGCAGCAAACTTTGCAAATGCGCATACGCAGCAAACTTCGCAACTGCGCATACGCAGCAAACTTCGCACCTGCGCATACGCAGCAAACTTCACAACTGCGCATACGCAGCAAACTTGGCAACTGCGCATACGCAGCAAACTTGGCAACTGCACATACGCAGCAAACTTCGCACCTGCGCATACGAAGCAAACTTCACAACTGCGCATACGCAGCAAACTTCGCAACTGCGCATACGCAGCAAACTTCAGAACTGGGCATACGCAGCAAACTTCGGACCTGCGCATACGCAGCAAACGTCGCACCTGCGCATACGCAGCAAACTTCGCAACTGCGCATACGCAGCAAACTTCGCAACTGCGCATACGCAGCAAACTTCACAACTGCGCATACGCAGCAAACTTCGCAAATGCGCATACGCAGCAAACTTCGCAACTGCGCATACGCAGCAAACTTCGCAACTGCGCATACGCAGCAAACTTCGCAACTGCGCATACGCAGCAAACTTCGCACCTGCGCATACGCAGCAAAGTTGCACTGCGCATACGCAGCAAACTTCGCAACTGCGCATAGCAGCAAACTTCGCAACTGCGCATACGCAGCAAACTTCGCACCCCGCATACGCAGCAAAGTTTGCACTGCGCATACGCAGCAAATTTCGCACCTGCGCATACGCAGCAACTTCGCACCTACGCATACGCAGCAAACTTCGCACCTGCGCATACGCAGCAAACTTCGCACCTGCGCATACGCAGCAAACTTCGCATGCATACGCAGCAAACTTTGCAACTGCGCATACGCAGCAAACTTCGCAACTGCGCATACGCAGCAAACTTCGCAACTGCGCATACGCAGCAAACTTGGCAACTGCGCATACGCAGCAAACTTCGCAACTGCGCATACGCAGCAAACTTCGCACCTGCGCATACGCAGCAAACTTCGCAACTGCGCATACGCAGCAAACTTCGCAACCTCGCAGCAAACTTGGGAACTGCGCATACGCAGCAAACTTCGCACCTGCGCATACGCAGCAATCTTCACAACTGCGCATACGCAGCAAACTTCGCAAATGCGCATACGCTGCAAACTTCGCAACTGCGCATACGCAGCAAACTTCGCATACGCAGCAAACTTCGCAACTGCGCATACGCAGCAAACTTCACACCTGCGCATACGCAGCAAACTTCACAACTGGGCATACGCAGCAAACTTTGCAACTGCGCATACGCAGCAAACTTCGCAACTGCGCATACGCAGCAAACTTCGCAACTGCGCATACGCAGCAAACTTCGCACCTGCATATACGCAGCAAACTTCGCACCTGCGCATACGCAGCAAACGTCGGACCAGCGCATACGCAGCAAACTTCGCACCTGCGCATACGCAGCAAACTTTGCAAATGCGCATACGCAGCAAACTTCGCAACTGCGCATACGCAGCAAACTTCGCACCTGCGCATACGCAGCAAACTTCACAACTGCGCATACGCAGCAAACTTGGCAACTGCGCATACGCAGCAAACTTGGCAACTGCGCATACGCAGCAAACTTCGCACCTGCGCATACGAAGCAAACTTCACAACTGCGCATACGCAGCAAACTTGGCAACTGCGCATACGCAGCAAACTTCGCACCTGCGCATGCAAACTTCACAACTGGGCATACGCAGCAAACTTCACAACTGGGCATACGCAGCAAACTTTGCAACTGCGCATACGCAGCAAACTTCGCAACTGCGCATACGCAGCAAACTTCGCAACTGCGCATACGCAGCAATCTTCACAACTGCGCATACGCAGCAAACTTCGCAAATGCGCATACGCTGCAAACTTCGCAACTGCGCATACGCAGCAAACTTCGCATACGCAGCAAACTTCGCAACTGCGCATACGCAGCAAACTTCACACCTGCGCATACGCAGCAAACTTCACAACTGGGCATACGCAGCAAACTTTGCAACTGCGCATACGCAGCAAACTTCGCAACTGCGCATACGCAGCAAACTTCGCAACTGCGCATACGCAGCAAACTTCGCATACGCAGCAAACTTCGCAACTGCGCATACGCAGCAAACTTCACACCTGCGCATACGCAGCAAACTTCACAACTGGGCATACGCAGCAAACTTTGCAACTGCGCATACGCAGCAAACTTCGCAACTGCGCATACGCAGCAAACTTCGCAACTGCGCATACGCAGCAAACTTCGCACCTGCGTATACGCAGCAAACTTCGCACCTGCGCATACGCAGCAAACGTCGGACCAGCGCATACGCAGCAAACTTCGCACCTGCGCATACGCAGCAAACTTTGCAAATGCGCATACGCAGCAAACTTCGCAACTGCGCATACGCAGCAAACTTCGCACCTGCGCATACGCAGCAAACTTCACAACTGCGCATACGCAGCAAACTTGGCAACTGCGCATACGCAGCAAACTTGGCAACTGCGCATACGCAGCAAACTTCGCACCTGCGCATACGAAGCAAACTTCACAACTGCGCATACGCAGCAAACTTGGCAACTGCGCATACGCAGCAAACTTCGCACCTGCGCATGCAAACTTCACAACTGGGCATACGCAGCAAACTTCGCACCTGCGCATACGCAGCAAACGTCGGACCAGCGCATACGCAGCAAACTTCGCAACTGCGCATACGCAGCAAACTTCACAACTGCGCATACGCAGCAAACTTCGCAAATGCGCATACGCAGCAAACTTCGCAACTGCGCATACGCAGCAAACTTCGCAACTGCGCATACGCAGCAAACTTCGCAACTGCGCATACGCAGCAAACTTCGCACCTGCGTATACGCAGCAAACTTCGCACCTGCGCATACGCAGCAAACGTCGGACCAGCGCATACGCAGCAAACTTCGCACCTGCGCATACGCAGCAAACTTCACAACTGCGCATACGCAGCAAACTTTGCAAATGCGCATACGCAGCAAACTTCGCACCTGCGCATACGCAGCAAACTTCGCAACTGCGCATACGCAGCAAACTTCGCACCTGCGCATACGCAGCAAACTTCGCAACTGCGCATACGCAGCAAACTTCGCAACCTCGCAGCAAACTTGGCAACTGCGCATACGCAGCAAACTTCGCACCTGCGCATACGCAGCAATCTTCACAACTGCGCATACGCAGCAAACTTCGCAAATGCGCATACGCTGCAAACTTCGCAACTGCGCATACGCAGCAAACTTCGCACCTGCGCATACGCAGCAAACTTCACAACTGCGCATACGCAGCAAACTTCGCAACTGCGCATACGCAGCAAACTTCGCAACTGCGCATACGCAGCAAACTTCGCACCTGCGCATACGCAGCAAACTTCGCACCTGCGCATGCAAACTTCACAACTGGGCATACGCAGCAAACTTCACAACTGGGCATACGCAGCAAACTTTGCAACTGCGCATACGCAGCAAACTTCGCAACTGCGCATACGCAGCAAACTTCGCAACTGCGCATACGCAGCAATCTTCACAACTGCGCATACGCAGCAAACTTCGCAAATGCGCATACGCTGCAAACTTCGCAACTGCGCATACGCAGCAAACTTCGCATACGCAGCAAACTTCGCAACTGCGCATACGCAGCAAACTTCACACCTGCGCATACGCAGCAAACTTCACAACTGGGCATACGCAGCAAACTTTGCAACTGCGCATACGCAGCAAACTTCGCAACTGCGCATACGCAGCAAACTTCGCAACTGCGCATACGCAGCAAACTTCGCATACGCAGCAAACTTCGCAACTGCGCATACGCAGCAAACTTCACACCTGCGCATACGCAGCAAACTTCACAACTGGGCATACGCAGCAAACTTTGCAACTGCGCATACGCAGCAAACTTCGCAACTGCGCATACGCAGCAAACTTCGCAACTGCGCATACGCAGCAAACTTCGCACCTGCGTATACGCAGCAAACTTCGCACCTGCGCATACGCAGCAAACGTCGGACCAGCGCATACGCAGCAAACTTCGCACCTGCGCATACGCAGCAAACTTTGCAAATGCGCATACGCAGCAAACTTCGCAACTGCGCATACGCAGCAAACTTCGCACCTGCGCATACGCAGCAAACTTCACAACTGCGCATACGCAGCAAACTTGGCAACTGCGCATACGCAGCAAACTTGGCAACTGCGCATACGCAGCAAACTTCGCACCTGCGCATACGAAGCAAACTTCACAACTGCGCATACGCAGCAAACTTGGCAACTGCGCATACGCAGCAAACTTCGCACCTGCGCATGCAAACTTCACAACTGGGCATACGCAGCAAACTTCGCACCTGCGCATACGCAGCAAACGTCGGACCAGCGCATACGCAGCAAACTTCGCAACTGCGCATACGCAGCAAACTTCACAACTGCGCATACGCAGCAAACTTCGCAAATGCGCATACGCAGCAAACTTCGCAACTGCGCATACGCAGCAAACTTCGCAACTGCGCATACGCAGCAAACTTCGCAACTGCGCATACGCAGCAAACTTCGCACCTGCGTATACGCAGCAAACTTCGCACCTGCGCATACGCAGCAAACGTCGGACCAGCGCATACGCAGCAAACTTCGCACCTGCGCATACGCAGCAAACTTCACAACTGCGCATACGCAGCAAACTTTGCAAATGCGCATACGCAGCAAACTTCGCACCTGCGCATACGCAGCAAACTTCGCAACTGCGCATACGCAGCAAACTTCGCACCTGCGCATACGCAGCAAACTTCGCAACTGCGCATACGCAGCAAACTTCGCAACCTCGCAGCAAACTTGGCAACTGCGCATACGCAGCAAACTTCGCACCTGCGCATACGCAGCAATCTTCACAACTGCGCATACGCAGCAAACTTCGCAAATGCGCATACGCTGCAAACTTCGCAACTGCGCATACGCAGCAAACTTCGCACCTGCGCATACGCAGCAAACTTCACAACTGCGCATACGCAGCAAACTTCGCAACTGCGCATACGCAGCAAACTTCGCAACTGCGCATACGCAGCAAACTTCGCACCTGCGCATACGCAGCAAACTTCGCACCTGCGCATACGCAGCAAACTTCGCACCTGCGCATACGCAGCAAACTTGGCAACTGCGCATACGCAGCAAACTTCGCAACTGCGCATACGCAGCAAACTTCGCATACGCAGCAAACTTCGCAACTGCGCATACGCAGCAAACTTCACACCTGCGCATACGCAGCAAACTTCACAACTGGGCATACGCAGCAAACTTCGCAACTGCGCATACGCAGCAAACTTCGCAACTGCGCATACGGAGCAAACTTCGCAACTGCGCATACGCAGCAAACTTCGCAACTGCGCATACGCAGCAAACTTCGCACCTGCGCATACGCAGCAAACTTCGCAACTGCGCATACGCAGCAAACTTCGCAACTGCGCATACGCAGCAAACTTCGCAACTGCGCATACGCAGCAAACTTCGCAACTGCGCATACGCAGCAAACTTCGCAACTGCGCATACGCAGCAAACTTCGCAACTGCGCATACGCAGCAAACTTCGCATACGCAGCAAACTTCGCAACTGCGCATACGCAGCAAACTTCGCAAATGCGCATACGCAGCAAACTTCGCAACTGCGCATACGCAGCAAACTTCGCAACTGCGCATACGCAGCAAACTTCGCAACTGCGCATACGCAGCAAACTTCGCACCTGCGCATACGCAGCAAACGTCGCACCTGCGCATACGCAGCAAACTTCGCACCTGCGCATACGCAGCAAACTTCACAATTGCGCATACACAGCAAACTTCGCAAATGCGCATACGCAGCAAACTTCGCAACTGCGCATACGCAGCAAACTTCGCACCTGCGCATACGCAGCAAACTTCACAACTGCGCATACGCAGTAAACTTCGCAACTGCGCATACGCAGCAAACTTCGCAACTGCGCATACGCAGCAAACATCGCAACTGCGCATACGCAGCAAACTTCGCAAATGCGCATACGCAGCAAACTTCGCAACTGCGCATACGCAGCAAACTTCGCAACTGCGCATACGCAGCAAACTTCGCAACTGCGCATACGCAGCAAACTTCGCACCTGCGTATACGCAGCAAACTTCGCACCTGCGCATACGCAGCAAACGTCGGACCAGCGCATACGCAGCAAACTTCGCACCTGCGCATACGCAGCAAACTTCACAACTGCGCATACGCAGCAAACTTTACAAATGCGCATACGCAGCAAACTTCGCAACTGCGCATACGCAGCAAACTTCGCACCTGCGCATACGCAGCAAACTTGGCAACTGCGCATACGCAGCAAACTTGGCAACTGCGCATACGCAGCAAACTTCGCACCTGCGCATACGAAGCAAACTTCACAACTGCGCATACGCAGCAAACTTCGCAACTGCGCATACGCAGCAAACTTCGCACCTGCGCATGCAAACTTCACAACTGGGCATACGCAGCAAACTTCGCACCTGCGCATACGCAGCAAACTTGGCAACTGCGCATACGCAGCAAACTTGGCAACTGCGCATACGCAGCAAACTTCGCACCTGCGCATACGCAGCAAACTTCACAACTGCGCATACGCAGCAAACTTTACAAATGCGCATACGCAGCAAACTTCGCAACTGCGCATACGCAGCAAACTTCGCACCTGCGCATACGCAGCAAACTTGGCAACTGCGCATACGCAGCAAACGTCGCACCTGCGCATACGCAGCAAACTTCGCAACTGCGCATACGCAGCAAACTTCGCAACTGCGCATACGCAGCAAACTTCACAACTGCGCATACGCAGCAAACTTCGCAAATGCGCATACGCAGCAAACTTCGCACCTGCGCATACGCAGCAAACTTCGCAACTGCGCATACGCAGCAAACTTCGCAACTGCGCATACGCAGCAAACTTCGCACCTGCGTATACGCAGCAAACTTCGCACCTGCGCATACGCAGCAAACGTCGGACCAGCGCATACGCAGCAAACTTCGCACCTGCGCATACGCAGCAAACTTCGCACCTGCGCATACGCAGCAAACTTGGCAACTGCGCATACGCAGCAAACTTCGCAACTGCGCATACGCAGCAAACTTCGCATACGCAGCAAACTTCGCAACTGCGCATACGCAGCAAACTTCGCACCTGCGCATGCAAACTTCACAACTGGGCATACGCAGCAAACTTCGCACCTGCGCATACGAAGCAAACTTCACAACTGCGCATACGCAGCAAACTTCGCAACTGCGCATACGCAGCAAACTTCGCACCTGCGCATGCAAACTTCACAACTGGGCATACGCAGCAAACTTCGCACCTGCGCATACGCAGCAAACTTGGCAACTGCGCATACGCAGCAAACTTGGCAACTGCGCATACGCAGCAAACTTCGCACCTGCGCATACGCAGCAAACTTCACAACTGCGCATACGCAGCAAACTTTACAAATGCGCATACGCAGCAAACTTCGCAACTGCGCATACGCAGCAAACTTCGCACCTGCGCATACGCAGCAAACTTGGCAACTGCGCATACGCAGCAAACGTCGCACCTGCGCATACGCAGCAAACTTCGCAACTGCGCATACGCAGCAAACTTCGCAACTGCGCATACGCAGCAAACTTCACAACTGCGCATACGCAGCAAACTTCGCAAATGCGCATACGCAGCAAACTTCGCAACTGCGCATACGCAGCAAACTTCGCAACTGCGCATACGCAGCAAACTTCGCAACTGCGCATACGCAGCAAACTTCGCACCTGCGTATACGCAGCAAACTTCGCACCTGCGCATACGCAGCAAACGTCGGACCAGCGCATACGCAGCAAACTTCGCACCTGCGCATACGCAGCAAACTTCACAACTGCGCATACGCAGCAAACTTTGCAAATGCGCATACGCAGCAAACTTCGCACCTGCGCATACGCAGCAAACTTCGCAACTGCGCATACGCAGCAAACTTCCCACCTGCGCATACGCAGCAAACTTCGCAACTGCGCATACGCAGCAAACTTCGCAACCTCGCAGCAAACTTGGCAACTGCGCATACGCAGCAAACTTCGCACCTGCGCATACGCAGCAATCTTCACAACTGCGCATACGCAGCAAACTTCGCAAATGCGCATACGCTGCAAACTTCGCAACTGCGCATACGCAGCAAACTTCGCACCTGCGCATACGCAGCAAACTTCACAACTGCGCATACGCAGCAAACTTCGCAACTGCGCATACGCAGCAAACTTCGCAACTGCGCATACGCAGCAAACTTCGCATCTGCGCATACGCAGCAAACTTCGCACCTGCGCATACGCAGCAAACTTCGCACCTGCGCATACGCAGCAAACTTGGCAACTGCGCATACGCAGCAAACTTCGCAACTGCGCATACGCAGCAAACTTCGCATACGCAGCAAACTTCGCAACTGCGCATACGCAGCAAACTTCACACCTGCGCATACGCAGCAAACTTCACAACTGGGCATACGCAGCAAACTTCGCAACTGCGCATACGCAGCAAACTTCGCAACTGCGCATACGGAGCAAACTTCGCAACTGCGCATACGCAGCAAACTTCGCAACTGCGCATACGCAGCAAACTTCGCACCTGCGCATACGCAGCAAACTTCGCAACTGCGCATACGCAGCAAACTTCGCAACTGCGCATACGCAGCAAACTTCGCAACTGCGCATACGCAGCAAACTTCGCAACTGCGCATACGCAGCAAACTTCGCAACTGCGCATACGCAGCAAACTTCGCAACTGTGCATACGCAGCAAACTTCGCAACTGCGCATACGCAGCAAACTTCGCATACGCAGCAAACTTCGCAACTGCGCATACGCAGCAAACTTCGCACCTGCGCATACGCAGCAAACTTCGCAACTGCGCATACGCAGCAAACTTCGCAACTGCGCATACGCAGCAAACATCGCAACTGCGCATACGCAGCAAACTTCGCAAATGCGCATACGCAGCAAACTTCGCAACTGCGCATACGCAGCAAACTTCGCAACTGCGCATACGCAGCAAACTTCGCAACTGCGCATACGCAGCAAACTTCGCACCTGCGTATACGCAGCAAACTTCGCACCTGCGCATACGCAGCAAACGTCGGACCAGCGCATACGCAGCAAACTTCGCACCTGCGCATACGCAGCAAACTTCACAACTGCGCATACGCAGCAAACTTTGCAAATGCGCATACGCAGCAAACTTCGCAACTGCGCATACGCAGCAAACTTCGCACCTGCGCATACGCAGCAAACTTCGCAACTGCGCATACGCAGCAAACTTCGCAACTGCGCATACGCAGCAAACTTTGCAACTGCGCATACGCAGCAAACTTCGCAACTGCGCATACGCAGCAAACTTCGCAACTGCGCATACGCAGCAAACTTCGCAACTGCGCATACGCAGCAAACTTCGCATACGCAGCAAACTTCGCAACTGCGCATACGCAGCAAACTTCGCAAATGCGCATACGCAGCAAACTTCGCAACTGCGCATACGCAGCAAACTTCGCAACTGCGCATACGCAGCAAACTTCGCAACTGCGCATACGCAGCAAACTTCGCACCTGCGCATACGCAGCAAACGTCGCACCTGCGCATACGCAGCAAACTTCGCACCTGCGCATACGCAGCAAACTTCACAATTGCGCATACACAGCAAACTTCGCAAATGCGCATACGCAGCAAACTTCGCAACAGCGCATACGCAGCAAACTTCGCACCTGCGCATACGCAGCAAACTTCACAACTGCGCATACGCAGTAAACTTCGCAACTGCGCATACGCAGCAAACTTCGCAACTGCGCATACGCAGCAAACATCGCAACTGCGCATACGCAGCAAACTTCGCAAATGCGCATACGCAGCAAACTTCGCAACTGCGCATACGCAGCAAACTTCGCAACTGCGCATACGCAGCAAACTTCGCAACTGCGCATACGCAGCAAACTTCGCACCTGCGTATACGCAGCAAACTTCGCACCTGCGCATACGCAGCAAACGTCGGACCAGCGCATACGCAGCAAACTTCGCACCTGCGCATACGCAGCAAACTTCACAACTGCGCATACGCAGCAAACTTTACAAATGCGCATACGCAGCAAACTTCGCAACTGCGCATACGCAGCAAACTTCGCACCTGCGCATACGCAGCAAACTTGGCAACTGCGCATACGCAGCAAACTTGGCAACTGCGCATACGCAGCAAACTTCGCACCTGCGCATACGAAGCAAACTTCACAACTGCGCATACGCAGCAAACTTCGCAACTGCGCATACGCAGCAAACTTCGCACCTGCGCATGCAAACTTCACAACTGGGCATACGCAGCAAACTTCGCACCTGCGCATACGCAGCAAACGTCGCACCTGCGCATGCGCAGCAAACTTCGCAACTGCGCATACGCAGCAAACTTCGCAACTGCGCATACGCAGCAAACTTCACAACTGCGCATACGCAGCAAACTTCGCAAATGCGCATACGCAGCAAACTTCGCAACTGCGCATACGCAGCAAACTTCGCAACTGCGCATACGCAGCAAACTTCGCAACTGCGCATACGCAGCAAACTTCGCACCTGCGTATACGCAGCAAACTTCGCACCTGCGCATACGCAGCAAACGTCGGACCAGCGCATACGCAGCAAACTTCGCACCTGCGCATACGCAGCAAACTTCACAACTGCGCATACGCAGCAAACTTTGCAAATGCGCATACGCAGCAAACTTCGCACCTGCGCATACGCAGCAAACTTCGCAACTGCGCATACGCAGCAAACTTCCCACCTGCGCATACGCAGCAAACTTCGCAACTGCGCATACGCAGCAAACTTCGCAACCTCGCAGCAAACTTGGCAACTGCGCATACGCAGCAAACTTCGCACCTGCGCATACGCAGCAATCTTCACAACTGCGCATACGCAGCAAACTTCGCAAATGCGCATACGCTGCAAACTTCGCAACTGCGCATACGCAGCAAACTTCGCACCTGCGCATACGCAGCAAACTTCACAACTGCGCATACGCAGCAAACTTCGCAACTGCGCATACGCAGCAAACTTCGCAACTGCGCATACGCAGCAAACTTCGCATCTGCGCATACGCAGCAAACTTCGCACCTGCGCATACGCAGCAAACTTCGCACCTGCGCATACGCAGCAAACTTGGCAACTGCGCATACGCAGCAAACTTCGCAACTGCGCATACGCAGCAAACTTCGCATACGCAGCAAACTTCGCAACTGCGCATACGCAGCAAACTTCACACCTGCGCATACGCAGCAAACTTCACAACTGGGCATACGCAGCAAACTTCGCAACTGCGCATACGCAGCAAACTTCGCAACTGCGCATACGGAGCAAACTTCGCAACTGCGCATACGCAGCAAACTTCGCAACTGCGCATACGCAGCAAACTTCGCACCTGCGCATACGCAGCAAACTTCGCAACTGCGCATACGCAGCAAACTTCGCAACTGCGCATACGCAGCAAACTTCGCAACTGCGCATACGCAGCAAACTTCGCAACTGCGCATACGCAGCAAACTTCGCAACTGCGCATACGCAGCAAACTTCGCAACTGCGCATACGCAGCAAACTTCGCACCTGCGCATACGCAGCAAACTTCGCAACTGCGCATACGCAGCAAACTTCGCAACTGCGCATACGCAGCAAACATCGCAACTGCGCATACGCAGCAAACTTCGCAAATGCGCATACGCAGCAAACTTCGCAACTGCGCATACGCAGCAAACTTCGCAACTGCGCATACGCAGCAAACTTCGCAACTCCGCATACGCAGCAAACTTCGCACCTGCGTATACGCAGCAAACTTCGCACCTGCGCATACGCAGCAAACGTCGGACCAGCGCATACGCAGCAAACTTCGCACCTGCGCATACGCAGCAAACTTCGCAACTGCGCATACGCAGCAAACTTCGCACCTGCGTATACGCAGCAAACTTCGCACCTGCGCATACGCAGCAAACGTCGGACCAGCGCATACGCAGCAAACTTCGCACCTGCGCATACGCAGCAAACTTCACAACTGCGCATACGCAGCAAACTTTGCAAATGCGCATACGCAGCAAACTTCGCACCTGCGCATACGCAGCAAACTTCGCAACTGCGCATACGCAGCAAACTTCCCACCTGCGCATACGCAGCAAACTTCGCAACTGCGCATACGCAGCAAACTTCGCAACCTCGCAGCAAACTTGGCAACTGCGCATACGCAGCAAACTTCGCACCTGCGCATACGCAGCAATCTTCACAACTGCGCATACGCAGCAAACTTCGCAAATGCGCATACGCTGCAAACTTCGCAACTGCGCATACGCAGCAAACTTCGCACCTGCGCATACGCAGCAAACTTCACAACTGCGCATACGCAGCAAACTTCGCAACTGCGCATACGCAGCAAACTTCGCAACTGCGCATACGCAGCAAACTTCGCATCTGCGCATACGCAGCAAACTTCGCACCTGCGCATACGCAGCAAACTTCGCACCTGCGCATACGCAGCAAACTTGGCAACTGCGCATACGCAGCAAACTTCGCAACTGCGCATACGCAGCAAACTTCGCATACGCAGCAAACTTCGCAACTGCGCATACGCAGCAAACTTCACACCTGCGCATACGCAGCAAACTTCACAACTGGGCATACGCAGCAAACTTCGCAACTGCGCATACGCAGCAAACTTCGCAACTGCGCATACGGAGCAAACTTCGCAACTGCGCATACGCAGCAAACTTCGCAACTGCGCATACGCAGCAAACTTCGCACCTGCGCATACGCAGCAAACTTCGCAACTGCGCATACGCAGCAAACTTCGCAACTGCGCATACGCAGCAAACTTCGCAACTGCGCATACGCAGCAAACTTCGCAACTGCGCATACGCAGCAAACTTCGCAACTGCGCATACGCAGCAAACTTCGCAACTGCGCATACGCAGCAAACTTCGCAACTGCGCATACGCAGCAAACTTCGCATACGCAGCAAACTTCGCAACTGTGCATACGCAGCAAACTTCGCACCTGCGCATACGCAGCAAACTTCGCAACTGCGCATACGCAGCAAACTTCACAACTGCGCATACGCAGCAAACATCGCAACTGCGCATACGCAGCAAACTTCGCAAATGCGCATACGCAGCAAACTTCGCAACTGCGCATACGCAGCAAACTTCGCAACTGCGCATACGCAGCAAACTTCGCAACTCCGCATACGCAGCAAACTTCGCACCTGCGTATACGCAGCAAACTTCGCACCTGCGCATACGCAGCAAACGTCGGACCAGCGCATACGCAGCAAACTTCGCACCTGCGCATACGCAGCAAACTTCACAACTGCGCATACGCAGCAAACTTTGCAAATGCGCATACGCAGCAAACTTCGCAACTGCGCATACGCAGCAAACTTCGCACCTGCGCATACGCAGCAAACTTCACAACTGCGCATACGCAGCAAACTTGGCAACTGCGCATACGCAGCAAACTTGGCAACTGCACATACGCAGCAAACTTCGCACCTGCGCATACGAAGCAAACTTCACAACTGCGCATACGCAGCAAACTTCGCAACTGCGCATACGCAGCAAACTTCAGAACTGGGCATACGCAGCAAACTTCGGACCTGCGCATACGCAGCAAACGTCGCACCTGCGCATACGCAGCAAACTTCGCAACTGCGCATACGCAGCAAACTTCGCAACTGCACATACGCAGCAAACTTCACAACTGCGCATACGCAGCAAACTTCGCAAATGCGCATACGCAGCAAACTTCGCAACTGCGCATACGCAGCAAACTTCGCAACTGCGCATACGCAGCAAACTTCGCAACTGCGCATACGCAGCAAACTTCGCACCTGCGCATACGCAGCAAAGTTGCACTGCGCATACGCAGCAAACTTCGCAATTGCGCATACGCAGCAAACTTCGCAACTGCGCATAGCAGCAAACTTCGCAACTGCGCATACGCAGCAAACTTCGCACCGCGCATACGCAGCAAACTTCGCAACTGCGCATACGCAGCAAACTTCGCAACTGCGCATACGCAGCAAACTTCGCAACTGCGCATACGCAGCAAACTTCGCACCTGCGTATACGCAGCAAACTTCGCACCTGCGCATACGCAGCAAACGTCGGACCAGCGCATACGCAACAAACTTCGCACCTGCGCATACGCAGCAAACTTCACAACTGCGCATACGCAGCAAACTTTGCAAATGCGCATACGCAGCAAACTTCGCACCTGCGCATACGCAGCAAACTTCGCAACTGCGCATACGCAGCAAACTTCGCAACTGCGCATACGCAGCAAACTTCCCACCTGCGCATACGCAGCAAACTTCGCAACTGCGCATACGCAGCAAACTTCGCAACCTCGCAGCAAACTTGGCAACTGCGCATACGCAGCAAACTTCGCACCTGCGCATACGCAGCAATCTTCACAACTGCGCATACGCAGCAAACTTCGCAACTGCGCATACGCAGCAAACTTCGCAACTGCGCATACGCAGCAAACTTCGCACCTGCGCATACGCAGCAAACTTCGCACCTGCGCATACGCAGCAAACTTCGCACCTGCGCATACGCAGCAAACTTGGCAACTGCGCATACGCAGCAAACTTCGCAACTGCGCATACGCAGCAAACTTCGCATACGCAGCAAACTTCGCAACTGCGCATACGCAGCAAACTTCACACCTGCGCATACGCAGCAAACTTCACAACTGGGCATACGCAGCAAACTTCGCAACTGCGCATACGCAGCAAACTTCGCAACTGCGCATACGGAGCAAACTTCGCAACTGCGCATACGCAGCAAACTTCGCAACTGCGCATACGCAGCAAACTTCGCACCTGCGCATACGCAGCAAACTTCGCAACTGCGCATACGCAGCAAACTTCGCAACTGCGCATACGCAGCAAACTTCGCAACTGCGCATACGCAGCAAACTTCGCAACTGCGCATACGCAGCAAACTTCGCAACTGCGCATACGCAGCTAACTTCGCAACTGCGCATACGCAGCAAACTTCGCATACGCAGCAAACTTCGCAACTGCGCATACGCAGCAAACTTCGCACCTGCGCATACGCAGCAAACTTTGCAACTGCGCATACGCAGCAAACTTCGCAACCTCGCAGCAAACTTCGCAACTGCGCATACGCAGCAAACTTCGCAACTGCGCATACGCAGCAAACTTCGCAACTGCGCATACGCAGCAAACATCGCAACTGCGCATACGCAGCAAACTTCGCAAATGCGCATACGCAGCAAACTTCGCAACTGCGCATACGCAGCAAACTTCGCAACTGCGCATACGCAGCAAACTTCGCAACTGCGCATACGCAGCAAACTTCGCATACGCAGCAAACTTCGCAACTGCGCATACGCAGCAAACTTCGCAAATGCGCATACGCAGCAAACTTCGCAACTGCGCATACGCAGCAAACTTCGCAACTGCGCATACGCAGCAAACTTCGCAACTGCGCATACGCAGCAAACTTCGCACCTGCGCATACGCAGCAAACGTCGCACCTGCGCATACGCAGCAAACTTCGCACCTGCGCATACGCAGCAAACTTCACAATTGCGCATACACAGCAAACTTCGCAAATGCGCATACGCAGCAAACTTCGCAACTGCGCATACGCAGCAAACTTCGCACCTGCGCATACGCAGCAAACTTCACAACTGCGCATACGCAGTAAACTTCGCAACTGCGCATACGCAGCAAACTTCGCAACTGCGCATACGCAGCAAACATCGCAACTGCGCATACGCAGCAAACATCGCAACTGCGCATACGCAGCAAACTTCGCAAATGCGCATACGCAGCAAACTTCGCAACTGCGCATACGCAGCAAACTTCGCAACTGCGCATACGCAGCAAACTTCGCAACTGCGCATACGCAGCAAACTTCGCACCTGCGTATACGCAGCAAACTTCGCACCTGCGCATACGCAGCAAACGTCGGACCAGCGCATACGCAGCAAACTTCGCACCTGCGCATACGCAGCAAACTTCACAACTGCGCATACGCAGCAAACTTTACAAATGCGCATACGCAGCAAACTTCGCAACTGCGCATACGCAGCAAACTTCGCACCTGCGCATACGCAGCAAACTTGGCAACTGCGCATACGCAGCAAACTTGGCAACTGCGCATACGCAGCAAACTTCGCACCTGCGCATACGAAGCAAACTTCACAACTGCGCATACGCAGCAAACTTCGCAACTGCGCATACGCAGCAAACGTCGCACCTGCGCATACGCAGCAAACTTCGCACCTGCGTATACGCAGCAAACTTCGCACCTGCGCATACGCAGCAAACGTCGGACCAGCGCATACGCAGCAAACTTCGCACCTGCGCATACGCAGCAAACTTCACAACTGCGCATACGCAGCAAACTTCGCACCTGCGCATACGCAGCAAACTTCGCAACTGCGCATACGCAGCAAACTTCCCACCTGCGCATACGCAGCAAACTTCGCAACTGCGCATACGCAGCAAACTTCGCAACCTCGCAGCAAACTTGGCAACTGCGCATACGCAGCAAACTTCGCACCTGCGCATACGCAGCAATCTTCACAACTGCGCATACGCAGCAAACTTCGCAAATGCGCATACGCTGCAAACTTCGCAACTGCGCATACGCAGCAAACTTCGCACCTGCGCATACGCAGCAAACTTCACAACTGCGCATATACAGCAAACTTCGCAACTGCGCATACGCAGCAAACTTCGCAACTGCGCATACGCAGCAAACTTCGCATCTGCGCATACGCAGCAAACTTCGCACCTGCGCATACGCAGCAAACTTCGCACCTGCGCATACGCAGCAAACTTGGCAACTGCGCATACGCAGCAAACTTCGCAACTGCGCATACGCAGCAAACTTCGCATACGCAGCAAACTTCGCAACTGCGCATACGCAGCAAACTTCACACCTGCGCATACGCAGCAAACTTCACAACTGGGCATACGCAGCAAACTTCGCAACTGCGCATACGCAGCAAACTTCGCAACTGCGCATACGGAGCAAACTTCGCAACTGCGCATACGCAGCAAACTTCGCAACTGCGCATACGCAGCAAACTTCGCACCTGCGCATACGCAGCAAACTTCGCAACTGCGCATACGCAGCAAACTTCGCAACTGCGCATACGCAGCAAACTTCGCAACTGCGCATACGCAGCAAACTTCGCAACTGCGCATACGCAGCAAACTTCGCACCTGCGCATACGCAGCAAACTTCGCAAATGCGCATACGCAGCAAACTTCGCACCTGCGCATACGAAGCAAACTTCACAACTGCGCATACGCAGCAAACTTCGCAACTGCGCATACGCAGCAAACTTCGCACCTGCGCATGCAAACTTCACAACTGGGCATACGCAGCAAACTTCGCACCTGCGCATACGCAGCAAACGTCGCACCTGCGCATACGCAGCAAACTTCGCAACTGCGCATACGCAGCAAACTTCGCAACTGCGCATACGCAGCAAACTTCGCAAATGCGCATACGCAGCAAACTTCGCAACTGCGCATACGCAGCAAACTTCGCACCTGCGTATACGCAGCAAACTTCGCACCTGCGCATACGCAGCAAACGTCGGACCAGCGCATACGCAGCAAACTTCGCACCTGCGCATACGCAGCAAACTTTGCAAATGCGCATACGCAGCAAACTTCGCACCTGCGCATACGCAGCAAACTTCGCAACTGCGCATACGCAGCAAACTTCGCAACTGCGCATACGCAGCAAACTTCGCAACTGCGCATACGCAGCAAACTTCGCAACTGCGCATACGCAGCAAACTTCGCACCTGCGCATACGCAGCAAACTTCGCAAATGCGCATACGCAGCAAACTTCGCACCTGCGCATACGAAGCAAACTTCACAACTGCGCATACGCAGCAAACTTCGCAACTGCGCATACGCAGCAAACTTCGCACCTGCGCATGCAAACTTCACAACTGGGCATACGCAGCAAACTTCGCACCTGCGCATACGCAGCAAACGTCGCACCTGCGCATACGCAGCAAACTTCGCAACTGCGCATACGCAGCAAACTTCGCAACTGCGCATACGCAGCAAACTTCGCAAATGCGCATACGCAGCAAACTTCGCAACTGCGCATACGCAGCAAACTTCGCACCTGCGTATACGCAGCAAACTTCGCACCTGCGCATACGCAGCAAACGTCGGACCAGCGCATACGCAGCAAACTTCGCACCTGCGCATACGCAGCAAACTTTGCAAATGCGCATACGCAGCAAACTTCGCAACTGCGCATACGCAGCAAACTTCGCACCTGCGCATACGCAGCAAACTTCACAACTGCGCATACGCAGCAAACTTGGCAACTGCGCATACGCAGCAAACTTGGCAACTGCGCATACGCAGCAAACTTCGCACCTGCGCATACGAAGCAAACTTCACAACTGCGCATACGCAGCAAACTTCGCAACTGCGCATACGCAGCAAACTTCGCACCTGCGCATGCAAACTTCACAACTGGGCATACGCAGCAAACTTCGCACCTGCGCATACGCAGCAAACGTCGCACCTGCGCATACGCAGCAAACTTCGCAACTGCGCATACGCAGCAAACTTCGCAACTGCGCATACGCAGCAAACTTCACAACTGCGCATACGCAGCAAACTTCGCAAATGCGCATACGCAGCAAACTTCGCAACTGCGCATACGCAGCAAACTTCGCAACTGCGCATACGCAGCAAACTTCGCAACTGCGCATACGCAGCAAACTTCGCACCTGCGTATACGCAGCAAACTTCGCACCTGCGCATACGCAGCAAACGTCGGACCAGCGCATACGCAGCAAACTTCGCACCTGCGCATACGCAGCAAACTTCACAACTGCACATACGCAGCAAACTTTGCAAATGCGCATACGCAGCAAACTTCGCACCTGCGCATACGCAGCAAACTTCGCAACTGCGCATACGCAGCAAACTTCGCACCTGCGCATACGCAGCAAACTTCGCAACTGCGCATACGCAGCAAACTTCGCAACCTCGCAGCAAACTTGGCAACTGCGCATACGCAGCAAACTTCGCACCTGCGCATACGCAGCAATCTTCACAACTGCGCATACGCAGCAAACTTCGCAAATGCGCATACGCTGCAAACTTCGCAACTGCGCATACGCAGCAAACTTCGCACCTGCGCATACGCAGCAAACTTCACAACTGCGCATACGCAGCAAACTTCGCAACTGCGCATACGCAGCAAACTTCGCAACTGCGCATACGCAGCAAACTTCGCACCTGCGCATACGCAGCAAACTTCGCACCTGCGCATACGCAGCAAACTTCGCACCTGCGCATACGCAGCAAACTTGGCAACTGCGCATACAGCAAACTTCGCAACTGCGCATACGCAGCAAACTTCGCATACGCAGCAAACTTCGCAACTGCGCATACGCAGCAAACTTCACACCTGCGCATACGCAGCAAACTTCACAACTGGGCATACGCAGCAAACTTCGCAACTGCGCATACGCAGCAAACTTCGCAACTGCGCATACGGAGCAAACTTCGCAACTGCGCATACGCAGCAAACTTCGCAACTGCGCATACGCAGCAAACTTCGCACCTGCGCATACGCAGCAAACTTCGCAACTGCGCATACGCAGCAAACTTCGCAACTGCGCATACGCAGCAAACTTCGCAACTGCGCATACGCAGCAAACTTCGCAACTGCGCATACGCAGCAAACTTCGCAACTGCGCATACGCAGCAAACTTCGCAACTGCGCATACGCAGCAAACTTCGCATACGCAGCAAACTTCGCAACTGCGCATACGCAGCAAACTTCGCAAATGCGCATACGCAGCAAACTTCGCAACTGCGCATACGCAGCAAACTTCGCAACTGCGCATAAGCAGCAAACTTAGCAACTGCGCATACGCAGCAAACTTCGCACCTGCGCATACGCAGCAAACGTCGCACCTGCGCATACGCAGCAAACTTCGCACCTGCGCATACGCAGCAAACTTCACAATTGCGCATACACAGCAAACTTCGCAAATGCGCATACGCAGCAAACTTCGCAACTGCGCATACGCAGCAAACTTCGCACCTGCGCATACGCAGCAAACTTCACAACTGCGCATACGCAGTAAACTTCGCAACTGCGCATACGCAGCAAACTTCGCAACTGCGCATACGCAGCAAACATCGCAATGCGCATACGCAGCAAACTTCGCAAATGCGCATACGCAGCAAACTTCGCAACTGCGCATACGCAGCAAACTTCGCAACTGCGCATACGCAGCAAACTTCGCAACTGCGCATACGCAGCAAACTTCGCACCTGCGTATACGCAGCAAACTTAGCACCTGCGCATACGCAGCAAACGTCGGACCAGCGCATACGCAGCAAACTTCGCACCTGCGCATACGCAGCAAACTTCACAACTGCGCATACGCAGCAAACTTTACAAATGCGCATACGCAGCAAACTTCGCAACTGCGCATACGCAGCAAACTTCGCACCTGCGCATACGCAGCAAACTTGGCAACTGCGCATACGCAGCAAACTTGGCAACTGCGCATACGCAGCAAACTTCGCACCTGCGCATACGAAGCAAACTTCACAACTGCGCATACGCAGCAAACTTCGCAACTGCGCATACGCAGCAAACTCCGCACCTGCGCATGCAAACTTCACAACTGGGCATACGCAGCAAACTTCGCACCTGCGCATACGCAGCAAACGTCGCACCTGCGCATACGCAGCAAACTTCGCAACTGCGCATACGCAGCAAACTTCGCAACTGCGCATACGCAGCAAACTTCACAACTGCGCATACGCAGCAAACTTCGCAAATGCGCATACGCAGCAAACTTCGCACTGCGCATACGCAGCAAACTTCGCAACTGCGCATACGCAGCAAACTTCGCAACTGCGCATACGCAGCAAACTTCGCACCTGCGTATACGCAGCAAACTTCGCACCTGCGCATACGCAGCAAACGTCGGACCAGCGCATACGCAGCAAACTTCGCACCTGCGCATACGCAGCAAACTTCACAACTGCGCATACGCAGCAAACTTTGCAAATGCGCATACGCAGCAAACTTCGCACCTGCGCATACGCAGCAAACTTCGCAACTGCGCATACGCAGCAAACTTCCCACCTGCGCATACGCAGCAAACTTCGCAACTGCGCATACGCAGCAAACTTCGCAACCTCGCAGCAAACTTGGCAACTGCGCATACGCAGCAAACTTCGCACCTGCGCATACGCAGCAATCTTCACAACTGCGCATACGCAGCAAACTTCGCAAATGCGCATACGCTGCAAACTTCGCAACTGCGCATACGCAGCAAACTTCGCACCTGCGCATACGCAGCAAACTTCACAACTGCGCATACGCAGCAAACTTCGCAACTGCGCATACGCAGCAAACTTCGCAACTGCGCATACGCAGCAAACTTCGCACCTGCGCATACGCAGCAAACTTCGCACCTGCGCATACGCAGCAAACTTCGCACCTGCGCATACGCAGCAAACTTGGCAACTGCGCATACGCAGCAAACTTCGCAACTGCGCATACGCAGCAAACTTCGCATACGCAGCAAACTTCGCAACTGCGCATACGCAGCAAACTTCACACCTGCGCATACGCAGCAAACTTCACAACTGGGCATACGCAGCAAACTTCGCAACTGCGCATACGCAGCAAACTTCGCAACTGCGCATACGGAGCAAACTTCGCAACTGCGCATACGCAGCAAACTTCGCAACTGCGCATACGCAGCAAACTTCGCACCTGCGCATACGCAGCAAACTTCGCAACTGCGCATACGCAGCAAACTTGGCAACTGCGCATACGCAGCAAACTTCGCAACTGCGCATACGCAGCAAACTTCGCAACTGCGCATACGCAGCAAACTTGGCAACTGCGCATACGCAGCAAACTTCGCAACTGCGCATACGCAGCAAACTTCGCAACTGCGCATACGCAGCAAACTTCGCATACGCAGCAAACTTCACAATTGCGCATACGCAGCAAACTTCGCAACTGCGCATACGCAGCAAACTTCGCACCTGCGCATACGCAGCAAACTTCACAACTGCACATACGCAGCAAACTTCGCAACTGCGCATACGCAGCAAACTTCGCAACTGCGCATACGCAGCAAACATCGCAACTGCGCATACGCAGCAAACTTCGCAAATGCGCATACGCAGCAAACTTCGCACCTGCGCATACGCAGCAAACGTCGGACCAGCGCATACGCAGCAAACTTCGCACCTACGCATACGCAGCAAACTTCACAACTGCGCATACGCAGCAAACTTTGCAAATGCGCATACGCAGCAAACTTCGCAACTGCGCATACGCAGCAAACTTCGCAACTGCGCATACGCAGCAAACTTCGCACCTGCGTATACGCAGCAAACTTCGCACCTGCGCATACGCAGCAAACGTCGGACCAGCGCATACGCAGCAAACTTCGCACCTGCGCATACGCAGCAAACTTCACAACTGCGCATACGCAGCAAACTTTGCAAATGCGCATACGCAGCAAACTTCGCAACTGCGCATACGCAGCAAACTTCGCAACTGCGCATACGCAGCAAACTTCACAACTGCGCATACGCAGCAAACTTGGCAACTGCGCATACGCAGCAAACTTGGCAACTGCGCATACGCAGCAAACTTCGCACCTGCGCATACGAAGCAAACTTCACAACTGCGCATACGCAGCAAACTTCGCAACTGCGCATACGCAGCAAACTTCAGAACTGGGCATACGCAGCAAACTTCGGACCTGCGCATACGCAGCAAACGTCGCACCTGCGCATACGCAGCAAACTTCGCAACTGCGCATACGCAGCAAACTTCGCAACTGCGCATACGCAGCAAACTTCACAACTGCGCATACGCAGCAAACTTCGCAAATGCGCATACGCAGCAAACTTCGCAACTGCGCATACGCAGCAAACTTCGCAACTGCGCATACGCAGCAAACTTCGCACCTGCGCATACGCAGCAAAGTTGCACTGCGCATACGCAGCAAACTTCGCAATTGCGCATATGCAGCAAACTTCGCAACTGCGCATAGCAGCAAACTTCGCAACTGCGCATACGCAGCAAACTTCGCACCGCGCATACGCAGCAAACTTCGCACCTGCGCATACGCAGCAAATTTCGCACCTGCGCATACGCAGCAACTTCGCACCTGCGCATACGCAGCAAACTTCACAACTGCGCATACGCAGCAAACTTCGCAAATGCGCATACGCAGCAAACTTCGCAACTGCGCATACGCAGCAAACTTCGCAAATGCGCATACGCAGCAAACTTCGCAACTGCGCATACGCAGCAAACTTCGCAACTGCGCATACGCAGCAAACTTCGCAACTGCGCATACGCAGCAAACTTCGCACCTGCGTATACGCAGCAAACTTAGCACCTGCGCATACGCAGCAAACGTCGGACCAGCGCATACGCAGCAAACTTCGCACCTGCGCATACGCAGCAAACTTCACAACTGCGCATACGCAGCAAACTTTACAAATGCGCATACGCAGCAAACTTCGCAACTGCGCATACGCAGCAAACTTCGCACCTGCGCATACGCAGCAAACTTGGCAACTGCGCATACGCAGCAAACTTGGCAACTGCGCATACGCAGCAAACTTCGCACCTGCGCATACGAAGCAAACTTCACAACTGCGCATACGCAGCAAACTTCGCAACTGCGCATACGCAGCAAACTCCGCACCTGCGCATGCAAACTTCACAACTGGGCATACGCAGCAAACTTCGCACCTGCGCATACGCAGCAAACGTCGCACCTGCGCATACGCAGCAAACTTCGCAACTGCGCATACGCAGCAAACTTCGCAACTGCGCATACGCAGCAAACTTCACAACTGCGCATACGCAGCAAATTTCGCAAATGCGCTTACGCAGCAAACTTCGCACTGCGCATACGCAGCAAACTTCGCAACTGCGCATACGCAGCAAACTTCGCAACTGCGCATACGCAGCAAACTTCGCACCTGCGTATACGCAGCAAACTTCGCACCTGCGCATACGCAGCAAACGTCGGACCAGCGCATACGCAGCAAACTTCGCACCTGCGCATACGCAGCAAACTTCACAACTGCGCATACGCAGCAAACTTTGCAAATGCGCATACGCAGCAAACTTCGCACCTGCGCATACGCAGCAAACTTCGCAACTGCGCATACGCAGCAAACTTCCCACCTGCGCATACGCAGCAAACTTCGCAACTGCGCATACGCAGCAAACTTCGCAACCTCGCAGCAAACTTGGCAACTGCGCATACGCAGCAAACTTCGCACCTGCGCATACGCAGCAATCTTCACAACTGCGCATATGCAGCAAACTTCGCAAATGCGCATACGCTGCAAACTTCGCAACTGCGCATACGCAGCAAACTTCGCACCTGCGCATACGCAGCAAACTTCACAACTGCGCATACGCAGCAAACTTCGCAACTGCGCATACGCAGCAAACTTCGCAACTGCGCATACGCAGCAAACTTCGCACCTGCGCATACGCAGCAAACTTCGCACCTGCGCATACGCAGCAAACTTCGCACCTGCGCATACGCAGCAAACTTGGCAACTGCGCATACGCAGCAAACTTCGCAACTGCGCATACGCAGCAAACTTCGCATACGCAGCAAACTTCGCAACTGCGCATACGCAGCAAACTTCACACCTGCGCATACGCAGCAAACTTCACAACTGGGCATACGCAGCAAACTTCGCAACTGCGCATACGCAGCAAACTTCGCAACTGCGCATACGGAGCAAACTTCGCAACTGCGCATACGCAGCAAACTTCGCAACTGCGCATACGCAGCAAACTTCGCACCTGCGCATACGCAGCAAACTTGGCAACTGCGCATACGCAGCAAACTTGGCAACTGCGCATACGCAGCAAACTTCGCAACTGCGCATACGCAGCAAACTTCGCACTGCGCATACGCAGCAAACTTCGCAACTGCGCATACGCAGCAAACTTCGCAACTGCGCATACGCAGCAAACTTCGCACCTGCGTATACGCAGCAAACTTCGCACCTGCGCATACGCAGCAAACGTCGGACCAGCGCATACGCAGCAAACTTCGCACTGCGCATACGCAGCAAACTTCGCAACTGCGCATACGCAGCAAACTTTGCAAATGCGCATACGCAGCAAACTTCGCACCTGCGCATACGCAGCAAACTTCGCAACTGCGCATACGCAGCAAACTTCCCACCTGCGCATACGCAGCAAACTTCGCAACTGCGCATACGCAGCAAACTTCGCAACCTCGCAGCAAACTTCGCAACTGCGCATACGCAGCAAACTTCGCACCTGCGCATACGCAGCAAACTTCGCAACTGCGCATACGCAGCAAACTTCGCAACCTCGCAGCAAACTTGGCACCTGCGCATACGCAGCAAACTTCACAACTGCGCATACGCAGCAAACTTCGCAACTGCGCATACGCAGCAAACTTCGCAACTGCGCATACGCAGCAAACTTCGCACCTGCGCATACGCAGCAAACTTCGCACCTGCGCATACGCAGCAAACTTCGCACCTGCGCATACGCAGCAAACTTGGCAACTGCGCATACGCAGCAAACTTCGCAACTGCGCATACGCAGCAAACTTCGCATACGCAGCAAACTTCGCAACTGCGCATACGCAGCAAACTTCACACCTGCGCATACGCAGCAAACTTCACAACTGGGCATACGCAGCAAACTTCGCAACTGCGCATACGCAGCAAACTTCGCAACTGCGCATACGGAGCAAACTTCGCAACTGCGCATACGCAGCAAACTTCGCAACTGCGCATACGCAGCAAACTTCGCACCTGCGCATACGCAGCAAACTTCGCAACTGCGCATACGCAGCAAACTTGGCAACTGCGCATACGCAGCAAACTTCGCAACTGCGCATACGCAGCAAACTTCGCAACTGCGCATACGCAGCAAACTTCGCAACTGCGCATACGCAGCAAACTTCGCAACTGCGCATACGCAGCAAACTTCGCAACTGCGCATACGCAGCAAACTTCGCATACGCAGCAAACTTCACAATTGCGCATACACAGCAAACTTCGCAAATGCGCATACGCAGCAAATTTCGCAACTGCGCATACGCAGCAAACTTCGCACCTGCGCATACGCAGCAAACTTCACAACTGCGCATACGCAGCAAACTTCGCAACTGCGCATACGCAGCAAACTTCGCAACTGCGCATACGCAGCAAACATCGCAACTGCGCATACGCAGCAAACTTCGCAAATGCGCATACGCAGCAAACTTCGCACCTGCGCATACGCAGCAAACGTCGGACCAGCGCATACGCAGCAAACTTCGCACCTGCGCATACGCAGCAAACTTCACAACTGCGCATACGCAGCAAACTTTGCAAATGCGCATACGCAGCAAACTTCGCAACTGCGCATACGCAGCAAACTTCGCAACTGCGCATACGCAGCAAACTTCGCACCTGCGTATACGCAGCAAACTTCGCACCTGCGCATACGCAGCAAACGTCGGACCAGCGCATACGCAGCAAACTTCGCACCTGCGCATACGCAGCAAACTTCACAACTGCGCATACGCAGCAAACTTTGCAAATGCGCATACGCAGCAAACTTCGCAACTGCGCATACGCAGCAAACTTCGCAACTGCGCATACGCAGCAAACTTCACAACTGCGCATACGCAGCAAACTTGGCAACTGCGCATACGCAGCAAACTTGGCAACTGCGCATACGCAGCAAACTTCGCACCTGCGCATACGAAGCAAACTTCACAACTGCGCATACGCTGCAAACTTCGCAACTGCGCATACGCAGCAAACTTCAGAACTGGGCATACGCAGCAAACTTCGGACCTGCGCATACGCAGCAAACGTCGCACCTGCGCATACGCAGCAAACTTCGCAACTGCGCATACGCAGCAAACTTCGCAACTGCGCATACGCAGCAAACTTCACAACTGCGCATACGCAGCAAACTTCGCAAATGCGCATACGCAGCAAACTTCGCAACTGCGCATACGCAGCAAACTTCGCAACTGCGCATACGCAGCAAACTTCGCACCTGCGCATACGCAGCAAAGTTGCACTGCGCATACGCAGCAAACTTCGCAATTGCGCATATGCAGCAAACTTCGCAACTGCGCATAGCAGCAAACTTCGCAACTGCGCATACGCAGCAAACTTCGCACCGCGCATACGCAGCAAACTTCGCACCTGCGCATACGCAGCAAATTTCGCACCTGCGCATACGCAGCAACTTCGCACCTGCGCATACGCAGCAAACTTCACAACTGCGCATACGCAGCAAACTTCGCAAATGCGCATACGCAGCAAACTTCGCAACTGCGCATACGCAGCAAACTTCGCAACCTCGCAGCAAACTTGGGAACTGCGCATACGCAGCAAACTTCGCACCTGCGCATACGCAGCAATCTTCACAACTGCGCATACGCAGCAAACTTCGCAAATGCGCATACGCTGCAAACTTCGCAACTGCGCATACGCAGCAAACTTCGCATACGCAGCAAACTTCGCAACTGCGCATACGCAGCAAACTTCACACCTGCGCATACGCAGCAAACTTCACAACTGGGCATACGCAGCAAACTTCGCAACTGCGCATACGCAGCAAACTTCGCAACTGCGCATACGCAGCAAACTTCGCAACTGCGCATACGCAGCAAACTTCGCAAATGCGCATACGCAGCAAACTTCGCAACTGCGCATACGCAGCAAACTTCGCACCTGCGTATACGCAGCAAACTTCGCACCTGCGCATACGCAGCAAACGTCGGACCAGCGCATACGCAGCAAACTTCGCACCTGCGCATACGCAGCAAACTTTGCAAATGCGCATACGCAGCAAACTTCGCAACTGCGCATACGCAGCAAACTTCGCACCTGCGCATACGCAGCAAACTTCACAACTGCGCATACGCAGCAAACTTGGCAACTGCGCATACGCAGCAAACTTGGCAACTGCGCATACGCAGCAAACTTCGCACCTGCGCATACGAAGCAAACTTCACAACTGCGCATACGCAGCAAACTTCGCAACTGCGCATACGCAGCAAACTTCGCACCTGCGCATGCAAACTTCACAACTGGGCATACGCAGCAAACTTCGCACCTGCGCATACGCAGCAAACGTCGCACCTGCGCATACGCAGCAAACTTCGCAACTGCGCATACGCAGCAAACTTCGCAACTGCGCATACGCAGCAAACTTCACAACTGCGCATACGCAGCAAACTTCGCAAATGCGCATACGCAGCAAACTTCGCAACTGCGCATACGCAGCAAACTTCGCAACTGCGCATACGCAGCAAACTTCGCAACTGCGCATACGCAGCAAACTTCGCACCTGCGTATACGCAGCAAACTTCGCAAATGCGCATACGCAGCAAACGTCGGACCAGCGCATACGCAGCAAACTTCGCACCTGCGCATACGCAGCAAACTTCACAACTGCACATACGCAGCAAACTTTGCAAATGCGCATACGCAGCAAACTTCGCACCTGCGCATACGCAGCAAACTTCGCAACTGCGCATACGCAGCAAACTTCGCACCTGCGCATACGCAGCAAACTTCGCAACTGCGCATACGCAGCAAACTTCGCAACCTCGCAGCAAACTTGGCAACTGCGCATACGCAGCAAACTTCGCACCTGCGCATACGCAGCAATCTTCACAACTGCGCATACGCAGCAAACTTCGCAAATGCGCATACGCTGCAAACTTCGCAACTGCGCATACGCAGCAAACTTCGCACCTGCGCATACGCAGCAAACTTCACAACTGCGCATACGCAGCAAACTTCGCAACTGCGCATACGCAGCAAACTTCGCAACTGCGCATACGCAGCAAACTTCGCACCTGCGCATACGCAGCAAACTTCGCACCTGCGCATACGCAGCAAACTTCGCACCTGCGCATACGCAGCAAACTTGGCAACTGCGCATACAGCAAACTTCGCAACTGCGCATACGCAGCAAACTTCGCATACGCAGCAAACTTCGCAACTGCGCATACGCAGCAAACTTCACACCTGCGCATACGCAGCAAACTTCACAACTGGGCATACGCAGCAAACTTCGCAACTGCGCATACGCAGCAAACTTCGCAACTGCGCATACGGAGCAAACTTCGCAACTGCGCATACGCAGCAAACTTCGCAACTGCGCATACGCAGCAAACTTCGCACCTGCGCATACGCAGCAAACTTCGCAACTGCGCATACGCAGCAAACTTCGCAACTGCGCATACGCAGCAAACTTCGCAACTGCGCATACGCAGCAAACTTCGCAACTGCGCATACGCAGCAAACTTCGCAACTGCGCATACGCAGCAAACTTCGCAACTGCGCATACGCAGCAAACTTCGCATACGCAGCAAACTTCGCAACTGCGCATACGCAGCAAACTTCGCAAATGCGCATACGCAGCAAACTTCGCAACTGCGCATACGCAGCAAACTTCGCAACTGCGCATAAGCAGCAAACTTAGCAACTGCGCATACGCAGCAAACTTCGCACCTGCGCATACGCAGCAAACGTCGCACCTGCGCATACGCAGCAAACTTCGCACCTGCGCATACGCAGCAAACTTCACAATTGCGCATACACAGCAAACTTCGCAAATGCGCATACGCAGCAAACTTCGCAACTGCGCATACGCAGCAAACTTCGCACCTGCGCATACGCAGCAAACTTCACAACTGCGCATACGCAGTAAACTTCGCAACTGCGCATACGCAGCAAACTTCGCAACTGCGCATACGCAGCAAACATCGCAATGCGCATACGCAGCAAACTTCGCAAATGCGCATACGCAGCAAACTTCGCAACTGCGCATACGCAGCAAACTTCGCAACTGCGCATACGCAGCAAACTTCGCAACTGCGCATACGCAGCAAACTTCGCACCTGCGTATACGCAGCAAACTTAGCACCTGCGCATACGCAGCAAACGTCGGACCAGCGCATACGCAGCAAACTTCGCACCTGCGCATACGCAGCAAACTTCACAACTGCGCATACGCAGCAAACTTTACAAATGCGCATACGCAGCAAACTTCGCAACTGCGCATACGCAGCAAACTTCGCACCTGCGCATACGCAGCAAACTTGGCAACTGCGCATACGCAGCAAACTTGGCAACTGCGCATACGCAGCAAACTTCGCACCTGCGCATACGAAGCAAACTTCACAACTGCGCATACGCAGCAAACTTCGCAACTGCGCATACGCAGCAAACTCCGCACCTGCGCATGCAAACTTCACAACTGGGCATACGCAGCAAACTTCGCACCTGCGCATACGCAGCAAACGTCGCACCTGCGCATACGCAGCAAACTTCGCAACTGCGCATACGCAGCAAACTTCGCAACTGCGCATACGCAGCAAACTTCACAACTGCGCATACGCAGCAAACTTCGCAAATGCGCATACGCAGCAAACTTCGCACTGCGCATACGCAGCAAACTTCGCAACTGCGCATACGCAGCAAACTTCGCAACTGCGCATACGCAGCAAACTTCGCACCTGCGTATACGCAGCAAACTTCGCACCTGCGCATACGCAGCAAACGTCGGACCAGCGCATACGCAGCAAACTTCGCACCTGCGCATACGCAGCAAACTTCACAACTGCGCATACGCAGCAAACTTTGCAAATGCGCATACGCAGCAAACTTCGCACCTGCGCATACGCAGCAAACTTCGCAACTGCGCATACGCAGCAAACTTCCCACCTGCGCATACGCAGCAAACTTCACAACTGCGCATACGCAGCAAACTTCGCAACCTCGCAGCAAACTTGGCAACTGCGCATACGCAGCAAACTTCGCACCTGCGCATACGCAGCAATCTTCACAACTGCGCATACGCAGCAAACTTCGCAAATGCGCATACGCTGCAAACTTCGCAACTGCGCATACGCAGCAAACTTCGCACCTGCGCATACGCAGCAAACTTCACAACTGCGCATACGCAGCAAACTTCGCAACTGCGCATACGCAGCAAACTTCGCAACTGCGCATACGCAGCAAACTTCGCACCTGCGCATACGCAGCAAACTTCGCACCTGCGCATACGCAGCAAACTTCGCACCTGCGCATACGCAGCAAACTTGGCAACTGCGCATACGCAGCAAACTTCGCAACTGCGCATACGCAGCAAACTTCGCATACGCAGCAAACTTCGCAACTGCGCATACGCAGCAAACTTCACACCTGCGCATACGCAGCAAACTTCACAACTGGGCATACGCAGCAAACTTCGCAACTGCGCATACGCAGCAAACTTCGCAACTGCGCATACGGAGCAAACTTCGCAACTGCGCATACGCAGCAAACTTCGCAACTGCGCATACGCAGCAAACTTCGCACCTGCGCATACGCAGCAAACTTCGCAACTGCGCATACGCAGCAAACTTGGCAACTGCGCATACGCAGCAAACTTCGCAACTGCGCATATGCAGCAAACTTCGCAACTGCGCATACGCAGCAAACTTCGCAACTGCGCATACGCAGCAAACTTCGCAACTGCGCATACGCAGCAAACTTCGCAACTGCGCATACGCAGCAAACTTCGCATACGCAGCAAACTTCACAATTGCGCATACACAGCAAACTTCGCAAATGCGCATACGCAGCAAACTTCGCAACTGCGCATACGCAGCAAACTTCGCACCTGCGCATACGCAGCAAACTTCACAACTGCGCATACGCAGCAAACTTCGCAACTGCGCATACGCAGCAAACTTCGCAACTGCGCATACGCAGCAAACATCGCAACTGCGCATACGCAGCAAACTTCGCAAATGCGCATACGCAGCAAACTTCGCACCTGCGCATACGCAGCAAACGTCGGACCAGCGCATACGCAGCAAACTTCGCACCTGCGCATACGCAGCAAACTTCACAACTGCGCATACGCAGCAAACTTTGCAAATGCGCATACGCAGCAAACTTCGCAACTGCGCATACGCAGCAAACTTCGCATCTGCGCATACGCAGCAAACTTCGCACCTGCGTATACGCAGCAAACTTCGCACCTGCGCATACGCAGCAAACGTCGGACCAGCGCATACGCAGCAAACTTCGCACCTGCGCATACGCAGCAAACTTCACAACTGCGCATACGCAGCAAACTTTGCAAATGCGCATACGCAGCAAACTTCGCAACTGCGCATACGCAGCAAACTTCGCAACTGCGCATACGCAGCAAACTTCACAACTGCGCATACGCAGCAAACTTGGCAACTGCGCATACGCAGCAAACTTGGCAACTGCGCATACGCAGCAAACTTCGCACCTGCGCATACGAAGCAAACTTCACAACTGCGCATACGCAGCAAACTTCGCAACTGCGCATACGCAGCAAACTTCAGAACTGGGCATACGCAGCAAACTTCGGACCTGCGCATACGCAGCAAACGTCGCACCTGCGCATACGCAGCAAACTTCGCAACTGCGCATACGCAGCAAACTTCGCAACTGCGCATACGCAGCAAACTTCACAACTGCGCATACGCAGCAAACTTCGCAAATGCGCATACGCAGCAAACTTCGCAACTGCGCATACGCAGCAAACTTCGCAACTGCGCATACGCAGCAAACTTCGCACCTGCGCATACGCAGCAAAGTTGCACTGCGCATACGCAGCAAACTTCGCAATTGCGCATATGCAGCAAACTTCGCAACTGCGCATAGCAGCAAACTTCGCAACTGCGCATACGCAGCAAACTTCGCACCGCGCATACGCAGCAAACTTCGCACCTGCGCATACGCAGCAAATTTCGCACCTGCGCATACGCAGCAACTTCGCACCTGCGCATACGCAGCAAACTTCACAACTGCGCATACGCAGCAAACTTCGCAAATGCGCATACGCAGCAAACTTCGCAACTGCGCATACGCAGCAAACTTCGCAAATGCGCATACGCAGCAAACTTCGCAACTGCGCATACGCAGCAAACTTCGCAACTGTGCATACGCAGCAAACTTCGCAACTGCGCATACGCAGCAAACTTCGCACCTGCGTATACGCAGCAAACTTAGCACCTGCGCATACGCAGCAAACGTCGGACCAGCGCATACGCAGCAAACTTCGCACCTGCGCATACGCAGCAAACTTCACAACTGCGCATACGCAGCAAACTTTACAAATGCGCATACGCAGCAAACTTCGCAACTGCGCATACGCAGCAAACTTCGCACCTGCGCATACGCAGCAAACTTGGCAACTGCGCATACGCAGCAAACTTGGCAACTGCGCATACGCAGCAAACTTCGCACCTGCGCATACGAAGCAAACTTCACAACTGCGCATACGCAGCAAACTTCGCAACTGCGCATACGCAGCAAACTCCGCACCTGCGCATGCAAACTTCACAACTGGGCATACGCAGCAAACTTCGCACCTGCGCATACGCAGCAAACGTCGCACCTGCGCATACGCAGCAAACTTCGCAACTGCGCATACGCAGCAAACTTCGCAACTGCGCATACGCAGCAAACTTCACAACTGCGCATACGCAGCAAATTTCGCAAATGCGCATACGCAGCAAACTTCGCACTGCGCATACGCAGCAAACTTCGCAACTGCGCATACGCAGCAAACTTCGCAACTGCGCATACGCAGCAAACTTCGCACCTGCGTATACGCAGCAAACTTCGCACCTGCGCATACGCAGCAAACGTCGGACCAGCGCATACGCAGCAAACTTCGCACCTGCGCATACGCAGCAAACTTCACAACTGCGCATACGCAGCAAACTTTGCAAATGCGCATACGCAGCAAACTTCGCACCTGCGCATACGCAGCAAACTTCGCAACTGCGCATACGCAGCAAACTTCCCACCTGCGCATACGCAGCAAACTTCGCAACTGCGCATACGCAGCAAACTTCGCAACCTCGCAGCAAACTTGGCAACTGCGCATACGCAGCAAACTTCGCACCTGCGCATACGCAGCAATCTTCACAACTGCGCATACGCAGCAAACTTCGCAAATGCGCATACGCTGCAAACTTCGCAACTGCGCATACGCAGCAAACTTCGCACCTGCGCATACGCAGCAAACTTCACAACTGCGCATACGCAGCAAACTTCGCAACTGCGCATACGCAGCAAACTTCGCAACTGCGCATACGCAGCAAACTTCGCACCTGCGCATACGCAGCAAACTTCGCACCTGCGCATACGCAGCAAACTTCGCACCTGCGCATACGCAGCAAACTTGGCAACTGCGCATACGCAGCAAACTTCGCAACTGCGCATACGCAGCAAACTTCGCATACGCAGCAAACTTCGCAACTGCGCATACGCAGCAAACTTCACACCTGCGCATACGCAGCAAACTTCACAACTGGGCATACGCAGCAAACTTCGCAACTGCGCATACGCAGCAAACTTCGCAACTGCGCATACGGAGCAAACTTCGCAACTGCGCATACGCAGCAAACTTCGCAACTGCGCATACGCAGCAAACTTCGCACCTGCGCATACGCAGCAAACTTCGCAACTGCGCATACGCAGCAAACTTGGCAACTGCGCATACGCAGCAAACTTCGCAACTGCGCATACGCAGCAAACTTCGCAACTGCGCATACGCAGCAAACTTCGCAACTGCGCATACGCAGCAAACTTCGCAACTGCGCATACGCAGCAAACTTCGCAACTGCGCATACGCAGCAAACTTCGCATACGCAGCAAACTTCACAATTGCGCATACACAGCAAACTTCGCAAATGCGCATACGCAGCAAACTTCGCAACTGCGCATACGCAGCAAACTTCGCACCTGCGCATACGCAGCAAACTTCACAACTGCGCATACGCAGCAAACTTCGCAACTGCGCATACGCAGCAAACTTCGCAACTGCGCATACGCAGCAAACATCGCAACTGCGCATACGCAGCAAACTTCGCAAATGCGCATACGCAGCAAACTTCGCACCTGCGCATACGCAGCAAACTTCACAACTGCGCATACGCAGCAAACTTTGCAAATGCGCATACGCAGCAAACTTCGCAACTGCGCATACGCAGCAAACTTCGCAACTGCGCATACGCAGCAAACTTCACAACTGCGCATACGCAGCAAACTTGGCAACTGCGCATACGCAGCAAACTTGGCAACTGCGCATACGCAGCAAACTTCGCACCTGCGCATACGAAGCAAACTTCACAACTGCGCATACGCAGCAAACTTCGCAACTGCGCATACGCAGCAAACTTCAGAACTGGGCATACGCAGCAAACTTCGGACCTGCGCATACGCAGCAAACGTCGCACCTGCGCATACGCAGCAAACTTCGCAACTGCGCATACGCAGCAAACTTCGCAACTGCGCATACGCAGCAAACTTCACAACTGCGCATACGCAGCAAACTTCGCAAATGCGCATACGCAGCAAACTTCGCAACTGCGCATACGCAGCAAACTTCGCAACTGCGCATACGCAGCAAACTTCGCACCTGCGCATACGCAGCAAAGTTGCACTGCGCATACGCAGCAAACTTCGCAATTGCGCATATGCAGCAAACTTCGCAACTGCGCATAGCAGCAAACTTCGCAACTGCGCATACGCAGCAAACTTCGCACCGCGCATACGCAGCAAACTTCGCACCTGCGCATACGCAGCAAATTTCGCACCTGCGCATACGCAGCAACTTCGCACCTGCGCATACGCAGCAAACTTCACAACTGCGCATACGCAGCAAACTTCGCAAATGCGCATACGCAGCAAACTTCGCAACTGCGCATACGCAGCAAACTTCGCAACTGCGCATACGCAGCAAACTTCGCAACTGCGCATACGCAGCAAACTTCGCACCTGCGTATACGCAGCAAACTTCGCACCTGCGCATACGCAGCAAACGTCGGACCAGCGCATACGCAGCAAACTTCGCACCTGCGCATACGCAGCAAACTTCACAACTGCGCATACGCAGCAAACTTCGCAACTGCGCATACGCAGCAAACTTCGCAACCTCGCAGCAAACTTGGCAACTGCGCATACGCAGCAAACTTCGCACCTGCGCATACGCAGCAATCTTCACAACTGCGCATACGCAGCAAACTTCGCAAATGCGCATACGCTGCAAACTTCGCAACTGCGCATACGCAGCAAACTTCGCACCTGCGCATACGCAGCAAACTTCACAACTGCGCATACGCAGCAAACTTCGCAACTGCGCATACGCAGCAAACTTCGCAACTGCGCATACGCAGCAAACTTCGCACCTGCGCATACGCAGCAAACTTCGCACCTGCGCATACGCAGCAAACTTCGCACCTGCGCATACGCAGCAAACTTCACAACTGCGCATACGCAGCAAACTTCGCAAATGAGCATACGCAGCAAACTTCGCAACTGCGCATACGCAGCAAACTTCGCAACTGCGCATACGCAGCAAACTTCGCAACTGCGCATACGCAGCAAACTTCGCACCTGCGTATACGCAGCAAACTTCGCACCTGCGCATACGCAGCAAACGTCGGACCAGCGCATACGCAGCAAACTTCGCACCTGCGCATACGCAGCAAACTTCACAACTGCGCATACGCAGCAAACTTCGCAACTGCGCATACGCAGCAAACTTCGCAACCTCGCAGCAAACTTGGCAACTGCGCATACGCAGCAAACTTCGCACCTGCGCATACGCAGCAATCTTCACAACTGCGCATACGCAGCAAACTTCGCAAATGCGCATACGCTGCAAACTTCGCAACTGCGCATACGCAGCAAACTTCGCACCTGCGCATACGCAGCAAACTTCACAACTGCGCATACGCAGCAAACTTCGCAACTGCGCATACGCAGCAAACTTCGCAACTGCGCATACGCAGCAAACTTCGCACCTGCGCATACGCAGCAAACTTCGCACCTGCGCATACGCAGCAAACTTCGCACCTGCGCATACGCAGCAAACTTGGCAACTGCGCATACGCAGCAAACTTCGCAACTGCGCATACGCAGCAAACTTCGCATACGCAGCAAACTTCGCAACTGCGCATACGCAGCAAACTTCACACCTGCGCATACGCAGCAAACTTCACAACTGGGCATACGCAGCAAACTTCGCAACTGCGCATACACAGCAAACTTCGCAACTGCGCATACGGAGCAAACTTCGCAACTGCGCATACGCAGCAAACTTCGCAACTGCGCATACGCAGCAAACTTCGCACCTGCGCATACGCAGCAAACTTCGCAACTGCGCATACGCAGCAAACTTCGCAACTGCGCATACGCAGCAAACTTCGCAACTGCGCATACGCAGCAAACTTCGCAACTGCGCATACGCAGCAAACTTCGCAACTGCGCATACGCAGCAAACTTCGCAACTGCGCATACGCAGCAAACTTCGCATACGCAGCAAACTTCGCAACTGCGCATACGCAGCAAACTTCGCAAATGCGCATACGCAGCAAACTTCGCAACTGCGCATACGCAGCAAACTTCGCAACTGCGCATACGCAGCAAACTTCGCAACTGCGCATACGCAGCAAACTTCGCACCTGCGCATACGCAGCAAACGTCGCACCTGCGCATACGCAGCAAACTTCGCACCTGCGCATACGCAGCAAACTTCACAATTGCGCATACACAGCAAACTTCGCAAATGCGCATACGCAGCAAACTTCGCAAATGCGCATACGCAGCAAACTTCGCAACTACTCATACGCAGCAAACTTCGCACCTGCGTATACGCAGCAAAATTCGCACCTGCGCATACGCAGCAAACGTCGGACCAGCGCATACGCAGCAAACTTCGCACCTGCGCATACGCAGCAAACTTTGCAAATGCGCATACGCAGCAAACTTCGCAACTGCGCATACGCAGCAAACTTCGCAACTGCGCATACGCAGCAAACTTCGCAACTGCGCATACGCAGCAAACTTCGCAACTGCGCATACGCAGCAAACTTCGCAACTGCGCATACGCAGCAAACTTCGCAACTGCGCATACGCAGCAAACTTCGCAACTGCGCATACGCAGCAAACTTCGCATACGCAGCAAACTTCGCAACTGCGCATACGCAGCAAACTTCGCAAATGCGCATACGCAGCAAACTTCGCAACTGCGCATACGCAGCAAACTTCGCAACTGCGCATACGCAGCAAACTTCGCAACTGCGCATACGCAGCAAACTTCGCACCTGCGCATACGCAGCAAACGTCGCACCTGCGCATACGCAGCAAACTTCGCACCTGCGCATACGCAGCAAACTTCACAATTGCGCATACACAGCAAACTTCGCAAATGCGCATACGCAGCAAACTTCGCAAATGCGCATACGCAGCAAACTTCGCAACTGCGCATACGCAGCAAACTTCGCACCTACGTATACGCAGCAAAATTCGCACCTGCGCATACGCAGCAAACGTCGGACCAGCGCATACGCAGCAAACTTCGCACCTGCGCATACGCAGCAAACTTTGCAAATGCGCATACGCAGCAAACTTCGCAACTGCGCATACGCAGCAAACTTCGTACCTGCGCATACGCAGCAAACTTCACAACTGCGCATACGCAGCAAACTTGGCAACTGCGCATACGCAGCAAACTTGGCAACTGCGCATACGCAGCAAACTTCGCACCTGCGCATACGAAGCAAACTTCACAACTGCGCATACGCAGCAAACTTCGCAACTGCGCATACGCAGCAAACTTCGCACCTGCGCATGCAAACTTCACAACTGGGCATACGCAGCAAACGTCGCACCTGCGCATACGCAGCAAACGTCGCACCTGCGCATACGCAGCAAACTTCGCAACTGCGCATACGCAGCAAACTTCGCAACTGCGCATACGCAGCAAACTTCACAACTGCGCATACGCAGCAAACTTCGCAAATGCGCATACGCAGCAAACTTCGCAACTGCGCATACGCAGCAAACTTCGCAACTGCGCATACGCAGCAAACTTCGCAACTGCGCATACGCAGCAAACTTCGCACCTGCGTATACGCAGCAAACTTCGCACCTGCGCATACGCAGCAAACGTCGGACCAGCGCATACGCAGCAAACTTCGCACCTGCGCATACGCAGCAAACTTCACAACTGCGCATACGCAGCAAACTTTGCAAATGCGCATACGCAGCAAACTTCGCACCTGCGCATACGCAGCAAACTTCGCAACTGCGCATACGCAGCAAACTTCGCACCTGCGCATACGCAGCAAACTTCGCAACTGCGCATACGCAGCAAACTTCGCAACCTCGCAGCAAACTTGGCAACTGCGCATACGCAGCAAACTTCGCACCTGCGCATACGCAGCAATCTTCACAACTGCGCATACGCAGCAAACTTCGCAAATGCGCATACGCTGCAAACTTCGCAACTGCGCATACGCAGCAAACTTCGCACCTGCGCATACGCAGCAAACTTCGCAACTGCGCATACGCAGCAAACTTCGCAACCTCGCAGCAAACTTGGCAACTGCGCATACGCAGCAAACTTCGCACCTGCGCATACGCAGCAAACTTCGCAACTGCGCATACGCAGCAAACTTCGCAACTGCGCATACGCAGCAAACTTCGCAACTGCGCATACGCAGCAAACTTCGCAACTGCGCATACGCAGCAAACTTCGCAACTGCGCATACGCAGCAAACTTCGCAACTGCGCATACGCAGCAAACTTCGCATACGCAGCAAACTTCGCAACTGCGCATACGCAGCAAACTTCGCAAATGCGCATACGCAGCAAACTTCGCAACTGCGCATACGCAGCAAACTTCGCAACTGCGCATACGCAGCAAACTTCACACCTGCGCATACGCAGCAAACTTCACAACTGGGCATACGCAGCAAACTTCGCAACTGCGCATACGCAGCAAACTTCGCAACTGCGCATACGGAGCAAACTTCGCAACTGCGCATACGCAGCAAACTTCGCAACTGCGCATACGCAGCAAACTTCGCACCTGCGCATACGCAGCAAACTTCGCAACTGCGCATACGCAGCAAACTTCGCAACTGCGCATACGCAGCAAACTTCGCAACTGCGCATACGCAGCAAACTTCGCAACTGCGCATACGCAGCAAACTTCGCAACTGCGCATACGCAGCAAACTTCGCAACTGCGCATACGCAGCAAACTTCGCAACTGCGCATACGCAGCAAACTTCGCAACTGCGCATACGCAGCAAACTTCGCATACGCAGCAAACTTCACAATTGCGCATACACAGCAAACTTCGCAAATGCGCATACGCAGCAAACTTCGCAACTGCGCATACGCAGCAAACTTCGCACCTGCGCATACGCAGCAAACTTCACAACTGCGCATACGCAGCAAACTTCGCAACTGCGCATACGCAGCAAACTTCGCAACTGCGCATACGCAGCAAACATCGCAACTGCGCATACGCAGCAAACTTCGCAAATGCGCATACGCAGCAAACTTCGCACCTGCGCATACGCAGCAAACGTCGGACCAGCGCATACGCAGCAAACTTCGCACCTGCGCATACGCAGCAAACTTCACAACTGCGCATACGCAGCAAACTTTGCAAATGCGCATACGCAGCAAACTTCGCAACTGCGCATACGCAGCAAACTTCGCAACTGCGCATACGCAGCAAACTTCGCACCTGCGTATACGCAGCAAACTTCGCACCTGCGCATACGCAGCAAACGTCGGACCAGCGCATACGCAGCAAACTTCGCACCTGCGCATACGCAGCAAACTTCGCAACTGCGCATACGCAGCAAACTTGGCACCTGCGCATACGCAGCAAACTTCGCAACTGCGCATACGCAGCAAACGTCGCACCTGCGCATACGCAGCAAACTTCGCACCTGCGCATACGCAGCAAACTTCACAATTGCGCATACACAGCAAACTTCGCAAATGCGCATACGCAGCAAACTTCGCAACTGCGCATACGCAGCAAACTTCGCACCTGCGCATACGCAGCAAACTTCACAACTGCGCATACGCAGTAAACTTCGCAACTGCGCATACGCAGCAAACTTCGCAACTGCGCATACGCAGCAAACATCGCAACTGCGCATACGCAGCAAACTTCGCAAATGCGCATACGCAGCAAACTTCGCAACTGCGCATACGCAGCAAACTTCGCAACTGCGCATACGCAGCAAACTTCGCAACTGCGCATACGCAGCAAACTTCGCACCTGCGTATACGCAGCAAACTTCGCACCTGCGCATACGCAGCAAACGTCGGACCAGCGCATACGCAGCAAACTTCGCACCTGCGCATACGCAGCAAACTTCACAACTGCGCATACGCAGCAAACTTTACAAATGCGCATACGCAGCAAACTTCGCAACTGCGCATACGCAGCAAACTTCGCACCTGCGCATGCAAACTTCACAACTGGGCATACGCAGCAAACTTCGCACCTGCGCATACGCAGCAAACGTCGCACCTGCGCATACGCAGCAAACTTCGCAACTGCGCATACGCAGCAAACTTCGCAACTGCGCATACGCAGCAAACTTCACAACTGCGCATACGCAGCAAACTTCGCAAATGCGCATACGCAGCAAACTTCGCAACTGCGCATACGCAGCAAACTTCGCAACTGCGCATACGCAGCAAACTTCGCAACTGCGCATACGCAGCAAACTTCGCACCTGCGTATACGCAGCAAACTTCGCACCTGCGCATACGCAGCAAACGTCGGACCAGCGCATACGCAGCAAACTTCGCACCTGCGCATACGCAGCAAACTTCACAACTGCGCATACGCAGCAAACTTTGCAAATGCGCATACGCAGCAAACTTCGCACCTGCGCATACGCAGCAAACTTCGCAACTGAGCATACGCAGCAAACTTCCCACCTGCGCATACGCAGCAAACTTCGCAACTGCGCATACGCAGCAAACTTCGCAACCTCGCAGCAAACTTGGCAACTGCGCATACGCAGCAAACTTCGCACCTGCGCATACGCAGCAATCTTCACAACTGCGCATACGCAGCAAACTTCGCAAATGCGCATACGCTGCAAACTTCGCAACTGCGCATACGCAGCAAACTTCGCACCTGCGCATACGCAGCAAACTTCACAACTGCGCATACGCAGCAAACTTCGCAACTGCGCATACGCAGCAAACTTCGCAACTGCGCATACGCAGCAAACTTCGCACCTGCGCATACGCAGCAAACTTCGCACCTGCGCATACGCAGCAAACTTCGCACCTGCGCATACGCAGCAAACTTGGCAACTGCGCATACGCAGCAAACTTCGCAACTGCGCATACGCAGCAAACTTCGCATACGCAGCAAACTTCGCAACTGCGCATACGCAGCAAACTTCACACCTGCGCATACGCAGCAAACTTCACAACTGGGCATACGCAGCAAACTTCGCAACTGCGCATACGCAGCAAACTTCGCAACTGCGCATACGGAGCAAACTTCGCAACTGCGCATACGCAGCAAACTTCGCAACTGCGCATACGCAGCAAACTTCGCACCTGCGCATACGCAGCAAACTTTGCAACTGCGCATACGCAGCAAACTTCGCAACTGCGCATACGCAGCAAACTTCGCAACTGCGCATACGCAGCAAACTTCGCAACTGCGCATACGCAGCAAACTTCGCAACTGCGCATACGCAGCAAACTTCGCAACTGCGCATACGCAGCAAACTTCGCAACTGCGCATACGCAGCAAACTTCGCATACGCAGCAAACTTCGCAACTGCGCATACGCAGCAAACTTCGCAAATGCGCATACGCAGCAAACTTCGCAACTGCGCATACGCAGCAAACTTCGCAACTGCGCATACGCAGCAAACTTCGCAACTGCGCATACGCAGCAAACTTCGCACCTGCGCATACGCAGCAAACGTCGCACCTGCGCATACGCAGCAAACTTCGCACCTGCGCATACGCAGCAAACTTCACAATTGCGCATACACAGCAAACTTCGCAAATGCGCATACGCAGCAAACTTCGCAACTGCGCATACGCAGCAAACTTCGCACCTGCGCATACGCAGCAAACTTCACAACTGCGCATACGCAGCAAACTTCGCAACTGCGCATACGCAGCAAACTTCGCAACTGCGCATACGCAGCAAACATCGCAACTGCGCATACGCAGCAAACTTCGCAAATGCGCATACGCAGCAAACTTCGCAACTGCGCATACGCAGCAAACTTCGCAACTGCGCATACGCAGCAAACTTCGCAACTGCGCATACGCAGCAAACTTTGCACCTGCGTATACGCAGCAAACTTCGCACCTGCGCATCGCAGCAAACGTCGGACCAGCGCATACGCAGCAAACTTCGCACCTGCGCATACGCAGCAAACTTCACAACTGCGCATACGCAGCAAACTTCCCAACTGCGCATACGCAGCAAACTTCGCACCTGCGCATACGCAGCAAACTTCACAACTGCGCATACGCAGCAAACTTCGCAACTGCGCATACGCAGCAAACTTCGCACCTGCGCATACGAAGCAAACTTCACAACTGCGCATACGCAGCAAACTTCGCAACTGCGCATACGCAGCAAACTTCGCACCTGCGCATACGCAGCAAACTTCAGAACTGGGCATACGCAGCAAACTTCGGACCTGCGCATACGCAGCAAACGTCGGACCTGCGCATACGCAGCAAACTTCGCAACTGCGCATACGCAGCAAACTTCGCAACTGCGCATACGTAGCAAACTTCACAACTGCGCATACGCAGCAAACTTCGCAAATGCGCATACGCAGCAAACTTCGCAACTGCGCATACGCAGCAAACTTCGCAACTGCGCATACGCAGCAAACTTCGCAACTGCGCATACGCAGCAAACTTCGCACCTGCGCATACGCAGCAAAGTTGCACTGCGCATACGCAGCAAACTTCGCAATTGCGCATACGCAGCAAACTTCGCAACTGCGCATAGCAGCAAACTTCGCAACTGCGCATACGCAGCAAACTTCGCACCGCGCATACGCAGCAAACTTCGCACCTGCGCATACGCAGCAAACTTGGCAACTGCGCATACGCAGCAAACTTCGCAACTGCGCATACGCAGCAAACTTCGCATACGCAGCAAACTTCGCAACTGCGCATACGCAGCAAACTTCACACCTGCGCATACGCAGCAAACTTCACAACTGGGCATACGCAGCAAACTTCGCAACTGCGCATACGCAGCAAACTTCGCAACTGCGCATACGGAGCAAACTTCGCAACTGCGCATACGCAGCAAACTTCGCAACTGCGCATACGCAGCAAACTTCGCACCTGCGCATACGCAGCAAACTTCGCAACTGCGCATACGCAGCAAACTTCGCAACTGCGCATACGCAGCAAACTTCGCAACTGCGCATACGCAGCAAACTTCGCAACTGCGCATACGCAGCAAACTTCGCAACTGCGCATACGCAGCAAACTTCGCAACTGCGCATACGCAGCAAACTTCGCAACTGCGCATATGCAGCAAACTTCGCAACTGCGCATACGCAGCAAACTTCGCATACGCAGCAAACTTCGCAACTGCGCATACGCAGCAAACTTCGCAAATGCGCATACGCAGCAAACTTCGCAACTGCGCATACGCAGCAAACTTCGCATACGCAGCAAACTTCGCAACTGCGCATACGCAGCAAACTTCGCAAATGCGCATACGCAGCAAACTTCGCAACCGCATACGCAGCAAACTTCGCAACTGCGCATACGCAGCAAACTTCGCAACTGCGCATACGCAGCAAACTTCGCACCTGCGCATACGCAGCAAACGTCGCACCTGCGCATACGCAGCAAACTTCGCACCTGCGCATACGCAGCAAACTTCACAATTGCGCATACACAGCAAACTTCGCAAATGCGCATACGCAGCAAACTTCGCAACTGCGCATACGCAGCAAACTTCGCACCTGCGCATACGCAGCAAACTTCACAACTGCGCATACGCAGCAAACTTCGCAACTGCGCATACGCAGCAAACTTCGCAACTGCGCATACGCAGCAAACATCGCAACTGCGCATACGCAGCAAACTTCGCAAATGCGCATACGCAGCAAACTTCGCAACTGCGCATACGCAGCAAACTTCGCAACTGCGCATACGCAGCAAACTTCGCAACTGCGCATACGCAGCAAACTTCGCAACTGCGCATACGCAGCAAACTTCGCATACGCAGCAAACTTCGCAACTGCGCATACGCAGCAAACTTCGCAAATGCGCATACGCAGCAAACTTCGCAACCGCATACGCAGCAAACTTCGCAACTGCGCATACGCAGCAAACTTCGCAACTGCGCATACGCAGCAAACTTCGCACCTGCGCATACGCAGCAAACGTCGCACCTGCGCATACGCAGCAAACTTCGCACCTGCGCATACGCAGCAAACTTCACAATTGCGCATACACAGCAAACTTCGCAAATGCGCATACGCAGCAAACTTCGCAACTGCGCATACGCAGCAAACTTCGCACCTGCGCATACGCAGCAAACTTCACAACTGCGCATACGCAGCAAACTTTGCAAATGCGCATACGCAGCAAACTTCGCAACTGCGCATACGCAGCAAACTTCGCACCTGCGCATACGCAGCAAACTTCACAACTGCGCATACGCAGCAAATTTGGCAACTGCGCATACGCAGCAAACTTGGCAACTGCGCATACGCAGCAAACTTCGCACCTGCGCATACGAAGCAAACTTCACAACTGCGCATACGCAGCAAACTTCGCAACTGCGCATACGCAGCAAACTTCGCACCTGCGCATACGCAGCAAACTTCAGAACTGGGCATACGCAGCAAACTTCGGACCTGCGCATACGCAGCAAACGTCGCACCTGCGCATACGCAGCAAACTTCGCAACTGCGCATACGCAGCAAACTTCGCAACTGCGCATACGCAGCAAACTTCGCACCTGCGCATACGCAGCAAAGTTGCACTGCGCATACGCAGCAAACTTCGCAATTGCGCATACGCAGCAAACTTCGCAACTGCGCATAGCAGCAAACTTCGCAACTGCGCATACGCAGCAAACTTCGCACCGCGCATACGCAGCAAACTTCGCACCTGCGCATACGCAGCAAATTTCGCACCTGCGCATACGCAGCAACTTCGCACCTGCGCATACGCAGCAAACTTCACAACTGCGCATACGCAGCAAACTTCGCAACTGCGCATACGCAGCAAACTTCGCACCTGCGTATACGCAGCAAACTTCGCACCTGCGCATACGCAGCAAACGTCGGACCAGCGCATACGCAGCAAACTTCGCACCTGCGCATACGCAGCAAACTTCACAACTGCGCATACGCAGCAAACTTTGCAAATGCGCATACGCAGCAAACTTCGCACCTGCGCATACGCAGCAAACTTCGCAACTGCGCATACGCAGCAAACTTCCCACCTGCGCATACGCAGCAAACTTCGCAACTGCGCATACGCAGCAAACTTCGCAACCTCGCAGCAAACTTGGCAACTGCGCATACGCAGCAAACTTCGCACCTGCGCATACGCAGCAATCTTCACAACTGCGCATACGCAGCAAACTTCGCAAATGCGCATACGCTGCAAACTTCGCAACTGCGCATACGCAGCAAACTTCGCACCTGCGCATACGCAGCAAACTTCACAACTGCGCATACGCAGCAAACTTCGCAACTGCGCATACGCAGCAAACTTCGCAACTGCGCATACGCAGCAAACTTCGCAACTGCGCATACGCAGCAAACTTCGCACCTGCGCATACGCAGCAAACTTGGCAACTGCGCATACGCAGCATACTTCGCAACTGCGCATACGCAGCAAACTTCGCATACGCAGCAACTGCGCATACGCAGCAAACTTCACACCTGCGCATACGCAGCAAACTTCACAACTGGGCATACGCAGCAAACTTCGCAACTGCGCATACGCAGCAAACTTCGCAACTGCGCATACGGAGCAAACTTCGCAACTGCGCATACGCAGCAAACTTGGCAACTGCGCATACGCAGCAAACTTCGCACCTGCGCATACGCAGCAAACTTCGCAACTGCGCATACGCAGCAAACTTCGCAACTGCGCATACGCAGCAAACTTCGCAACTGCGCATACGCAGCAAACTTCGCAACTGCGCATACGCAGCAAACTTCGCAACTGCGCATACGCAGCAAACTTCGCAACTGCGCATACGCAGCAAACTTCGCATACGCAGCAAACTTCGCAACTGCGCATACGCAGCAAACTTCGCAAATGCGCATACGCAGCAAACTTCGCAACTGCGCATACGCAGCAAACTTCGCAACTGCGCATACGCAGCAAACTTCGCAACTGCGCATACGCAGCAAACTTCGCACCTGCGCATACGCAGCAAACGTCGCACCTGCGCATACGCAGCAAACTTCGCACCTGCGCATACGCAGCAAACTTCACAATTGCGCATACACAGCAAACTTCGCAAATGCGCATACGCAGCAAACTTCGCAACTGCGCATACGCAGCAAACTTCGCACCTGCGCATACGCAGCAAACTTCACAACTGCGCATACGCAGCAAACTTCGCAACTGCGCATACGCAGCAAACTTCGCAACTGCGCATACGCAGCAAACATCGCAACTGCGCATACGCAGCAAACTTCGCAAATGCGCATACGCAGCAAACTTCGCAACTGCGCATACGCAGCAAACTTCGCAACTGCGCATACGCAGCAAACTTCGCAACTGCGCATACGCAGCAAACTTCGCATACGCAGCAAACTTCGCAACTGCGCATACGCAGCAAACTTCGCAAATGCGCATACGCAGCAAACTTCGCAACTGCGCATACGCAGCAAACTTCGCAACTGCGCATACGAAGCAGACTTCGCAACTGCGCATACGCAGCAAACTTCGCAACTGCGCATACGCAGCAAACTTCGCAACTGCGCATACGCAGTAAACTTCGCAACTGCGGATACGCAGCAAACTTCGCAACTGCGCATACGCAGCAAACTTCGCACCTGCGCATACGCAGCAAACTTCACAACTGCGCATACGCAGCAATCTTCGCAACTGCGCATACGCAGCAAACTTCGCAACTGCGCATACGCAGCAAACTTCGCAACTGCGCATACGCAGCAAAATTTGCACTGCGCATACGCATCAAACTTCGCACCTGCGCATACGCAGCAACCTTCGCACCTGCGCATACGCAGCAAACGTCGCACCTGCGCATACGCAGCAAACTTCGCACCTGCGCATACGCAGCAAACTTCGCACCTGCGCATACGCAGCAAACTTCACAACTGCGCATACGCAGCAAACTTCGCAACTGCGCATACGCAGCAAACTTCGCAACTGCGCATACGCAGCAAACATCGCAACTGCGCATACGCAGCAAACTTCGCAAATGCGCATACGCAGCAAACTTCGAAACTGCGCATACGCAGCAAACTTCGCAACTGCGCATACGCAGCAAACTTCGCACCTGCGCATACGCAGCAAACTTCGCACCTGCGCATACGCAGCAAACTTGGCAACTGCGCATACGCAGCAAACTTCGCAACTGCGCATACGCAGCAAACTTCGCAACTGCGCATACGCAGCAAACTTCGCACCTGCGCATACGCAGCAAACTTCACAACTGCGCATACGCAGCAAACTTCCCAACTGCGCATACGCAGCAAACTTCGCACCTGCGCATACGCAGCAAACTTCACAACTGCGCATACGCAGCAAACTTCGCAACTGCGCATACGCAGCAAACTTCGCAAATGCGCATACGCAGCAAACTTCGCAACTGCGCATACGCAGCAAACTTCGCAACTGCGCATACGCAGCAAACTTCGCACCTGCGCATACGCAGCAAACTTCGCAACTGCGCATACGCAGCAAACTTCGCAACTGCGCAGCAAACTTGGCAACTGCGCATACGCAGCAAACTTCGCACCTGCGCATACGCAGCAAACTTCACAACTGCGCATACGCAGCAAACTTCGCAAATGCGCATACGCAGCAAACTTCGCACCTGCGCATACGCAGCAAACTTCACAACTGCGCATACGCAGCAAACTTCGCAACTGCGCATACGCAGCAAACTTGGCAACTGCGCATACGCAGCAAACTTGACAACTGCACATAGGCAGCAAACTTCGCAACTGCGCATACGCAGCAAACTTCCCAACTGCGCATACGCAGCAAACTTCGCACCTGCGCATACGCAGCAAACTTCACAACTGCGCATACGCAGCAAACTTCGCAACTGCGCATACGCAGCAAACTTCGCAACTGCGCATACGCAGCAAACATCGCAACTGCGCATACGCAGCAAACTTCGCAAATGCGCATACGCAGCAAACTTCGCAACTGCGCATACGCAGCAAACTTCGCAACTGCGCATACGCAGCAAACTTCGCACCTGCGCATACGCAGCAAACTTCGCAACTGCGCATACGCAGCAAACTTCGCAACTGCGCAGCAAACTTGGCAACTGCGCATACGCAGCAAACTTCGCACCTGCGCATACGCAGCAAACTTCACAACTGCGCATACGCAGCAAACTTCGCAAATGCGCATACGCAGCAAACTTCGCACCTGCGCATACGCAGCAAACTTCACAACTGCGCATACGCAGCAAACTTCGCAACTGCGCATACGCAGCAAACTTGGCAACTGCGCATACGCAGCAAACTTGACAACTGCACATAGGCAGCAAACTTCGCAACTGCGCATACGCAGCAAACTTCGCAACTGCGCATACGCAGCAAACTTCGCAACTGCGCATACGCAGCAAACTTCGCAACTGCGCATACGCAGCAAACTTCGCAACTGCGCATACGCAGTAAACTTCACAACTGCGGATACGCAGCAAACTTGGCAACTGCGCATACGCAGCAAACTTCGCAACTTCGCATACGCAGCAAACTTCGCACCTGCGCATACGCAGCAAACTTCGCAACTGCGCATACGCAGCAAACTTGGCAACTGCGCATACGAAGCAGACTTCGCAACTGCGCATACGCAGCAAACTTCGCAACTGCGCATACGCAGCAAACTTCGCAACTGCGCATACGCAGTAAACTTCGCAACTGCGGATACGCAGCAAACTTGGCAACTGCGCATACGCAGCAAACTTCGCAACTGCGCATACGCAGCAAACTTCGCATACGCAGCAAACTTCGCACCTGCGCATACGCAGCAAAGTTCGCAACTGCGCATACGCAGCAAACTTGGCAACTGCGCATACGAAGCAGACTTCGCAACTGCGCATACGCAGCAAACTTCGCAACTGCGCATACGCAGCAAACTTCACAACTGCGCATATGCAGCAAACTTCACAACTGCGCATACGCAGTAAACTTCGCAAATGCGCATACGCAGCAAACATCGCACCTGCGCATACGCAGCAAACTTCGCAACTGCGCATACGCAGCAAACTTCGCGACTGCGCATACGCAGCAAATTTCGCAACTGCGCATACGCAGCAAACTTCGCAACTGCGCATACGCAGCAAACTTCGCAAATGCGCATACGCAGCAAACTTCGCAACTGCGCATACGCAGCAAACTTCGCAACTGCGCATACGCAGCAAACTGCGCATACGCAGCAAACTTCGCACCTGCGCATACGCAGCAAACTTTGCAACTGCGCATACGCAGCAAACTTCGCAACTGCGCATCGCAGCAAACTTGGCAACTGCGCATACGCAGCAAACTTCGCAACTGCGCATACGCAGCAAACTTCGCAACTGCGCATACGCAGCAAACTTCGCAACTGCGCATACGCAGCAAACTTCGCAAATGCGCATACGCAGCAAACTTCGCAACTGCGCATACGCAGCAAACTTCGCAACTGCGCATACGCAGCAAACTTCGCAACTGCGCATACGCAGCAAACTTCGCACCTGCGCATACGCAGCAAACTTCGCAACTGCGCATACGCAGCAAACTTCGCAAATGCGCATACGCAGCAAACTTTGCAACTGCGCATACGCAGCAAACTTCGCAACTGCGCATACGCAGCAAACTTCGCAACTGCGCATACGCAGCAAACTTCGCACCTGCGCATACGCAACAAACTTCACAACTGCGCATACGCAGCAAACTGTGCAAATGCGCATACGCAGCAAACTTCGCACCTGCGCATACGCAGCAAACTTCGCACCAGCGCATACGCAGCAAACTTCACAACTGCGCATACGCAGCAAACTTGGCAACTGCGCATACGCAGCAAACTTGACAACTGCACATAGGCAGCAAACTTCGCAACTGCGCATACGCAGCAAACTTCGCAACTGCGCATACGCAGCAAACTTTGCAACTGCGCATACGCAGCAAACTTCGCAACTGCGCATACGCAGCAAACTTCGCAACTGCGCATACGCAGCAAACTTCGCAACTGCGCATACGCAGTAAACTTCACAACTGCGGATACGCAGCAAACTTGGCAACTGCGCATACGCAGCAAACTTCGCAACTTCGCATACGCAGCAAACTTCGCACCTGCGCATACGCAGCAAACTTCGCAACTGCGCATACGCAGCAAACTTGGCAACTGCGCATACGAAGCAGACTTCGCAACTGCGCATACGCAGCAAACTTCGCAACTGCGCATACGCAGCAAACTTCGCAACTTCGGATACGCAGCAAACTTGGCAACTGCGCATACGCAGCAAACTTCGCATACGCAGCAAACTTCGCACCTGCGCATACGCAGCAAAGTTCGCAACTGCGCATACGCAGCAAACTTGGCAACTGCGCATACGAAGCAGACTTCGCAACTGCGCATACGCAGCAAACTTCGCAACTGCGCATACGCAGCAAACTTCGCAACTGCGCATACGCAGCAAACTTTGCAACTGCGCATACGCAGCAAACTTCACAACTGCGCATATGCAGCAAACTTCACAACTGCGCATACGCAGTAAACTTCGCAAATGCGCATACGCAGCAAACTTCGCACCTGCGCATACGCAGCAAACTTCGCAACTGCGCATACGCAGCAAACTTCGCGACTGCGCATACGCAGCAAATTTCGCGACTGCGCATACGCAGCAAACTTCGCAACTGCGCATACGCAGCAAACTTCACAACTGCGCATACGCTGGAAACTTCGCAACTGCGCATACGCAGCAAACTTCGCAACTGCGCATACGCAGCAAACTTCGCAACTGCGCATACGCAGCAAACTTCGCAACTGCGCATACGCAGCAAACTTCGCAAATGCGCATACGCAGCAAACTTCGCAACTGCGCATACGCAGCAAACTTCGCAACTGCGCATACGCAGCAAACTTCGCAACTGCGCATACGCAGCAAACTTCGCACCTGCGCATACGCAGCAAACTTCGCAACTGCGCATACGCAGCAAACTTCGCAAATGCGCATACGCAGCAAACTTTGCAACTGCGCATACGCAGCAAACTTCGCAACTGCGCATACGCAGCAAACTTCGCAACTGCGCATACGCAGCAAACTTCGCACCTGCGCATACGCAACAAACTTCACAACTGCGCATACGCAGCAAACTGTGCAAATGCGCATACGCAGCAAACTTCGCACCTGCGCATACGCAGCAAACTTCGCACCAGCGCATACGCAGCAAACTTCACAACTGCGCATACGCAGCAAACTTGGCAACTGCGCATACGCAGCAAACTTGACAACTGCACATAGGCAGCAAACTTCGCAACTGCGCATACGCAGCAAACTTCGCAACTGCGCATACGCAGCAAACTTTGCAACTGCGCATACGCAGCAAACTTCGCAACTGCGCATACGCAGCAAACTTCGCAACTGCGCATACGCAGCAAACTTCGCAACTGCGCATACGCAGTAAACTTCACAACTGCGGATACGCAGCAAACTTGGCAACTGCGCATACGCAGCAAACTTCGCAACTTCGCATACGCAGCAAACTTCGCACCTGCGCATACGCAGCAAACTTCGCAACTGCGCATACGCAGCAAACTTGGCAACTGCGCATACGAAGCAGACTTCGCAACTGCGCATACGCAGCAAACTTCGCAACTGCGCATACGCAGCAAACTTCGCAACTTCGGATACGCAGCAAACTTGGCAACTGCGCATACGCAGCAAACTTCGCATACGCAGCAAACTTCGCACCTGCGCATACGCAGCAAAGTTCGCAACTGCGCATACGCAGCAAACTTGGCAACTGCGCATACGAAGCAGACTTCGCAACTGCGCATACGCAGCAAACTTCGCAACTGCGCATACGCAGCAAACTTCGCAACTGCGCATACGCAGCAAACTTTGCAACTGCGCATACGCAGCAAACTTCACAACTGCGCATATGCAGCAAACTTCACAACTGCGCATACGCAGTAAACTTCGCAAATGCGCATACGCAGCAAACTTCGCACCTGCGCATACGCAGCAAACTTCGCAACTGCGCATACGCAGCAAACTTCGCGACTGCGCATACGCAGCAAATTTCGCGACTGCGCATACGCAGCAAACTTCGCAACTGCGCATACGCAGCAAACTTCACAACTGCGCATACGCTGGAAACTTCGCAACTGCGCATACGCAGCAAACTTCGCAACTGCGCATACGCAGCAAACATCGCAACTGCGCATACGCAGCAAACTTCGCAACTGCGCATACGCAGCAAACTTCGCTACTGCGCAGCAAACTTGGCAACTGCGCATACGCAGCAAACTTCGCACCTGCGCATACGCAGCAAACTTCACAACTGCGCATACGCAGCAAACTTCGCAAATGCGCATACGCGGCAAACATCGCACCTGCGCATACGCAGCAAACTTCACAACTGCGCATACGCAGCAAACTTCGCAACTGCGCATACGCAGCAAACTTCGCAACTGCGCATACGCAGCAAACTTCGCACCTGCGCATACGCAGCAAACTTCGCAACTGCGCATACGCAGCAAACTTCGCTACTGCGCAGCAAACTTGGCAACTGCGCATACGCAGCAAACTTCGCACCTGCGCATACGCAGCAAACTTCACAACTGCGCATACGCAGCAAACTTCGCAAATGCGCATACGCGGCAAACATCGCACCTGCGCATACGCAGCAAACTTCACAACTGCGCATACGCAGCAAACTTCGCAACTGCGCATACGCAGCAAACTTCGCAACTGCGCATACGCAGCAAACTTCGCAACTGCGCATACGCAGCAAACTTCGCAACTGCGCATACGCAGCAAACTTCGCAACTGCGCATACGCAGCAAACTTCACAACTGCGCATACGCAGCAAACTTCGCAACTGCGCATACGCAGCAAACTTCGCAAATGCGTATACGCAGCAAACTTCGCAACTGCGCATACGCAGCAAACTTCGCACCTGCGCATACGCAGCAAACTTCACAACTGGGCATACGCAGCAAACTTCGCAACTGCGCATACGCAGCAAACATCTCAACTGCGCATACGCAGCAAACTTCGCAACTGCGCATACGCAGCAAACTTCGCAACTGCGCATACGCAGCAAACTTCGCAACTGCGCATACGCAGCAAACTTCGCACCTGCGCATACGCATCAAACTTCGCAACTGCGCATACGCAGCAAACTTCGCAACAGCGCATACGCAGCAAACTTCGCAACTGCGCATACGCAGCAAACTTCGCAACTGCGCATACGCAGCAAACTTCGCAACTGCGCATACGCAGCAAACTTCGCAAATGCGCATACTCAGCAAACTTCGCAACTGCGCATACGCAGCAAACTTCACAACTGCGCATACGCAGCAAACTTCGCAAATGCGCATACGGAGCAAACTTCGCAACTGCGCATACGCAGCAAACTTCGCACCTGCGCATATGCAGCAAACTTCACAACTGCGCATACGCAGCAATCTTCGCAACTGCGCATACGCAGCAAACTTCGCACCTGCGCATACGCAGCAAACGTCGGACCAGCGCATACGCAGCAAACTTCGCACCTGCGCATACGCAGCAAACTTCACAACTGCGCATACGCAGCAAACTTTGCAAATGCGCATACGCAGCAAACTTCGCACCTGCGCATACGCAGCAAACTTCGCACCTGCGCATACGCAGCAAACTTCACAACTGCGCATACGCAGCAAACTGTGCAAATGCGCATACGCAGCAAACTTCGCACCTGCGCATACGCAGCAAACTTCGCACCAGCGCATACGCAGCAAACTTCACAACTGCGCATACGCAGCAAACTTGGCAACTGCGCATACGCAGCAAACTTGACAACTGCACATAGGCAGCAAACTTCGCAACTGCGCATACGCAGCAAACTTCGCAACTGCGCATACGCAGCAAACTTCGCAACTGCGCATACGCAGCAAACTTTGCAACTGCGCATACGCAGCAAACTTCACAACTACGCATATGCAGCAAACTTCACAACTGCGCATACGCAGTAAACTTCGCAAATGCGCATACGCAGCAAACTTCGCACCTGCGCATACGCAGCAAACTTCGCAACTGCGCATACGCAGCAAACTTCGCGACTGCGCATACGCAGCAAATTTCGCAACTGCGCATACGCAGCAAACTTCGCAACAGCGCATACGCAGCAAACTTCACAACTGCGCATACGCAGGAAACTTCGCAACTGCGCATACGCAGCAAACTTCGCAACTGCGCATACGCAGCAAACATCGCAACTGCGCATACGCAGCAAACTTCGCAAATGCGCATACGCAGCAAACTTCGCAACTGCGCATACGCAGCAAACTTCGCAACTGCGCATACGCAGCAAACTTCGCACCTGCGCATACGCAGAAAACTTCGCAACTGCGCATACGCAGCAAACTTCGCAACTGCGCAGCAAACTTGGCAACTGCGCATACGCAGCAAACTTCGCACCTGCGCATACGCAGCAAACTTCACAACTGCGCATACGCAGCAAACTTCGCAAATGCGCATACGCGGCAAACATCGCACCTGCGCATACGCAGCAAACTTCACAACTGCGCATACGCAGCAAACTTCGCAACTGCGCATACGCAGCAAACTTCGCAACTGCGCATACGCAGCAAACTTGGCACCTGCGCATACGCAGCAAACTTTGCAACTGCGCATACGCAGCAAACTTCGCACCTGCGCATACGCAGCAAACTTGGCAACTGCGCATACGCAGCAAACTTCGCAACTGCGCATACGCAGCAAACTTCGCATACGCAGCAAACTTCGCACCTGCGCATACGCAGCAAACTTCGCAACTGCGCATACGCAGCAAACTTCGCAACTGCGCATACGCAGCAAACTTCGCACCTGCGCATACGCAGCAAACTTCGCAACTGCGCATACGCAGCAAACTTCGCAACTGCGTAGCAAACTTGGCAACTGCGCATACGCAAGAAACTTCGCACCTGCGCATACGCAGCAAACTTCACAACTGCGCATACGCAGCAAACTTCGCAAATGCGCATACGCGGCAAACATCGCACCTGCGCATACGCAGCAAACTTCACAACTGCGCATACGCAGCAAACTTCGCAACTGCGCATACGGAGCAAACTTCGCAACTGCGCATACGCAGCAAACTTGGCACCTGCGCATACGCAGCAAACTTTGCAACTGCGCATACGCAGCAAACTTCGCACCTGCGCATACGCAGCAAACTTGGCAACTGCGCATACGCAGCAAACTTCGCAACTGCGCATACGCAGCAAACTTCGCATACGCAGCAAACTTCGCACCTGCGCATACGCAGCAAACTTCGCAACTGCGCATACGCAGCAAACTTGGCAAGTGCGCATACGCAGCAGACTTCGCAACTGCGCATACGCAGCAAACTTCGCAACTGCGCATACGCAGCAAACTTCGCAACTGCGCATACGCAGCAAACTTCGCAACTGCGCATACGCAGCAAACTTCGCAACTGCGCATACGCAGCAAACTTCGCAACTGCGCATACGCAGCAAACTTCGCACCTGCGCATACGCATCAAACTTCGCAACTGCGCATACGCAGCAAACTTCGCAACTGCGCATACGCAGCAAACTTCGCAACTGCGCATACGCAGCAAACTTCGCAACTGCGCATACGCAGCAAACTTCGCACCTGCGCATACGCAGCAAACTTCGCACCTGCGCATACGCAGCAAACTTCGCAACTGCGCATACGCAGCAAACTTCGCAACTGCGCATACGCAGCAAACTTCGCAACTGCGCATACGCAGCAAACTTCGCAAATGCGCATACGGAGCAGTTGCGAAGTTTGCTGCGTATGCGCAGTTGCGAAGTTTGCTGCGTATGCGCAGTTGTGAAGTTTGCTGCGTATGCGCAGGGGCGAAGTTTGCTACGTATGCGCAGTTGCGAAGTTTGCTGCGTATGCGCATTTGCGAAGTTTGCTGCGTATGCGCAGTTGTGAAGTTTGCTGCGTATGCGAAGTTTGCTGCATATGCGCAGGTGCGAAGTTTGATGCGTATGCGCAGGTGCAAACTTTGCTGCGTATGCGCAGGTGCGAAGTTTGCTGCGTATGCGATGCGAAGTTTGCTGCGTATGCGCTGCGAAGTTTGCTGCGTATGCGCAGTTGCGAAGTTTGCTGCGTATGCGCAGTTGCGAAGTTTGCTGCGTATGCGCAGTTGCGAAGTTTAGTGCGTATGCGCAGTTGCGAAGTTTGCTGCGTATGCGCAGTTGCGAAGTTTGCTGCGTATGCGCAGTTGCGAAGTTTGCTGCGTATCGCAGTTGCGAAGTTTGCTGCGTATGCGGAGTTGCGAAGTTTGCTGCGTATGCGCAATTGCGAAGTTTGCTGCGTATGCGCAGGTGCAAACTTTGCTGCGTATGCAGGTGCGAAGTTTGCTGCGTATGCGCAAATGCGAAGTTTGCTGCGTATGCGCAGGTGCGAAGTTTGCTTCGTATGCGCAGTTGCGAAGTTTGCTGCGTATGCGCAGTTGCGAATTTTGCTGCGTATGCGCATTTGCGAAGTTTGCTGCGTATGCGCAGTTGCGATGTTTGCTGCGTATGCGCAGTTGCGAAGTTTGCTGCGTATGCGCAGTTGCGAAGTTTCCTGCGTATGCGCAGTTGTGAAGTTTGCTGCGTATGCGCAGTTGCGAAGTTTGCTGCGTATGCGCAGTCGCGAAATTTGCTGCGTATGCGCAGTCGCGAAGTTTGCTGCGTATGCGCAGTTGCGAAGTTTGCTGCGTATGCGCAGGTGCGAAGTTTGCTGCGTATGCGCATTTGCGAAGTTTACTGCGTATGCGCAGTTGTGAAGTTTGCTGCATATGCGCAGTTGTGAAGTTTGCTGCGTATGCGCAGTTGCAAAGTTTGCTGCGTATGCGCAGTTGCGAAGTTTGCTGCGTATGCGCAGTTGCGAAGTTTGCTGCGTATGCGCAGTTGCCAAGTTTGCTGCGTATGCGCAGTTGCGAACTTTGCTGCGTATGCGCAGGTGCGAAGTTTGCTGCGTATGCGAAGTTTGCTGCGTATGCGCAGTTGCGAAGTTTGCTGCGTATGCGCAGTTGCCAAGTTTGCTGCGTATCCGAAGTTGCGAAGTTTGCTGCGTATGCGCAGTTGCGAAGTTTGCTGCGTATGCGCAGTTGCGAAGTCTGCTTCGTATGCGCAGTTGCCAAGTTTGCTGCGTATGCGCAGTTGCGAAGTTTGCTGCGTATGCGCAGGTTCGAAGTTTGCTGCGTATGCGAAGTTGCGAAGTTTGCTGCGTATGCGCAGTTGCCAAGTTTGCTGCGTATCCGCAGTTGTGAAGTTTACTGCGTATGCGCAGTTGCGAAGTTTGCTGCGTATGCGCAGTTGCGAAGTTTGCTGCGTATGCGCAGTTGCGAAGTTTGCTGCGTATGCGCAGTTGCGAAGTTTGCTGCGTATGCGCAGTTGCGAAGTTTGCTGCGTATGCGCAGTTGCGAAGTTTGCTGCCTATGTGCAGTTGTCAAGTTTGCTGCGTATGCGCAGTTGCCAAGTTTGCTGCGTATGCGCAGTTGTGAAGTTTGCTGCGTATGCGCTGGTGCGAAGTTTGCTGCGTATGCGCAGGTGCGAAGTTTGCTGCGTATGCGCATTTGCACAGTTTGCTGCGTATGCGCAGTTGTGAAGTTTGTTGCGTATGCGCAGGTGCGAAGTTTGCTGCGTATGCGCAGTTGCGAAGTTTGCTGCGTATGCGCAGTTGCGAAGTTTGCTGCGTATGCGCAGTTGCAAAGTTTGCTGCGTATGCGCATTTGCGAAGTTTGCTGCGTATGCGCAGTTGCGAAGTTTGCTGCGTATGCGCAGGTGCGAAGTTTGCTGCGTATGCGCAGTTGCGAAGTTTGCTGCGTATGCGCAGTTGCGAAGTTTGCTGCGTATGCGCAGTTGCGAAGTTTGCTGCGTATGCGCATTTGCGAAGTTTGCTGCGTATGCGCAGTTGCGAAGTTTGCTGCGTATGCGCAGTTGCGAAGTTTGCTGCGTATGCGCAGTTGCGAAGTTTGCTGCGTATGCGCAGTTGCCAAGTTTGCTGCGATGCGCAGTTGCGAAGTTTGCTGCGTATGCGCAGTTGCAAAGTTTGCTGCGTATGCGCAGGTGCGAAGTTTGCTGCGTATGCGCAGTTTGCTGCGTATGCGCAGTTGCGAAGTTTGCTGCGTATGCGCAGTTGCGAAGTTTGCTGCGTATGCGCATTTGCGAAGTTTGCTGCGTATGCGCAGTTGCGAAGTTTGCTGCGTATGCGCAGTTGCGAAGTTTGCTGCGTATGCGCAGTTGCGAAGTTTGCTGCGTATGCGCAGTTGCGAAGTTTGCTGCGTATGCGCAGTTGCGAAGTTTGCTGCGTATGCGCAGTTGCGAAATTTGCTGCGTATGCGCAGTCGCGAAGTTTGCTGCGTATGCGCAGTTGCGAAGTTTGCTGCGTATGCGCAGGTGCGATGTTTGCTGCGTATGCGCATTTGCGAAGTTTACTGCGTATGCGCAGTTGTGAAGTTTGCTGCATATGCGCAGTTGTGAAGTTTGCTGCGTATGCGCAGTTGCGAAGTTTGCTGCGTATGCGCAGTTGCGAAGTCTGCTTCGTATGCGCAGTTGCCAAGTTTGCTGCGTATGCGCAGTTGCGAACTTTGCTGCGTATGCGCAGGTGCGAAGTTTGCTGCGTATGCGAAGTTTGCTGCGTATGCGCAGTTGCGAAGTTTGCTGCGTATGCGCAGTTGCCAAGTTTGCTGCGTATCCGCAGTTGCGAAGTTTACTGCGTATGCGCAGTTGCGAAGTTTGCTGCGTATGCGCAGTTGCGAAGTTTGCTGCGTATGCGCAGTTGCGAAGTCTGCTTCGTATGCGCAGTTGCCAAGTTTGCTGCGTATGCGCAGTTGCGAAGTTTGCTGCGTATGCGCAGGTGCGAAGTTTGCTGCGTATGCGAAGTTGCGAAGTTTGCTGCGTATGCGCAGTTGCCAAGTTTGCTGCGTATCCGCAGTTGTGAAGTTTACTGCGTATGCGCAGTTGCGAAGTTTGCTGCGTATGCGCAGTTGCGAAGTTTGCTGCGTATGCGCAGTTGCGAAGTTTGCTGCGTATGCGCAGTTGCGAAGTTTGCTGCGTATGCGCAGTTGCGAAGTTTGCTGCCTATGTGCAGTTGTCAAGTTTGCTGCGTATGCGCAGTTGCCAAGTTTGCTGCGTATGCGCAGTTGCGAAGTTTGCTGCGTATGCGCAGTTGTGAAGTTTGCTGCGTATGCGCAGGTGCGAAGTTTGCTGCGTATGCGCATTTGCGAAGTTTGCTGCGTATGCGCAGTTGTGAAGTTTGCTGCGTATGCGCAGGTGCGAAGTTTGCTGCGTATGCGCAGTTGCCAAGTTTGCTGCGCAGTTGCGAAGTTTGCTGCGTATGCGCAGTTGCGAAGTTTGCTGCGTATGCGCAGGTGCGAAGTTTGCTGCGTATGCGCAGTTGCGAAGTTTGCTGCGTATGCGCAGTTGCGAAGTTTGCTGCGTATGCGCATTTGCGAAGTTTGCTGCGTATGCGCAGTTGCGATGTTTGCTGCGTATGCGCAGTTGCGAAGTTTGCTGCGTATGCGCAGTTGCGAAGTTTGCTGCGTATGCGCAGTTGTGAAGTTTGCTGCGTATGCGCAGGTGCGAAGTTTGCTGCGTATGCGCAGTTGGGAAGTTTGCTGCGTATGCGCAGTTGCGAAGTTTGCTGCCTATGTGCAGTTGTCAAGTTTGCTGCGTATGCGCAGTTGCCAAGTTTGCTGCGTATGCGCAGTTGCGAAGTTTGCTGCGTATGCGCAGTTGTGAAGTTTGCTGCGTATGCGCAGGTGCGAAGTTTGCTGCGTATGCGCATTTGCGAAGTTTGCTGCGTATGCGCAGTTGTGAAGTTTGCTGCGTATGCGCAGGTGCGAAGTTTGCTGCGTATGCGCAGTTGCCAAGTTTGCTGCGCAGTTGCGAAGTTTGCTGCGTATGCGCAGTTGCGAAGTTTGCTGCGTATGCGCAGGTGCGAAGTTTGCTGCGTATGCGCAGTTGCCAAGTTTGCTGCGCAGTTGCGAAGTTTGCTGCGTATGCGCAGTTGCGAAGTTTGCTGCGTATGCGCAGGTGCGAAGTTTGCTGCGTATGCGCAGTTGGGAAGTTTGCTGCGTATGCGCAGTTGTGAAGTTTGCTGCGTATGCGCAGGTGCGAAGTTTGCTGCGTATGCGCAGTTGCGAAGTTTGCTGCGTATGCGCAGTTGCCAAGTTTGCTGCGTATGCGCAGGTGCGAAGTTTGCTGCGTATGCGCAGGTGCGAAGTTTGCTGCGTATGCGCAGTTGCGAAGTTTGCTGCGTATGCGCAGTTTCGAAGTTTGCTGCGTATGCGCATTTGCGAAGTTTGCTGCGTATGCGCAGTTGCGATGTTTGCTGCGTATGCGCAGTTGCGAAGTTTGCTGCGTATGCGCAGTTGCGAAGTTTGCTGCGTATGCGCAGTTGTGAAGTTTGCTGCGTATGCGCAGGTGCGAAGTTTGCTGCGTATGCGCAGGTGCGAAGTTTGCTGCGTATGCGCAGGTGCGACGTTTGCTGCGTATGCGCAGGTGCGAAGGTTGCTGCGTATGCGCAGGTGCGAAGTTTGATGCGTATGCGCAGTGCAAATTTTGCTGCGTATGCGCAGTTGCGAAGTTTGCTGCGTATGCGCAGTTGCGAAGTTTGCTGCGTATGCGCAGTTGCGAAGATTGCTGCGTATGCGCAGTTGTGAAGTTTGCTGCGTATGCGCAGGTGCGAAGTTTGCTGCGTATGCGCAGTTGCGAAGTTTGCTCCGTATGCGCAGTTGCGAAGTTTGCTGCGTATGCGCAGTTGTGAAGTTTGCTGCGTATGCGCAGTTGCGAAGTTTGCTGCGTATGCGCATTTGCGAAGTTTGCTGCGTATGCGCAGTTGCGAAGTTTGCTGCGTATGCGCAGTTGCGAAGTTTGCTGCGTATGCGCAGTTGCGAAGTTTGCTGCGTATGCGCAGTTGCGAAGTTTGCTGCGTATGCGCAGTTGCAAAGTTTGCTGCGTATGCGCAGTTGCGAAGTTTGCTGCGTATGCGCAGTTGCGAAGTTTGATGCGTATGCGCAGGTGCGAAGTTTGCTGCGTATGCGCAGTTGCGAAGTTTGCTGCGTATGCGCAGTTGCGAAGTTTGCTGCGTATGCGCAGTTGCGAAGTTTGCTGCGTATGCGCAGTTGAGAAGTTTGCTGCGTATGCGCAGTTGCGAAGTTTGCTGCGTATGCCCAGTTGTGAAGTTTGCTGCGTATGCGCAGGTGCAAAGTTTGCTGCGTATGCGCAGTTGCGAAGTTTGCTGCGTATACGCATTTGCGAAGTTTGCTGCGTATGCGCAGTTGCGAAGTTTGCTGCGTATGCGCAGGTGTGAAGTTTGCTGCGTATGCGCAGGTGCGAAGTTTGCTGCGTATGCGCAGTTGCAAAGTTTGCTGCGTATGCGCAGTTGCGAAGTTTGCTGCGTATGCGCAGTTGCGAAGTCTGCTGCGTATGCGCACTTGCCAAGTTTGCTGCGTATGCGCAGTTGCGAAGTTTGCTGCGTATGCGCAGGTGCGAAGTTTGCTGCGTATGCGAAGTTTGCTGCGTATGCGCAGTTGCGAAGTTTGCTGCGTATGCGCAGTTGCCAAGTTTGCTGCGTATGCGCAGGTGCGAAGTTTGCTGCGTATGCGCAGTTGCAAAGTTTGCTGCGTATGCGCAGGTGCCAAGTTTGCTGCGTATGCGCAGTTGCGAAGTTTGCTGCGTATGCGCAGTTGCGAAGTTTGCTGCGTATGCGCAGTTGTGAAGTTTGCTGCGTATGCGCAGGTGCGATGTTTGCTGCGTATGCGCATTTGCGAAGTTTGCTGCGTATGCGCAGTTGTGAAGTTTGCTGCGTATGCGCAGGTGCGAAGTTTGCTGCGTATGCGCAGTTGCCAAGTTTGCTGCGCAGTTGCGAAGTTTGCTGCGTATGCGCAGTTGCGAAGTTTGCTGCGTATGCGCAGGTGCGAAGTTTCCTGCGTATGCGCAGTTGCGAAGTTTGCTGCGTATGCGCAGTTGCGAAGTTTGCTGCGTATGCGCATTTGCGAAGTTTGCTGCGTATGCGCAGTTGCGATGTTTGCTGCGTATGCGCAGTTGCGAAGTTTGCTGCGTATGCGCAGTTGCGAAGTTTCCTGCGTATGCGCAGTTGTGAAGTTTGCTGCGTATGCGCAGGTGCGAAGTTTGCTGCGTATGCGTAGTTGGGAAGTTTGCTGCGTATGCGCAGTTGTGAAGTTTGCTGCGTATGCGCAGTTGCGAAGTTTGCTGCGTATGCGCAGTTGCGAAGTTTGCTGCGTATGCGCAGTTGCGAAGTTTGCTGCGTATGCGCAGTTGCGAAGTTTGCTGCGTATGCGCAGTTGCGAAGTTTGCTGCGTATGCGCAGTTGCGAAGTTTGCTGCGTATGCGCAGTTGCGAAGTTTGCTGCGTATGCGCAGTTGCGAAGTTTGCTGCGTATGCGCAGGTGCGAAGTTTGCTGCGTATGCGCAGTTGCGAAGTTTGCTGCGTATGCGCAGGTGCGAAGTTTGCTGCGTATGCGCAGTTGCCAAGTTTGCTGCGTATGCGCAGTTGCGAAGTTTGCTGCGTATGCGCAGTTGCGAAGTTTGCTGCGTATGCGCATTTCCGAAGTTTGCTGCGTATGCGCAGTTGCGAAGTTTGCTGCGTATGCGCAGTTGCGAAGTTTGCTGCGTATGCGCAGTTGCGAAGTTTGCTGCGTATGCGCAGTTGCGAAGTTTGCTGCGTATGCGCAGTTGCGAAGTTTGCTGCGTATGCGCAGTTGCGAAGTTTGCTGCGTATGCGCAGTTGCGAAGTTTGATGCGTATGCGCAGGTGCGAAGTTTGCTGCGTAAGCGCAGGTGCGAAGTTTGCTGCGTATGCGCAGTTGCGAAGTTTGCTGCGTATGCGCAGTTGCGAAGTTTGCTGCGTATGCGCAGTTGCGAAGTTTGCTGCGTATGCGCAGTTGCGAAGTTTGCTGCGTATGCACAGTTGCGAAGTTTGCTGCGTATGCGCAGGTGCGAAGTTTGCTGCGTATGCGCAGTTGCGAAGTTTGCTGCGTATGCGCAGGTGCCAAGTTTGCTGCGTATGCGCAGTTGCGAAGTTTGCTGCGTATGCGCAGTTGCGAAGTTTGCTGCGTATGCGCAGTTGTGAAGTTTGCTGCGTATGCGCAGGTGCGAAGTTTGCTGCGTATGCGCATTTGCGAAGTTTGCTGCGTATGCGCAGTTGTGAAGTTTGCTGCGTATGCGCAGGTGCGAAGTTTGCTGCGTATGCGCAGTTGCCAAGTTTGCTGCGTATGCGCAGTTGCGAAGTTTGCTGCGTATGCGCAGTTGCGAAGTTTGATGCGTATGCGCAGGTGCGAAGTTTGCTGCGTAAGCGCAGGTGCGAAGTTTGCTGCGTATGCGCAGTTGCGAAGTTTGCTGCGTATGCGCAGTTGCGAAGTTTGCTGCGTATGCGCAGTTGCGAAGTTTGCTGCGTATGCGCAGTTGCGAAGTTTGCTGCGTATGCACAGTTGCGAAGTTTGCTGCGTATGCGCAGGTGCGAAGTTTGCTGCGTATGCGCAGTTGCAAAGTTTGCTGCGTATGCGCAGGTGCCAAGTTTGCTGCGTATGCGCAGTTGCGAAGTTTGCTGCGTATGCGCAGTTGCGAAGTTTGCTGCGTATGCGCAGTTGTGAAGTTTGCTGCGTATGCGCAGGTGCGATGTTTGCTGCGTATGCGCATTTGCGAAGTTTGCTGCGTATGCGCAGTTGTGAAGTTTGCTGCGTATGCGCAGGTGCGAAGTTTGCTGCGTATGCGCAGTTGCCAAGTTTGCTGCGCAGTTGCGAAGTTTGCTGCGTATGCGCAGTTGCGAAGTTTGCTGCGTATGCGCAGGTGCGAAGTTTGCTGCGTATGCGCAGTTGCGAAGTTTGCTGCGTATGCGCAGTTGCGAAGTTTGCTGCGTATGCGCATTTGCGAAGTTTGCTGCGTATGCGCAGTTGCGATGTTTGCTGCGTATGCGCAGTTGCGATGTTTGCTGCGTATGCGCAGTTGCGAAGTTTGCTGCGTATGCGCAGTTGCGATGTTTGCTGCGTATGCGCAGTTGCGAAGTTTGCTGCGTATGCGCAGTTGCGAAGTTTCCTGCGTATGCGCAGTTGTGAAGTTTGCTGCGTATGCGCAGGTGCGAAGTTTGCTGCGTATGCGTAGTTGGGAAGTTTGCTGCGTATGCGCAGTTGTGAAGTTTGCTGCGTATGCGCAGGTGCGAAGTTTGCTGCGTATGCGCAGGTGCGACGTTTGCTGCGTATGCGCAGGTGCGAAGTTTGCTGCGTATGCGCAGTGCAAATTTTGCTGCGTATGCGCAGTTGCGAAGTTTGCTGCGTATGCGCAGTTGCGAAGTTTGCTGCGTATGCGCAGTTGCGAAGTTTGCTGCGTATGCGCAGTTGCGAAGTTTGCTGCGTATGCGCAGTTGCGAAGTTTGCTGCGTATGCGCAGTTGCGAAGTTTGCTGCGTATGCGCAGTTGCGAAGTTTGCTGCGTATGCGCAGTTGCCAAGTTTGCTGCGTATGCGCAGTTGCGAAGTTTGCTGCGTATGCGCAGTTGCGAAGTTTGCTGCGTATGCGCAGGTGCGAAGTTTGCTGCGTATGCGCAGTTGCGAAGTTTGCTGCGTATGCGCAGTTGCGAAGTTTGCTGCGTATGCGCAGTTGCGAAGTTTGCTGCGTATGCGCAGTTGCGAAGTTTGCTGCGTATGCGCAGTTGCGAAGTTTGCTGCGTATGCGCAGTTGCGAAGTTTGCTGCGTATGCGCAGTTGCCAAGTTTGCTGCGTATGCGCAGTTGCGAAGTTTGCTGCGTATGCGCAGTTGCGAAGTTTGCTGCGTATGCGCAGGTGCGAAGTTTGCTGCGTATGCGCAGGTGCGAAGTTTGCTGCGTATGCGCATTTGCGAAGTTTACTGCGTATGCGCAGTTGTGAAGTTTGCTGCATATGCGCAGTTGTGAAGTTTGCTGCGTATGCGCAGGTGCGACGTTTGCTGCGTATGCGCAGGTGCGAAGTTTGCTGCGTATGCGCAGTTGCGAAGTTTGCTGCGTATGCGCAGTTGCAAAGTTTGCTGCGTATGCGCAGTTGCGAAGTTTGCTGCGTATGCGCAGTTGCGAAGTTTGCTGCGTATGCGCAGTTGCGAAGTCTGCTTCGTATGCGCAGTTGCCAAGTTTGCTGCGTATGCGCAGTTGCGAACTTTGCTGCGTATGCGCAGGTGCGAAGTTTGCTGCGTATGCGAAGTTGTGAAGTTTGCTGCGTATGCGCAGGTGCGACGTTTGCTGCGTATGCGCAGGTGCGAAGTTTGCTGCGTATGCGCAGTTGCGAAGTTTGCTGCGTATGCGCAGTTGCAAAGTTTGCTGCGTATGCGCAGTTGCGAAGTTTGCTGCGTATGCGCAGTTGCGAAGTTTGCTGCGTATGCGCAGTTGCGAAGTCTGCTTCGTATGCGCAGTTGCCAAGTTTGCTGCGTATGCGCAGTTGCGAACTTTGCTGCGTATGCGCAGGTGCGAAGTTTGCTGCGTATGCGCAGTTGTGAAGTTTGCTGCTTATGCGCAGGTGCGAAGTTTGCTGCGTATGCGCAGTTGCCAAGTTTGCTGCGCAGTTGCGAAGTTTGCTGCGTATGCGCAGTTGCGAAGTTTGCTGCGTATGCGCAGGTGCGAAGTTTGCTGCGTATGCGCAGTTGCGAAGTTTGCTGCGTATGCGCAGTTGCGAAGTTTGCTGCGTATGCGCATTTGCGAAGTTTGCTGCGTATGCGCAGTTGCGATGTTTGCTGCGTATGCGCAGTTGCGAAGTTTGCTGCGTATGCGCAGTTGCGAAGTTTGCTGCGTATGCGCAGTTGTGAAGTTTGCTGCGTATGCGCAGGTGCGAAGTTTGCTGCGTATGCGCAGTTGGGAAGTTTGCTGCGTATGCGCAGTTGCGAAGTTTGCTGCCTATGTGCAGTTGTCAAGTTTGCTGCGTATGCGCAGTTGCCAAGTTTGCTGCGTATGCGCAGTTGCGAAGTTTGCTGCGTATGCGCAGTTGTGAAGTTTGCTGCGTATGCGCAGGTGCGAAGTTTGCTGCGTATGCGCATTTGCGAAGTTTGCTGCGTATGCGCAGTTGTGAAGTTTGCTGCGTATGCGCAGGTGCGAAGTTTGCTGCGTATGCGCAGTTGCCAAGTTTGCTGCGCAGTTGCGAAGTTTGCTGCGTATGCGCAGTTGCGAAGTTTGCTGCGTATGCGCAGGTGCGAAGTTTGCTGCGTATGCGCAGTTGCCAAGTTTGCTGCGCAGTTGCGAAGTTTGCTGCGTATGCGCAGTTGCGAAGTTTGCTGCGTATGCGCAGGTGCGAAGTTTGCTGCGTATGTGCAGTTGGGAAGTTTGCTGCGTATGCGCAGTTGTGAAGTTTGCTGCGTATGCGCAGGTGCGAAGTTTGCTGCGTATGCGCAGTTGCGAAGTTTGCTGCGTATGCGCAGTTGCGAAGTTTGCTGCGTATGCGCAGTTGCCAAGTTTGCTGCGTATGCGCAGGTGCGAAGTTTGCTGCGTATGCGCAGGTGCGAAGTTTGCTGCGTATGCGCAGTTGCGAAGTTTGCTGCGTATGCGCAGTTTCGAAGTTTGCTGCGTATGCGCATTTGCGAAGTTTGCTGCGTATGCGCAGTTGCGATGTTTGCTGCGTATGCGCAGTTGCGAAGTTTGCTGCGTATGCGCAGTTGCGAAGTTTGCTGCGTATGCGCAGTTGTGAAGTTTGCTGCGTATGCGCAGGTGCGAAGTTTGCTGCGTATGCGCAGGTGCGAAGTTTGCTGCGTATGCGCAGGTGCGACGTTTGCTGCGTATGCGCAGGTGCGAAGGTTGCTGCGTATGCGCAGGTGCGAAGTTTGATGCGTATGCGCAGTGCAAATTTTGCTGCGTATGCGCAGTTGCCAAGTTTGCTGCGCAGTTGCGAAGTTTGCTGCGTATGCGCAGTTGCGAAGTTTGCTGCGTATGCGCAGGTGCGAAGTTTGCTGCGTATGCGCAGTTGCGAAGTTTGCTGCGTATGCGCAGTTGCGAAGTTTGCTGCGTATGCGCATTTGCGAAGTTTGCTGCGTATGCGCAGTTGCGATGTTTGCTGCGTATGCGCAGTTGCGATGTTTGCTGCGTATGCGCAGTTGCGAAGTTTGCTGCGTATGCGCAGGTGCGAAGTTTGCTGCGTATGCGCAGTTGCGAAGTTTGCTGCGTATGCGCAGTTGCGAAGTTTGCTGCGTATGCGCAGTTGCGAAGTTTGCTGCGTATGCGCAGTTGCAAAGTTTGCTGCGTATGCGCAGTTGCGAAGTTTGCTGCGTATGCGCAGTTGCGAAGTTTGATGCGTATGCGCAGGTGCGAAGTTTGCTGCGTATGCGCAGTTGCGAAGTTTGCTGCGTATGCGCAGTTGCGAAGTTTGCTGCGTATGCGCAGTTGCGAAGTTTGCTGCGTATGCGCAGTTGAGAAGATTGCTGCGTATGCGCAGTTGCGAAGTTTGCTGCGTATGCCCAGTTGTGAAGTTTGCTGCGTATGCGCAGGTGCAAAGTTTGCTGCGTATGCGCAGTTGCGAAGTTTGCTGCGTATACGCATTTGCGAAGTTTGCTGCGTATGCGCAGTTGCGAAGTTTGCTGCGTATGCGCAGGTGTGAAGTTTGCTGCGTATGCGCAGGTGCGAAGTTTGCTGCGTATGCGCAGTTGCAAAGTTTGCTGCGTATGCGCAGTTGCGAAGTTTGCTGCGTATGCGCAGTTGCGAAGTCTGCTGCGTATGCGCACTTGCCAAGTTTGCTGCGTATGCGCAGTTGCGAAGTTTGCTGCGTATGCGCAGGTGCGAAGTTTGCTGCGTATGCGAAGTTTGCTGCGTATGCGCAGTTGCGAAGTTTGCTGCGTATGCGCAGTTGCCAAGTTTGCTGCGTATGCGCAGGTGCGAAGTTTGCTGCGTATGCGCAGTTGCAAAGTTTGCTGCGTATGCGCAGGTGCCAAGTTTGCTGCGTATGCGCAGTTGCGAAGTTTGCTGCGTATGCGCAGTTGCGAAGTTTGCTGCGTATGCGCAGTTGTGAAGTTTGCTGCGTATGCGCAGGTGCGATGTTTGCTGCGTATGCGCATTTGCGAAGTTTGCTGCGTATGCGCAGTTGTGAAGTTTGCTGCGTATGCGCAGGTGCGAAGTTTGCTGCGTATGCGCAGTTGCCAAGTTTGCTGCGCAGTTGCGAAGTTTGCTGCGTATGCGCAGTTGCGAAGTTTGCTGCGTATGCGCAGGTGCGAAGTTTGCTGCGTATGCGCAGTTGCGAAGTTTGCTGCGTATGCGCAGTTGCGAAGTTTGCTGCGTATGCGCATTTGCGAAGTTTGCTGCGTATGCGCAGTTGCGATGTTTGCTGCGTATGCGCAGTTGCGAAGTTTGCTGCGTATGCGCAGTTGCGAAGTTTCCTGCGTATGCGCAGTTGTGAAGTTTGCTGCGTATGCGCAGGTGCGAAGTTTGCTGCGTATGCGTAGTTGGGAAGTTTGCTGCGTATGCGCAGTTGTGAAGTTTGCTGCGTATGCGCAGTTGCGAAGTTTGCTGCGTATGCGCAGTTGCGAAGTTTGCTGCGTATGCGCAGTTGCGAAGTTTGCTGCGTATGCGCAGTTGCGAAGTTTGCTGCGTATGCGCAGTTGCGAAGTTTGCTGCGTATGCGCAGTTGCGAAGTTTGCTGCGTATGCGCAGTTGCGAAGTTTGCTGCGTATGCACAGTTGCGAAGTTTGCTGCGTATGCGCAGGTGCGAAGTTTGCTGCGTATGCGCAGTTGCGAAGTTTGCTGCGTATGCGCAGTTGCGAAGTTTGCTGCGTATGCGCAGTTGCGAAGTTTGCTGCGTATGCGCATTTCCGAAGTTTGCTGCGTATGCGCAGTTGCGAAGTTTGCTGCATATGCGCAGTTGCGAAGTTTGCTGCGTATGCGCAGTTGCGAAGTTTGCTGCGTATGCGCAGTTGCGAAGTTTGCTGCGTATGCGCAGTTGCGAAGTTTGCTGCGTATGCGCAGTTGCGAAGTTTGATGCGTATGCGCAGGTGCGAAGTTTGCTGCGTAAGCGCAGGTGCGAAGTTTGCTGCGTATGCGCAGTTGCGAAGTTTGCTGCGTATGCGCAGTTGCGAAGTTTGCTGCGTATGCGCAGTTGCGAAGTTTGCTGCGTATGCGCAGTTGCGAAGTTTGCTGCGTATGCACAGTTGCGAAGTTTGCTGCGTATGCGCAGGTGCGAAGTTTGCTGCGTATGCGCAGTTGCGAAGTTTGCTGCGTATGCGCAGGTGCCAAGTTTGCTGCGTATGCGCAGTTGCGAAGTTTGCTGCGTATGCGCAGTTGCGAAGTTTGCTGCGTATGCGCAGTTGTGAAGTTTGCTGCGTATGCGCAGGTGCGAAGTTTGCTGCGTATGCGCATTTGCGAAGTTTGCTGCGTATGCGCAGTTGTGAAGTTTGCTGCGTATGCGCAGGTGCGAAGTTTGCTGCGTATGCGCAGTTGCCAAGTTTGCTGCGCAGTTGCGAAGTTTGCTGCGTATGCGCAGTTGCGAAGTTTGCTGCGTATGCGCAGGTGCGAAGTTTGCTGCGTATGCGCAGTTGCGAAGTTTGCTGCGTATGCGCAGTTGCGAAGTTTGCTGCGTATGCGCATTTGCGAAGTTTGCTGCGTATGCGCAGTTGCGATGTTTGCTGCATATGCGCAGTTGCGAAGTTTGCTGCGTATGCGCAGTTGCGAAGTTTGCTGCGTATGCGCAGTTGTGAAGTTTGCTGCGTATGCGCAGGTGCGAAGTTTGCTGCGTATGCGCAGTTGGGAAGTTTGCTGCGTATGCGCAGTTGTGAAGTTTGCTGCGTATGCGCAGGTGCGAAGTTTGCTGCGTATGCGCAGTTGCGAAGTTTGCTGCGTATGCGCAGTTGCGAAGTTTGCTGCGTATGCGCAGTTGCCAAGTTTGCTGCGTATGCGCAGGTGCGAAGTTTGCTGCGTATGCGCAGGTGCGAAGTTTGCTGCGTATGCGCAGTTGCAAAGTTTGCTGCGTATGCGCAGTTTCGAAGTTTGCTGCGTATGCGCATTTGCGAAGTTTGCTGCGTATGCGCAGTTGCGATGTTTGCTGCGTATGCGCAGTTGCGAAGTTTGCTGCGTATGCGCAGTTGCGATGTTTGCTCCGTATGCGCAGTTGCGAAGTTTGCTGCGTATGCGCATTTGCGAAGTTTGCTGCGTATGCGCAGTTGCGAAGTTTGCTGCGTATGCGCAGTTGCGAAGTTTGCTGCGTATGCGCAGTTGCGAAGTTTGCTGCGTATGCGCAGTTGCGAAGTTTGCTGCGTATGCGCAGTTGCAAAGTTTGCTGCGTATGCGCAGTTGCGAAGTTTGCTGCGTATGCGCAGTTGCGAAGTTTGATGCGTATGCGCAGGTGCGAAGTTTGCTGCGTATGCGCAGTTGCGAAGTTTGCTGCATATGCGCAGTTGCGAAGTTTGCTGCGTATGCGCAGTTGCGAAGTTTGCTGCGTATGCGCAGTTGAGAAGTTTGCTGCGTATGCGCAGTTGCGAAGTTTGCTGCGTATGCCCAGTTGTGAAGTTTGCTGCGTATGCGCAGGTGCAAAGTTTGCTGCGTATGCGCAGTTGCGAAGTCTGCTGCGTATGCGCACTTGCCAAGTTTGCTGCGTATGCGCAGTTGCGAAGTTTGCTGCGTATGCGCAGGTGCGAAGTTTGCTGCGTATGCGAAGTTTGCTGCGTATGCGCAGTTGCGAAGTTTGCTGCGTATGCGCAGGTGCGAAGTTTGCTGCGTATGCGCAGTTGCGATGTTTGCTGCGTATGCGCAGTTGCGATGTTTGCTGCGTATGCGCAGTTGCGAAGTTTGCTGCGTATGCGCAGTTGCGATGTTTGCTGCGTATGCGCAGTTGCGAAGTTTGCTGCGTATGCGCAGTTGCGAAGTTTCCTGCGTATGCGCAGTTGTGAAGTTTGCTGCGTATGCGCAGGTGCGAAGTTTGCTGCGTATGCGTAGTTGGGAAGTTTGCTGCGTATGCGCAGTTGTGAAGTTTGCTGCGTATGCGCAGGTGCGAAGTTTGCTGCGTATGCGCAGGTGCGACGTTTGCTGCGTATGCGCAGGTGCGAAGTTTGCTGCGTATGCGCAGTGCAAATTTTGCTGCGTATGCGCAGTTGCGAAGTTTGCTGCGTATGCGCAGTTGCGAAGTTTGCTGCGTATGCGCAGTTGCGAAGTTTGCTGCGTATGCGCAGTTGCGAAGTTTGCTGCGTATGCGCAGTTGCGAAGTTTGCTGCGTATGCGCAGTTGCGAAGTTTGCTGCGTATGCGCAGTTGCGAAGTTTGCTGCGTATGCGCAGTTGCGAAGTTTGCTGCGTATGCGCAGTTGCCAAGTTTGCTGCGTATGCGCAGTTGCGAAGTTTGCTGCGTATGCGCAGTTGCGAAGTTTGCTGCGTATGCGCAGGTGCGAAGTTTGCTGCGTATGCGCAGTTGCGAAGTTTGCTGCGTATGCGCAGTTGCGAAGTTTGCTGCGTATGCGCAGTTGCGAAGTTTGCTGCGTATGCGCAGTTGCGAAGTTTGCTGCGTATGCGCAGTTGCGAAGTTTGCTGCGTATGCGCAGTTGCGAAGTTTGCTGCGTATGCGCAGTTGCCAAGTTTGCTGCGTATGCGCAGTTGCGAAGTTTGCTGCGTATGCGCAGTTGCGAAGTTTGCTGCGTATGCGCAGGTGCGAAGTTTGCTGCGTATGCGAAGGTGCGAAGTTTGCTGCGTATGCGCAGTTGCGAAGTTTGCTGCGTATGCGCAGTTGCGAAGTTTGCTGCGTATGCGCAGTTGCGAAGTCTGCTTCGTATGCGCAGTTGCCAAGTTTGCTGCGTATGCGCAGTTGCGAACTTTGCTGCGTATGCGCAGGTGCGAAGTTTGCTGCGTATGCGAAGTTTGCTGCGTATGCGCAGTTGCGAAGTTTGCTGCGTATGCGCAGTTGCCAAGTTTGCTGCGTATCCGCAGTTGCGAAGTTTGATGCGTATGCGCAGGTGCGAAGTTTGCTGCGTATGCGCAGTTGCGAAGTTTGCTGCGTATGCGCAGTTGTGAAGTTTGCTGCGTATGCGCAGTTGCGAAGTTTGCTGCGTATGCGCAGTTGCGAAGTCTGCTTCGTATGCGCAGTTGCCAAGTTTGCTGCGTATGCGCAGTTGCGAAGTTTGCTGCGTATGCGCAGGTGCGAAGTTTGCTGCGTATGCGAAGTTTGCTGCGTATGCGCAGTTGCCAAGTTTGCTGCGTATCCGCAGTTGCGAAGTTTACTGCGTATGCGCAGTTGCGAAGTTTGCTGCGTATGCGCAGTTGCGAAGTTTGCTGCGTATGCGCAGTTGCGAAGTTTGCTGCGTATGCGCAGTTGCGAAGTTTGCTGCGTATACGCAGTTGCGAAGTTTGCTGCGTATGCGCAGTTGCGAAGTTTGCTGCCTATGTGCAGTTGTCATGTTTGCTGCGTATGCGCAGTTGCCAAGTTGGCTGCGTATGCGCAGTTGTGAAGTTTGCTGCGTATGCGCAGGTGCGAAGTTTGCTGCGTATGCGCTGGTCCGACGTTTACTGCGTATGCGCAGTTGCGAAGTTTGCTGCGTATGCGCAGTTGCGAAGTTTGCTGCGTATGCGCAGTTGGGAAGTTTGCTGCGTATGCGCAGTTGTGAAGTTTGCTGCGTATGCGCAGTTGCGAAGTTTGCTGCGTATGCGCAGTTGCGAAGTTTGCTGCGTATGCGCAGGTGCGAAGTTTGCTGCGTATGCGCAGTTGCGAAGTTTGCTGCGTATGCGCATTTCCGAAGTTTGCTGCGTATGCGCAGTTGCGAAGTTTGCTGCGTATGCGCAGTTGCGAAGTTTGCTGCGTATGCGCAGTTGCGAAGTTTGCTGCGTATGCGCAGTTGCGAAGTTTGCTGCGTATGCGCAGTTGCGAAGTTTGCTGCGTATGCGCAGTTGCGAAGTTTGCTGCGTATGAGCAGTTGCGAAGTTTGCTGCGTATGCGCAGTTGCGAAGTTTGCTGCGTATGCGCAGTTGCGAAGTTTGATGCGTATGCGCAGGTGCCAAGTTTGCTGCGTAAGCGCAGGTGCGAAGTTTGCTGCGTATGCGCAGTTGCGAAGTTTGCTGCGTATGCGCAGTTGCGAAGTTTGCTGCGTATGCGCAGTTGCGAAGTTTGCTGCGTATGCGCAGTTGCGAAGTTTGCTGCGTATGCACAGTTGCGAAGTTTGCTGCGTATGCGCAGGTGCGAAGTTTGCTGCGTATGCGCAGTTGCGAAGTTTGCTGCGTATGCACAGTTGCGAAGTTTGCTGCGTATGCGCAGGTGCGAAGTTTGCTGCGTATGCGCAGTTGCGAAGTTTGCTGCGTATGCGCAGGTGCCAAGTTTGCTGCGTATGCGCAGTTGCGAAGTTTGCTGCGTATGCGCAGTTGCGAAGTTTGCTGCGTATGCGCAGTTGTGAAGTTTGCTGCGTATGCGCAGGTGCGAAGTTTGCTGCGTATGCGCATTTGCGAAGTTTGCTGCGTATGCGCAGTTGTGAAGTTTGCTGCGTATGCGCAGGTGCGAAGTTTGCTGCGTATGCGCAGTTGCCAAGTTTGCTGCGCAGTTGCGAAGTTTGCTGCGTATGCGCAGTTGCGAAGTTTGCTGCGTATGCGCAGGTGCGAAGTTTGCTGCGTATGCGCAGTTGCGAAGTTTGCTGCGTATGCGCAGTTGCGAAGTTTGCTGCATATGCGCATTTGCGAAGTTTGCTGCGTATGCGCAGTTGCGATGTTTGCTGCGTATGCGCAGTTGCGAAGTTTGCTGCGTATGCGCAGTTGCGAAGTTTGCTGCGTATGCGCAGTTGTGAAGTTTGCTGCGTATGCGCAGGTGCGAAGTTTGCTGCGTATGCGCAGTTGGGAAGTTTGCTGCGTATGCGCAGTTGTGAAGTTTGCTGCGTATGCGCAGGTGCGAAGTTTGCTGCGTATGCGCAGTTGCGAAGTTTGCTGCGTATGCGCAGTTGCGAAGTTTGCTGCGTATGCGCAGTTGCCAAGTTTGCTGCGTATGCGCAGGTGCGAAGTTTGCTGCGTATGCGCAGGTGCGAAGTTTGCTGCGTATGCGCAGTTGCGAAGTTTGCTGCGTATGCGCAGTTTCGAAGTTTGCTGCGTATGCGCATTTGCGAAGTTTGCTGCGTATGCGCAGTTGCGATGTTTGCTGCGTATGCGCAGTTGCGAAGTTTGCTGCGTATGCGCAGTTGCGATGTTTGCTCCGTATGCGCAGTTGCGAAGTTTGCTGCGTATGCGCATTTGCGAAGTTTGCTGCGTATGCGCAGTTGCGAAGTTTGCTGCGTATGCGCAGTTGCGAAGTTTGCTGCGTATGCGCAGTTGCGAAGTTTGCTGCGTATGCGCAGTTGCGAAGTTTGCTGCGTATGCGCAGTTGCAAAGTTTGCTGCGTATGCGCAGTTGCGAAGTTTGCTGCGTATGCGCAGTTGCGAAGTTTGATGCGTATGCGCAGGTGCGAAGTTTGCTGCGTATGCGCAGTTGCGAAGTTTGCTGCATATGCGCAGTTGCGAAGTTTGCTGCGTATGCGCAGTTGCGAAGTTTGCTGCGTATGCGCAGTTGAGAAGTTTGCTGCGTATGCGCAGTTGCGAAGTTTGCTGCGTATGCCCAGTTGTGAAGTTTGCTGCGTATGCGCAGGTGCAAAGTTTGCTGCGTATGCGCAGTTGCGAAGTTTGCTGCGTATACGCATTTGCGAAGTTTGCTGCGTATGCGCAGTTGCGAAGTTTGCTGCGTATGCGCAGGTGTGAAGTTTGCTGCGTATGCGCAGGTGCGAAGTTTGCTGCGTATGCGCAGTTGCAAAGTTTGCTGCGTATGCGCAGTTGCGAAGTTTGCTGCGTATGCGCAGTTGCGAAGTCTGCTGCGTATGCGCACTTGCCAAGTTTGCTGCGTATGCGCAGTTGCGAAGTTTGCTGCGTATGCGCAGGTGCGAAGTTTGCTGCGTATGCGAAGTTTGCTGCGTATGCGCAGTTGCGAAGTTTGCAGCGTATGCGCAGTTGCCAAGTTTGCTGCGTATGCGCAGGTGCGAAGTTTGCTGCGTATGCGCAGTTGCAAAGTTTGCTGCGTATGCGCAGGTGCCAAGTTTGCTGCGTATGCGCAGTTGCGAAGTTTGCTGCGTATGCGCAGTTGCGAAGTTTGCTGCGTATGCGCAGTTGTGAAGTTTGCTGCGTATGCGCAGGTGCGATGTTTGCTGCGTATGCGCATTTGCGAAGTTTGCTGCGTATGCGCAGTTGTGAAGTTTGCTGCGTATGCGCAGGTGCGAAGTTTGCTGCGTATGCGCAGTTGCCAAGTTTGCTGCGCAGTTGCGAAGTTTGCTGCGTATGCGCAGTTGCGAAGTTTGCTGCGTATGCGCAGGTGCGAAGTTTGCTGCGTATGCGCAGTTGCGAAGTTTGCTGCGTATGCGCAGTTGCGAAGTTTGCTGCGTATGCGCATTTGCGAAGTTTGCTGCGTATGCGCAGTTGCGATGTTTGCTGCGTATGCGCAGTTGCGATGTTTGCTGCGTATGCGCAGTTGCGAAGTTTGCTGCGTATGCGCAGTTGCGATGTTTGCTGCGTATGCGCAGTTGCGAAGTTTGCTGCGTATGCGCAGTTGCGAAGTTTCCTGCGTATGCGCAGTTGTGAAGTTTGCTGCGTATGCGCAGGTGCGAAGTTTGCTGCGTATGCGTAGTTGGGAAGTTTGCTGCGTATGCGCAGTTGTGAAGTTTGCTGCGTATGCGCAGGTGCGAAGTTTGCTGCGTATGCGCAGGTGCGACGTTTGCTGCGTATGCGCAGGTGCGAAGTTTGCTGCGTATGCGCAGTGCAAATTTTGCTGCGTATGCGCAGTTGCGAAGTTTGCTGCGTATGCGCAGTTGCGAAGTTTGCTGCGTATGCGCAGTTGCGAAGTTTGCTGCGTATGCGCAGTTGCGAAATTTGCTGCGTATGCGCAGTCGCGAAGTTTGCTGCGTATGCGCAGTTGCGAAGTTTGCTGCGTATGCGCAGGTGCGAAGTTTGCTGCGTATGCGCAGTTGCGAAGTTTGCTGCGTATGCGCAGTTGCGAAGTTTGCTGCGTATGCGCAGTTGCGAAGTTTGCTGCGTATGCGCAGTTGCGAAGTTTGCTGCGTATGCGCAGTTGCGAAGTTTGCTGCGTATGCGCAGTTGCCAAGTTTGCTGCGTATGCGCAGTTGCGAAGTTTGCTGCGTATGCGCAGTTGCGAAGTTTGCTGCGTATGCGCAGGTGCGAAGTTTGCTGCGTATGCGCAGTTGCGAAGTTTGCTGCGTATGCGCAGTTGCGAAGTTTGCTGCGTATGCGCAGTTGCGAAGTTTGCTGCGTATGCGCAGTTGCGAAGTTTGCTGCGTATGCGCAGTTGCGAAGTTTGCTGCGTATGCGCAGTTGCGAAGTTTGCTGCGTATGCGCAGTTGCCAAGTTTGCTGCGTATGCGCAGTTGCGAAGTTTGCTGCGTATGCGCAGTTGCGAAGTTTGCTGCGTATGCGCAGGTGCGAAGTTTGCTGCGTATGCGCAGGTGCGAAGTTTGCTGCGTATGCGCATTTGCGAAGTTTACTGCGTATGCGCAGTTGTGAAGTTTGCTGCATATGCGCAGTTGTGAAGTTTGCTGCGTATGCGCAGGTGCGACGTTTGCTGCGTATGCGCAGGTGCGAAGTTTGCTGCGTATGCGCAGTTGCGAAGTTTGCTGCGTATGCGCAGTTGCAAAGTTTGCTGCGTATGCGCAGTTGCGAAGTTTGCTGCGTATGCGCAGTTGCGAAGTTTGCTGCGTATGCGCAGTTGCGAAGTCTGCTTCGTATGCGCAGTTGCCAAGTTTGCTGCGTATGCGCAGTTGCGAACTTTGCTGCGTATGCGCAGGTGCGAAGTTTGCTGCGTATGCGAAGTTTGCTGCGTATGCGCAGTTGCGAAGTTTGCTGCGTATGCGCAGTTGCCAAGTTTGCTGCGTATCCGCAGTTGCGAAGTTTGATGCGTATGCGCAGGTGCGAAGTTTGCTGCGTATGCGCAGTTGCGAAGTTTGCTGCGTATGCGCAGTTGCGAAGTTTGCTGCGTATGCGCAGTTGCGAAGTTTGCTGCGTATGCGCAGTTGCGAAGTCTGCTTCGTATGCGCAGTTGCCAAGTTTGCTGCGTATGCGCAGTTGCGAAGTTTGCTGCGTATGCGCAGGTGCGAAGTTTGCTGCGTATGCGAAGTTTGCTGCGTATGCGCAGTTGCCAAGTTTACTGCGTATGCGCAGTTGCGAAGTTTGCTGCGTATGCGCAGTTGCGAAGTTTGCTGCGTATGCGCAGTTGCGAAGTTTGCTGCGTATGCGCAGTTGCGAAGTTTGCTGCGTATACGCAGTTGCGAAGTTTGCTGCGTATGCGCAGTTGCGAAGTTTGCTGCCTATGTGCAGTTGTCATGTTTGCTGCGTATGCACAGTTGCCAAGTTGGCTGCGTATGCGCAGTTGTGAAGTTTGCTGCGTATGCGCAGGTGCGAAGTTTGCTGCGTATGCGCTGGTCCGACGTTTACTGCGTATGCGCAGTTGCGAAGTTTGCTGCGTATGCGCAGTTGCGAAGTTTGCTGCGTATGCGCAGTTGCGAAGTTTGCTGCGTATGCGCAGTTGCGAAGTTTGCTGCGTATGCGCAGTTGCGAAGTTTGCTGCGTATGCGCAGTTGCGAAGTTTGCTGCCTATGTGCAGTTGTCATGTTTGCTGCGTATGCGCAGTTGCCAAGTTTGCTGCGTATGCGCAGTTGTGAAGTTTGCTGCGTATGCGCAGGTGCGAAGTTTGCTGCGTATGCGCAAGTGCGAAGTTTGCTGCGTATGCGCATTTGCACAGTTTGCTGCGTATGCGCAGTTGTGAAGTTTGCTGCGTATGCGCAGGTGCGAAGTTTGCTGCGTATGCGCTGGTCCGACGTTTGCTGCGTATGCGCAGGTGCGAAGTTTGCTGCGTATGCGCAGGTGCGAAGTTTGCTGCGTATGCGCAGTTGCGAAGTACGCTGCGTATGCGCAGTTGCGAAGTTTGCTGCGTATGCGCAGTTGCGAAGTTTGCTGCGTATGCGCAGTTGCGAAGTTTGCTGCGTATGCGCAGTTGCGAAGTTTGCTGCGTATGCGCAGTTGCGAAGTTTGCTGCGTATGCGCAGTTGCGAAGTTTGCTGCGTATGCGCAGGTGCGAAGTTTGCTGCGTATGCGCAGTTGCGAAGTTTGCTGCGTATGCGCAGTTGCGAAGTTTGCTGCGTATGCGCAGTTGCGAAGTTTGCTGCGTATGCGCAGTTGCTAAGTTTGCTGCGTATGCCCAGTTGTGAAGTTTGCTGCGTATGCGCAGTTGCGAAGTTTGCTGCGTATACGCATTTGCGAAGTTTGCTGCGTATGCGCAGTTGCGAAGTATGCTGCGTATGCGCAGTTGTGAAGTTTGCTGCGTATGCGCATTTGCACAGTTTGCTGCGTATGCGCAGTTGTGAAGTTTGCTGCGTATGCGCAGGTGCGAAGTTTGCTGCGTATGCGCTGGTCCGACGTTTGCTGCGTATGCGCAGGTGCGAAGTTTGCTGCGTATGCGCAGGTGCGAAGTTTGCTGCGTATGCGCAGTTGCGAAGTTTGCTGCGTATGCGCAGTTGCGAAGTTTGCTGCGTATGCGCAGTTGCGAAGTTTGCTGCGTATGCGCAGTTGCGAAGTTTGCTGCGTATGCGCAGTTGCGAAGTTTGCTGCCTATGTGCAGTTGTCATGTTTGCTGCGTATGCGCAGTTGCCAAGTTTGCTGCGTATGCGCAGTTGTGAAGTTTGCTGCGTATGCGCAGGTGCGAAGTTTGCTGCGTATGCGCAGGTGCGAAGTTTGCTGCGTATGCGCATTTGCACAGTTTGCTGCGTATGCGCAGTTGTGAAGTTTGCTGCGTATGCGCAGGTGCGAAGTTTGCTGCGTATGCGCTGGTCCGACGTTTGCTGCGTATGCGCAGGTGCGAAGTTTGCTGCGTATGCGCAGGTGCGAAGTTTGCTGCGTATGCGCAGTTGCGAAGTACGCTGCGTATGCGCAGTTGCGAAGTTTGCTGCGTATGCGCAGTTGCGAAGTTTGCTGCGTATGCGCAGTTGCGAAGTTTGCTGCGTATGCGCAGTTGCGAAGTTTGCTGCGTATGCGCAGTTGCGAAGTTTGCTGCGTATGCGCAGTTGCGAAGTTTGCTGCGTATGCGCAGGTGCGAAGTTTGCTGCGTATGCGCAGTTGCGAAGTTTGCTGCGTATGCGCAGTTGCGAAGTTTGCTGCGTATGCGCAGGTGCGAAGTTTGCTGCGTATGCGCAGTTGCTAAGTTTGCTGCGTATGCCCAGTTGTGAAGTTTGCTGCGTATGCGCAGTTGCGAAGTTTGCTGCGTATACGCATTTGCGAAGTTTGCTGCGTATGCGCAGTTGCGAAGTATGCTGCGTATGCGCAGTTGTGAAGTTTGCTGCGTATGCGCATTTGCACAGTTTGCTGCGTATGCGCAGTTGTGAAGTTTGCTGCGTATGCGCAGGTGCGAAGTTTGCTGCGTATGCGCTGGTCCGACGTTTGCTGCGTATGCGCAGGTGCGAAGTTTGCTGCGTATGCGCAGGTGCGAAGTTTGCTGCGTATGCGCAGTTGCGAAGTTTGCTGCGTATGCGCAGTTGCGAAGTTTGCTGCGTATGCGCAGTGCGAAGATTGCTGCGTATGCGCAGTTGTGAAGTTTGCTGCGTATGCGCAGGTGCGAAGTTTGCTGCGTATGCGCAGTTGCGCAGTTTGCTCCGTATGCGCAGTTGCAAAGTTTGCTGCGTATGCTCAGTTGCGAAGTTTGCTGCGTATGCGCAGTTGCGAAGTTTGCTGCGTATGCGCAGTTGCGAAGTCTGCTTCGTATGCGCAGTTGCCAAGTTTGCTGCGTATGCGCAGTTGCGAACTTTGCTGCGTATGCGCAGGTGCGAAGTTTGCTGCGTATGCGAAGTTTGCTGCGTATGCGCAGTTGCGAAGTTTGCTGCGTATGCGCAGTTGCCAAGTTTGCTGCGTATCCGCAGTTGCGAAGTTTGATGCGTATGCGCAGGTGCGAAGTTTGCTGCGTATGCGCAGTTGCGAAGTTTGCTGCGTATGCGCAGTTGCGAAGTTTGCTGCGTATGCGCAGTTGCGAAGTTTGCTGCGTATGCGCAGTTGCGAAGTCTGCTTCGTATGCGCAGTTGCCAAGTTTGCTGCGTATGCGCAGTTGCGAAGTTTGCTGCGTATGCGCAGGTGCGAAGTTTGCTGCGTATGCGAAGTTGCGAAGTTTGCTGCGTATGCGCAGTTGCCAAGTTTGCTGCGTATCCGCAGTTGCGAAGTTTACTGCGTATGCGCAGTTGCGAAGTTTGCTGCGTATGCGCAGTTGCGAAGTTTGCTGCGTATGCGCAGTTGCGAAGTTTGCTGCGTATGCGCAGTTGCGAAGTTTGCTGCGTATACGCAGTTGCGAAGTTTGCTGCGTATGCTCAGTTGCGAAGTTTGCTGCCTATGTGCAGTTGTCATGTTTGCTGCGTATGCGCAGTTGCCAAGTTGGCTGCGTATGCGCAGTTGTGAAGTTTGCTGCGTATGCGCAGGTGCGAAGTTTGCTGCGTATGCGCTGGTCCGACGTTTACTGCGTATGCGCAGTTGCGAAGTTTGCTGCGTATGCGCAGTTGCGAAGTTTGCTGCGTATGCGCAGTTGCGAAGTTTGCTGCGTATGCGCAGTTGCGAAGTTTGCTGCGTATGCGCAGTTGCGAAGTTTGCTGCGTATGCGCAGTTGCGAAGTTTGCTGCCTATGTGCAGTTGTCATGTTTGCTGCGTATGCGCAGTTGCCAAGTTTGCTGCGTATGCGCAGTTGTGAAGTTTGCTGCGTATGCGCAGGTGCGAAGTTTGCTGCGTATGCGCAGGTGCGAAGTTTGCTGCGTATGCGCATTTGCACAGTTTGCTGCGTATGCGCAGTTGTGAAGTTTGCTGCGTATGCGCAGGTGCGAAGTTTGCTGCGTATGCGCTGGTCCGACGTTTGCTGCGTATGCGCAGGTGCGAAGTTTGCTGCGTATGCGCAGGTGCGAAGTTTGCTGCGTATGCGCAGTTGCGAAGTACGCTGCGTATGCGCAGTTGCGAAGTTTGCTGCGTATGCGCAGTTGCGAAGTTTGCTGCGTATGCGCAGTTGCGAAGTTTGCTGCGTATGCGCAGTTGCGAAGTTTGCTGCGTATGCGCAGTTGCGAAGTTTGCTGCGTATGCGCAGTTGCGAAGTTTGCTGCGTATGCGCAGGTGCGAAGTTTGCTGCGTATGCGCAGTTGCGAAGTTTGCTGCGTATGCGCAGTTGCGAAGTTTGCTGCGTATGCGCAGTTGCGAAGTTTGCTGCGTATGCGCAGTTGCTAAGTTTGCTGCGTATGCCCAGTTGTGAAGTTTGCTGCGTATGCGCAGTTGCGAAGTTTGCTGCGTATACGCATTTGCGAAGTTTGCTGCGTATGCGCAGTTGCGAAGTATGCTGCGTATGCGCAGTTGTGAAGTTTGCTGCGTATGCGCATTTGCACAGTTTGCTGCGTATGCGCAGTTGTGAAGTTTGCTGCGTATGCGCAGGTGCGAAGTTTGCTGCGTATGCGCTGGTCCGACGTTTGCTGCGTATGCGCAGGTGCGAAGTTTGCTGCGTATGCGCAGGTGCGAAGTTTGCTGCGTATGCGCAGTTGCGAAGTTTGCTGCGTATGCGCAGTTGCGAAGTTTGCTGCGTATGCGCAGTGCGAAGATTGCTGCGTATGCGCAGTTGTGAAGTTTGCTGCGTATGCGCAGGTGCGAAGTTTGCTGCGTATGCGCAGTTGCGCAGTTTGCTCCGTATGCGCATTTGTGAAGTTTGCTGCGTATGCGCAGTTGTGAAGTTTGCTGCGTATGCGCAGTTGCGAAGTTTGCTGCGTATGCGCATTTGCGAAGTTTGCTGCGTATGCGCAGTTGCGAAGTTTGCTGCGTATGCGCAGTTGCGAATTTTGCTGCGTATGCGCAGTTGCGAAGTTTGCTGCGTATGCGCAGTTGCGAAGTTTGCTGCGTATGCGCAGTTGCGAAGTTTGCTGCGTATGTGCAGTTGCGAAGTTTGCTGCGTATGCGCAGTTGCGAAGTTTGCTGCGTATGCGCAGGTGCGAAGTTTGCTGCGTATGCGCAGTTGCGAAGTTTGCTGCGTATGCGCAGTTGCGAAGTTTGCTGCGTATGCGCAGTTGCGAAGTTTGCTGCGTATGCGCAGTTGCGAAGTTTGCTGCGTATGCCCAGTTGTGAAGTTTGCTGCGTATGCGCAGTTGCGAAGTTTGCTGCGTATACGCATTTGCGAAGTTTGCTGCGTATGCGCAGTTGCGAAGTATGCTGCGTATGCGCAGTTGTGAAGTTTGCTGCGTATGCGCAGTTGCGAAGTTTGCTGCGTATGCGCAGGTGCGAAGTTTGCTGCGTATGCGAAGTTTGCTGCGTATGCGCAGTTGCGAAGTTTGCTGCGTATGCGCAGTTGCCAAGTTTGCTGCGTATGCGCAGGTGCGAAGTTTGCTGCGTATGCGCAGTTGTGAAGTTTGCTGCGTATGCGCAGGTGCCAAGTTTGCTGCGTATGCGCAGTTGCGAAGTTTGCTGCGTATGCGCAGTTGCGAAGTTTGCTGCGTATGCGCAGTTGTTAAGTTTGCTGCGTATGCGCAGGTGCGAAGTTTGCTGCGTATGCGCATTTGCGAAGTTTGCTGCGTATGCGCAGTTGTGAAGTTTGCTGCGTATGCGCAGGTGCGAAGTTTGCTGCGTATGCGCAGTTGCCAAGTTTGCTCCGCAGTTGCGAAGTTTGCTGCGTATGCGGAGTTGCGAAGTTTGCTGCGTATGCGCAGGTGCGAAGTTTGCTGCGTATGCGCAGTTGCGAAGTTTGCTGCGTATGCGCAGTTGCGAAGTTTGCTGCGTATGCGCATTTGCGAAGTTTGCTGCGTATGCGCAGTTGCGATGTTTGCTGCGTATGCGCAGTTGCGAAGTTTGCTGCGTATGCGCAGTTGCGAAGTTTGCTGCGTATGCGCAGTTGTGAAGTTTGCTGCGTATGCGCAGGTGCGAAGTTTGCTGCGTATGCGCAGTTGGGAAGTTTGCTGCGTATGCGCAGTTGTGAAGTTTGCTGCGTATGCGCAGGTGCGAAGTTTGCTGCGTATGCGCAGGTGCGACGTTTGCTGCGTATGCGCAGGTGCGAAGGTTGCTGCGTATGCGCAGGTGCGAAGTTTGATGCGTATGCGCAGTGCAAATTTTGCTGCGTATGCGCAGTTGTGAAGTTTGCTGCGTATGCGCAGGTGCGAAGTTTGCTGCGTATGCGCAGTTGCGAAGTTTGCTGCGTATGCGCAGGTGCGAAGTTTGCTGCGTATGCGCAGTTGCGAAGTTTGCTCCGTATGCGCAGTTGCGAAGTTTGCTGCGTATGCGCAGTTGTGAAGTTTGCTGCGTATGCGCAGTTGCGAAGTTTGCTGCGTATGCGCATTTGCGAAGTTTGCTGCGTATGCGCAGTTGCGAAGTTTGCTGCCTATGTGCAGTTGTCATGTTTGCTGCGTATGCGCAGTTGCCAAGTTTGCTGCGTATGCGCAGTTGTGAAGTTTGCTGCGTATGCGCAGGTGCGAAGTTTGCTGCGTATGCGCAGGTGCGAAGTTTGCTGCGTATGCGCATTTGCACAGTTTGCTGCGTATGCGCAGTTGTGAAGTTTGCTGCGTATGCGCAGGTGCGAAGTTTGCTGCGTATGCGCTGGTCCGACGTTTGCTGCGTATGCGCAGGTGCGAAGTTTGCTGCGTATGCGCAGGTGCGAAGTTTGCTGCGTATGCGCAGTTGCGAAGTACGCTGCGTATGCGCAGTTGCGAAGTTTGCTGCGTATGCGCAGTTGCGAAGTTTGCTGCGTATGCGCAGTTGCGAAGTTTGCTGCGTATGCGCAGTTGCGAAGTTTGCTGCGTATGCGCAGTTGCGAAGTTTGCTGCGTATGCGCAGTTGCGAAGTTTGCTGCGTATGCGCAGTTGCGAAGTTTGCTGCGTATGCGCAGGTGCGAAGTTTGCTGCGTATGCGCAGTTGCGAAGTTTGCTGCGTATGCGCAGTTGCGAAGTTTGCTGCGTATGCGCAGTTGTGAAGTTTGCTGCGTATGCGCAGGTGCGATGTTTGCTGCGTATGCACAGTTGCGAAGTTTGCTGCGTATGCGCAGTTGCGAAGTTTGCTGCGTATGCGCATTTGCGAAGTTTGCTGCGTATGCGCAGTTGCGATGTTTGCTGCGTATGCGCAGTTGCGAAGTTTGCTGCGTATGCGCAGTTGCGAAGTTTCCTGCGTATGCGCAGTTGTGAAGTTTGCTGCGTATGCGCAGGTGCGAAGTTTGCTGCGTATGCGTAGTTGGGAAGTTTGCTGCGTATGCGCAGTTGCGATGTTTGCTGCGTATGCGCAGTTGCGAAGTTTGCTGCGTATGCGCAGTTGCGAAGTTTGCTGCGTATGCGCAGTTGTGAAGTTTGCTGCGTATGCGCAGGTGCGAAGTTTGCTGCGTATGCGCAGTTGGGAAGTTTGCTGCGTATGCGCAGTTGTGAAGTTTGCTGCGTATGCGCAGGTGCGAAGTTTGCTGCGTATGCGCAGGTGCGACGTTTGCTGCGTATGCGCAGGTGCGAAGGTTGCTGCGTATGCGCAGGTGCGAAGTTTGATGCGTATGCGCAGTGCAAATTTTGCTGCGTATGCGCAGTTGTGAAGTTTGCTGCGTATGCGCAGGTGCGAAGTTTGCTGCGTATGCGCAGTTGTGAAGTTTGCTGCGTATGCGCAGGTGCGAAGTTTGCTGCGTATGCGCAGTTGCGAAGTTTGCTCCGTATGCGCAGTTGCGAAGTTTGCTGCGTATGCGCAGTTGTGAAGTTTGCTGCGTATGCGCAGTTGCGAAGTTTGCTGCGTATGCGCAGTTGCGAAGTTTGCTGCGTATGCGCAGTTGCGAAGTTTGCTGCGTATGCGCAGTGCGAAGATTGCTGCGTATGCGCAGTTGTGAAGTTTGCTGCGTATGCGCAGGTGCCAAGTTTGCTGCGTATGCGCAGTTGCGAAGTTTGCTGCGTATGCGCAGTTGCGAAGTTTGCTGCGTATGCGCAGTTGTGAAGTTTGCTGCGTATGCGCAGGTGCGATGTTTGCTGCGTATGCACAGTTGCGAAGTTTGCTGCGTATGCGCAGTTGCGAAGTTTGCTGCGTATGTGCATTTGCGAAGTTTGCTGCGTATGCGCAGTTGCGATGTTTGCTGCGTATGCGCAGTTGCGAAGTTTGCTGCGTATGCGCAGTTGCGAAGTTTGCTGCGTATGCGCAGGTGCGAAGTTTGCTGCGTATGCGTAGTTGGGAAGTTTGCTGCGTATGCGCAGTTGCGATGTTTGCTGCGTATGCGCAGTTGCGAAGTTTGCTGCGTATGCGCAGTTGCGAAGTTTGCTGCGTATGCGCAGTTGTGAAGTTTGCTGCGTATGCGCAGGTGCGAAGTTTGCTGCGTATGCGCAGTTGGGAAGTTTGCTGCGTATGCGCAGTTGTGAAGTTTGCTGCGTATGCGCAGGTGCGAAGTTTGCTGCGTATGCGCAGGTGCGACGTTTGCTGCGTATGCGCAGGTGCGAAGGTTGCTGCGTATGCGCAGGTGCGAAGTTTGATGCGTATGCGCAGTGCAAATTTTGCTGCGTATGCGCAGTTGTGAAGTTTGCTGCGTATGCGCAGGTGCGAAGTTTGCTGCGTATGCGCAGTTGTGAAGTTTGCTGCGTATGCGCAGGTGCGAAGTTTGCTGCGTATGCGCAGTTGCGAAGTTTGCTCCGTATGCGCAGTTGCGAAGTTTGCTGCGTATGCGCAGTTGTGAAGTTTGCTGCGTATGCGCAGTTGCGAAGTTTGCTGCGTATGCGCAGTTTCGAAGTTTGCTGCGTATGCGCAGTTGCGAAGTTTGCTGCGTATGCGCAGTGCGAAGATTGCTGCGTATGCGCAGTTGTGAAGTTTGCTGCGTATGCGCAGGTGCGAAGTTTGCTGCGTATGCGCAGTTGCGCAGTTTGCTCCGTATGCGCATTTGCGAAGTTTGCTGCGTATGCGCAGTTGTGAAGTTTGCTGCGTATGCGCAGTTGCGAAGTTTGCTGCGTATGCGCATTTGCGAAGTTTGCTGCGTATGCGCAGTTGCGAAGTTTGCTGCGTATGCGCAGTTGCGAATTTTGCTGCGTATGCGCAGTTGCGAAGTTTGCTGCGTATGCGCAGTTGCGAAGTTTGCTGCGTATGCGCAGTTGCGAAGTTTGCTGCGTATGTGCAGTTGTGAAGTTTGCTGCGTATGCGCAGGTGCGATGTTTGCTGCGTATGCACAGTTGCGAAGTTTGCTGCGTATGCGCAGTTGCGAAGTTTGCTGCGTATGCGCAGTTGTGAAGTTTGCTGCGTATGCGCAGGTGCGAAGTTTGCTGCGTATGCGCAGTTGTGAAGTTTGCTGCGTATGCGCAGGTGCGAAGTTTGCTGCGTATGCGCAGTTGCGAAGTTTGCTGCGTATGCGCAGTTGCCAAGTTTGCTGCGTATGCGCAGGTGCGAAGTTTGCTGCGTATGCGCAGTTGCAAAGTTTGCTGCGTATGCGCAGGTGCCAAGTTTGCTGCGTATGCGCAGTTGCGAAGTTTGCTGCGTATGCGCAGTTGCGAAGTTTGCTGCGTATGCGCAGTTGTGAAGTTTGCTGCGTATGCGCAGGTGCGATGTTTGCTGCGTATGCACAGTTGCGAAGTTTGCTGCGTATGCGCAGTTGCGAAGTTTGCTGCGTATGCGCATTTGCGAAGTTTGCTGCGTATGCGCAGTTGCGATGTTTGCTGCGTATGCGCAGTTGCGAAGTTTGCTGCGTATGCGCAGTTGCGAAGTTTCCTGCGTATGCGCAGTTGTGAAGTTTGCTGCGTATGCGCAGGTGCGAAGTTTGCTGCGTATGCGTAGTTGGGAAGTTTGCTGCGTATGCGCAGTTGCGATGTTTGCTGCGTATGCGCAGTTGCGAAGTTTGCTGCGTATGCGCAGTTGCGAAGTTTGCTGCGTATGCGCAGTTGTGAAGTTTGCTGCGTATGCGCAGTTGCGAAGTTTGCTGCGTATGCGCAGTTGCGAAGTTTGCTGCGTATGCGCAGTTGCAAAGTTTGCTGCGTATGCGCATTTGCGAAGTTTGCTGCGTATGCGCAGTTGCGATGTTTGCTGCGTATGCGCAGTTGCGAAGTTTGCTGCGTATGCGCAGTTGCGAAGTTTCCTGCGTATGCGCAGTTGTGAAGTTTGCTGCGTATGCGCAGGTGCGAAGTTTGCTGCGTATGCGTAGTTGGGAAGTTTGCTGCGTATGCGCAGTTGCGAAGTTTGCTGCGTATGCGCAGTTGCCAAGTTTGCTGCGTATGCGCAGGTGCGAAGTTTGCTGCGTATGCGCAGTTGCAAAGTTTGCTGCGTATGCGCAGGTGCCAAGTTTGCTGCGTATGCGCAGTTGCGAAGTTTGCTGCGTATGCGCAGTTGCGAAGTTTGCTGCGTATGCGCATTTGCGAAGTTTGCTGCGTATGCGCAGTTGCGATGTTTGCTGCGTATGCGCAGTTGCGAAGTTTGCTGCGTATGCGCAGGTGCGATGTTTGCTGCGTATGCGCAGTTGCGAAGTTTGCTGCGTATGCGCATTTGCGAAGTTTGCTGCGTATGCGCAGTTGCGATGTTTGCTGCGTATGCGCAGTTGCGAAGTTTGCTGCGTATGCGCAGTTGCGAAGTTTCCTGCGTATGCGCAGTTGTGAAGTTTGCTGCGTATGCGCAGGTGCGAAGTTTGCTGCGTATGCGTAGTTGGGAAGTTTGCTGCGTATGCGCAGTTGCGATGTTTGCTGCGTATGCGCAGTTGCGAAGTTTGCTGCGTATGCGCAGTTGCGAAGTTTGCTGCGTATGCGCAGTTGTGAAGTTTGCTGCGTATGCGCAGGTGCGAAGTTTGCTGCGTATGCGCAGTTGGGAAGTTTGCTGCGTATGCGCAGTTGTGAAGTTTGCTGCGTATGCGCAGGTGCGAAGTTTGCTGCGTATGCGCAGTTGTGAAGTTTGCTGCGTATGCGCAGGTGCGATGTTTGCTGCGTATGCACAGTTGCGAAGTTTGCTGCGTATGCGCAGTTGCGAAGTTTGCTGCGTATGCGCATTTGCGAAGTTTGCTGCGTATGCGCAGTTGCGATGTTTGCTGCGTATGCGCAGTTGCGAAGTTTGCTGCGTATGCGCAGTTGCGAAGTTTCCTGCGTATGCGCAGTTGTGAAGTTTGCTGCGTATGCGCAGGTGCGAAGTTTGCTGCGTATGCGTAGTTGGGAAGTTTGCTGCGTATGCGCAGTTGCGATGTTTGCTGCGTATGCGCAGTTGCGAAGTTTGCTGCGTATGCGCAGTTGCGAAGTTTGCTGCGTATGCGCAGTTGTGAAGTTTGCTGCGTATGCGCAGGTGCGAAGTTTGCTGCGTATGCGCAGTTGGGAAGTTTGCTGCGTATGCGCAGTTGTGAAGTTTGCTGCGTATGCGCAGGTGCGAAGTTTGCTGCGTATGCGCAGGTGCGACGTTTGCTGCGTATGCGCAGGTGCGAAGGTTGCTGCGTATGCGCAGGTGCGAAGTTTGATGCGTATGCGCAGTGCAAATTTTGCTGCGTATGTGCAGTTGTGAAGTTTGCTGCGTATGCGCAGGTGCGAAGTTTGCTGCGTATGCGCAGTTGTGAAGTTTGCTGCGTATGCGCAGGTGCGAAGTTTGCTGCGTATGCGCAGTTGCGAAGTTTGCTGCGTATGCGCAGTTGCCAAGTTTGCTGCGTATGCGCAGGTGCGATGTTTGCTGCGTATGCACAGTTGCGAAGTTTGCTGCGTATGCACAGTTGCGAAGTTTGCTGCGTATGCGCATTTGCGAAGTTTGCTGCGTATGCGCAGTTGCGATGTTTGCTGCGTATGCGCAGTTGCGAAGTTTGCTGCGTATGCGCAGTTGCGAAGTTTCCTGCGTATGCGCAGTTGTGAAGTTTGCTGCGTATGCGCAGGTGCGAAGTTTGCTGCGTATGCGTAGTTGGGAAGTTTGCTGCGTATGCGCAGTTGCGATGTTTGCTGCGTATGCGCAGTTGCGAAGTTTGCTGCGTATGCGCAGTTGCGAAGTTTGCTGCGTATGCGCAGTTGTGAAGTTTGCTGCGTATGCGCAGGTGCGAAGTTTGCTGCGTATGCGCAGTTGGGAAGTTTGCTGCGTATGCGCAGTTGTGAAGTTTGCTGCGTATGCGCAGGTGCGAAGTTTGCTGCGTATGCGCAGGTGCGACGTTTGCTGCGTATGCGCAGGTGCGAAGGTTGCTGCGTATGCGCAGGTGCGAAGTTTGATGCGTATGCGCAGTGCAAATTTTGCTGCGTATGCGCAGTTGTGAAGTTTGCTGCGTATGCGCAGGTGCGAAGTTTGCTGCGTATGCGCAGTTGTGAAGTTTGCTGCGTATGCGCAGGTGCGAAGTTTGCTGCGTATGCGCAGTTGCGAAGTTTGCTCCGTATGCGCAGTTGCGAAGTTTGCTGCGTATGCGCAGTTGTGAAGTTTGCTGCGTATGCGCAGTTGCGAAGTTTGCTGCGTATGCGCAGTTGCGAAGTTTGCTGCGTATGCGCAGTTGCGAAGTTTGCTGCGTATGCGCAGTGCGAAGATTGCTGCGTATGCGCAGTTGTGAAGTTTGCTGCGTATGCGCAGGTGCCAAGTTTGCTGCGTATGCGCAGTTGCGAAGTTTGCTGCGTATGCGCAGTTGCGAAGTTTGCTGCGTATGCGCAGTTGTGAAGTTTGCTGCGTATGCGCAGGTGCGATGTTTGCTGCGTATGCTCAGTTGCGAAGTTTGCTGCGTATGCGCAGTTGCGAAGTTTGCTGCGTATGCGCATTTGCGAAGTTTGCTGCGTATGCGCAGTTGCGATGTTTGCTGCGTATGCGCAGTTGCGAAGTTTGCTGCGTATGCGCAGTTGCGAAGTTTCCTGCGTATGCGCAGTTGTGAAGTTTGCTGCGTATGCGCAGGTGCGAAGTTTGCTGCGTATGCGTAGTTGGGAAGTTTGCTGCGTATGCGCAGTTGCGATGTTTGCTGCGTATGCGCAGTTGCGAAGTTTGCTGCGTATGCGCAGTTGCGAAGTTTGCTGCGTATGCGCAGTTGTGAAGTTTGCTGCGTATGCGCAGGTGCGAAGTTTGCTGCGTATGCGCAGTTGGGAAGTTTGCTGCGTATGCGCAGTTGTGAAGTTTGCTGCGTATGCGCAGGTGCGAAGTTTGCTGCGTATGCGCAGGTGCGACGTTTGCTGCGTATGCGCAGGTGCGAAGGTTGCTGCGTATGCGCAGGTGCGAAGTTTGATGCGTATGCGCAGTGCAAATTTTGCTGCGTATGCGCAGTTGTGAAGTTTGCTGCGTATGCGCAGGTGCGAAGTTTGCTGCGTATGCGCAGTTGTGAAGTTTGCTGCGTATGCGCAGGTGCGAAGTTTGCTGCGTATGCGCAGTTGCGAAGTTTGCTGCGTATGCGCAGTTGCGAAGTTTGCTGCGTATGCGCAGTGCGAAGATTGCTGCGTATGCGCAGTTGTGAAGTTTGCTGCGTATGCGCAGGTGCCAAGTTTGCTGCGTATGCGCAGTTGCGAAGTTTGCTGCGTATGCGCAGTTGCGAAGTTTGCTGCGTATGCGCAGTTGTGAAGTTTGCTGCGTATGCGCAGGTGCGATGTTTGCTGCGTATGCACAGTTGCGAAGTTTGCTGCGTATGCGCAGTTGCGAAGTTTGCTGCGTATGCGCATTTGCGAAGTTTGCTGCGTATGCGCAGTTGCGATGTTTGCTGCGTATGCGCAGTTGCGAAGTTTGCTGCGTATGCGCAGTTGCGAAGTTTCCTGCGTATGCGCAGTTGTGAAGTTTGCTGCGTATGCGCAGGTGCGAAGTTTGCTGCGTATGCGTAGTTGGGAAGTTTGCTGCGTATGCGCAGTTGCGATGTTTGCTGCGTATGCGCAGTTGCGAAGTTTGCTGCGTATGCGCAGTTGCGAAGTTTGCTGCGTATGCGCAGTTGTGAAGTTTGCTGCGTATGCGCAGGTGCGAAGTTTGCTGCGTATGCGCAGTTGGGAAGTTTGCTGCGTATGCGCAGTTGTGAAGTTTGCTGCGTATGCGCAGGTGCGAAGTTTGCTGCGTATGCGCAGGTGCGACGTTTGCTGCGTATGCGCAGGTGCGAAGGTTGCTGCGTATGCGCAGGTGCGAAGTTTGATGCGTATGCGCAGTGCAAATTTTGCTGCGTATGCGCAGTTGTGAAGTTTGCTGCGTATGCGCAGGTGCGAAGTTTGCTGCGTATGCGCAGTTGCGAAGTTTGCTCCGTATGCGCAGTTGCGACGTTTGCTGCGTATGCGCAGGTGCGATGTTTGCTGCGTATGCACAGTTGCGAAGTTTGCTGCGTATGCACAGTTGCGAAGTTTGCTGCGTATGCGCATTTGCGAAGTTTGCTGCGTATGCGCAGTTGCGATGTTTGCTGCGTATGCGCAGTTGCGAAGTTTGCTGCGTATGCGCAGTTGCGAAGTTTCCTGCGTATGCGCAGTTGTGAAGTTTGCTGCGTATGCGCAGGTGCGAAGTTTGCTGCGTATGCGCAGTTGTGAAGTTTGCTGCGTATGCGCAGGTGCGATGTTTGCTGCGTATGCACAGTTGCGAAGTTTGCTGCGTATGCACAGTTGCGAAGTTTGCTGCGTATGCGCATTTGCGAAGTTTGCTGCGTATGCGCAGTTGCGATGTTTGCTGCGTATGCGCAGTTGCGAAGTTTGCTGCGTATGCGCAGTTGCGAAGTTTCCTGCGTATGCGCAGTTGTGAAGTTTGCTGCGTATGCGCAGGTGCGAAGTTTGCTGCGTATGCGTAGTTGGGAAGTTTGCTGCGTATGCGCAGTTGCGATGTTTGCTGCGTATGCGCAGTTGCGAAGTTTGCTGCGTATGCGCAGTTGCGAAGTTTGCTGCGTATGCGCAGTTGTGAAGTTTGCTGCGTATGCGCAGGTGCGAAGTTTGCTGCGTATGCGCAGTTGGGAAGTTTGCTGCGTATGCGCAGTTGTGAAGTTTGCTGCGTATGCGCAGGTGCGAAGTTTGCTGCGTATGCGCAGGTGCGACGTTTGCTGCGTATGCGCAGGTGCGAAGGTTGCTGCGTATGCGCAGGTGCGAAGTTTGATGCGTATGCGCAGTGCAAATTTTGCTGCGTATGCGCAGTTGTGAAGTTTGCTGCGTATGCGCAGGTGCGAAGTTTGCTGCGTATGCGCAGTTGTGAAGTTTGCTGCGTATGCGCAGGTGCGAAGTTTGCTGCGTATGCGCAGTTGCGAAGTTTGCTGCGTATGCGCAGTTGCGAAGTTTGCTGCGTATGCGCAGTTGTGAAGTTTGCTGCGTATGCGCAGGTGCGAAGTTTGCTGCGTATGCGCAGTTGGGAAGTTTGCTGCGTATGCGCAGGTGCGAAGTTTGCTGCGTATGCGCATTTGCGAAGTTTGCTGCGTATGCGCAGTTGCGATGTTTGCTGCGTATGCGCAGTTGCGAAGTTTGCTGCGTATGCGCAGTTGCGAAGTTTCCTGCGTATGCGCAGTTGTGAAGTTTGCTGCGTATGCGCAGGTGCGAAGTTTGCTGCGTATGCGTAGTTGGGAAGTTTGCTGCGTATGCGCAGTTGCGATGTTTGCTGCGTATGCGCAGTTGCGAAGTTTGCTGCGTATGCGCAGTTGCGAAGTTTGCTGCGTATGCGCAGTTGTGAAGTTTGCTGCGTATGCGCAGGTGCGAAGTTTGCTGCGTATGCGCAGTTGGGAAGTTTGCTGCGTATGCGCAGTTGTGAAGTTTGCTGCGTATGCGCAGGTGCGAAGTTTGCTGCGTATGCGCAGGTGCGACGTTTGCTGCGTATGCGCAGGTGCGAAGGTTGCTGCGTATGCGCAGGTGCGAAGTTTGATGCGTATGCGCAGTGCAAATTTTGCTGCGTATGCGCAGTTGTGAAGTTTGCTGCGTATGCGCAGGTGCGAAGTTTGCTGCGTATGCGCAGTTGTGAAGTTTGCTGCGTATGCGCAGGTGCGAAGTTTGCTGCGTATGCGCAGTTGCGAAGTTTGCTCCGTATGCGCAGTTCCGAAGTTTGCTGCGTATGCGCAGTTGTGAAGTTTGCTGCGTATGCGCAGTTGCGAAGTTTGCTGCGTATGCGCAGTTGCGAAGTTTGCTGCGTATGCGCAGTTGCGAAGTTTGCTGCGTATGCGCAGTGCGAAGATTGCTGCGTATGCGCAGTTGTGAAGTTTGCTGCGTATGCGCAGGTGCCAAGTTTGCTGCGTATGCGCAGTTGCGAAGTTTGCTGCGTATGCGCAGTTGCGAAGTTTGCTGCGTATGCGCAGTTGTGAAGTTTGCTGCGTATGCGCAGGTGCGATGTTTGCTGCGTATGCACAGTTGCGAAGTTTGCTGCGTATGCGCAGTTGCGAAGTTTGCTGCGTATGCGCAGTTGTGAAGTTTGCTGCGTATGCGCAGGTGCGAAGTTTGCTGCGTATGCGCAGTTGGGAAGTTTGCTGCGTATGCGCAGTTGTGAAGTTTGCTGCGTATGCGCAGGTGCGAAGTTTGCTGCGTATGCGCAGGTGCGACGTTTGCTGCGTATGCGCAGGTGCGAAGGTTGCTGCGTATGCGCAGGTGCGAAGTTTGATGCGTATGCGCAGTGCAAATTTTGCTGCGTATGCGCAGTTGTGAAGTTTGCTGCGTATGCGCAGGTGCGAAGTTTGCTGCGTATGCGCAGTTGCGAAGTTTGCTCCGTATGCGCAGTTGCGAAGTTTGCTGCGTATGCGCAGTTGTGAAGTTTGCTGCGTATGCGCAGTTGCGAAGTTTGCTGCGTATGCGCAGTTGCGAAGTTTGCTGCGTATGCGCAGTTGCGAAGTTTGCTGCGTATGCGCAGTGCGAAGATTGCTGCGTATGCGCAGTTGTGAAGTTTGCTGCGTATGCGCAGGTGCCAAGTTTGCTGCGTATGCGCAGTTGCGAAGTTTGCTGCGTATGCGCAGTTGTGAAGTTTGCTGCGTATGCGCAGGTGCGATGTTTGCTGCGTATGCACAGTTGCGAAGTTTGCTGCGTATGCGCAGTTGCGAAGTTTGCTGCGTATGCGCATTTGCGAAGTTTGCTGCGTATGCGCAGTTGCGATGTTTGCTGCGTATGCGCAGTTGCGAAGTTTGCCGCGTATGCGCAGTTGCGAAGTTTCCTGCGTATGCGCAGTTGTGAAGTTTGCTGCGTATGCGCAGGTGCGAAGTTTGCTGCGTATGCGTAGTTGGGAAGTTTGCTGCGTATGCGCAGTTGCGATGTTTGCTGCGTATGCGCAGTTGCGAAGTTTGCTGCGTATGCGCAGTTGCGAAGTTTGCTGCGTATGCGCAGTTGTGAAGTTTGCTGCGTATGCGCAGGTGCGAAGTTTGCTGCGTATGCGCAGTTGGGAAGTTTGCTGCGTATGCGCAGTTGTGAAGTTTGCTGCGTATGCGCAGGTGCGAAGTTTGCTGCGTATGCGCAGGTGCGACGTTTGCTGCGTATGCGCAGGTGCGAAGGTTGCTGCGTATGCGCAGGTGCGAAGTTTGATGCGTATGCGCAGTGCAAATTTTGCTGCGTATGCGCAGTTGTGAAGTTTGCTGCGTATGCGCAGGTGCGAAGTTTGCTGCGTATGCGCAGTTGTGAAGTTTGCTGCGTATGCGCAGGTGCGAAGTTTGCTGCGTATGCGCAGTTGCGAAGTTTGCTCCGTATGCGCAGTTGCGAAGTTTGCTGCGTATGCGCAGTTGTGAAGTTTGCTGCGTATGCGCAGTTGCGAAGTTTGCTGCGTATGCGCAGTTGCGAAGTTTGCTGCGTATGCGCAGTTGCGAAGTTTGCTGCGTATGCGCAGTGCGAAGATTGCTGCGTATGCGCAGTTGTGAAGTTTGCTGCGTATGCGCAGGTGCGAAGTTTGCTGCGTATGCGCAGTTGCGCAGTTTGCTCCGTATGCGCATTTGCGAAGTTTGCTGCGTATGCGCAGTTGTGAAGTTTGCTGCGTATGCGCAGTTGCGAAGTTTGCTGCGTATGCGCATTTGCGAAGTTTGCTGCGTATGCGCAGTTGCGAAGTTTGCTGCGTATGCGCAGTTGCGAATTTTGCTGCGTATGCGCAGTTGCGAAGTTTGCTGCGTATGCGCAGTTGCGAAGTTTGCTGCGTATGCGCAGTTGCGAAGTTTGCTGCGTATGTGCAGTTGCGAAGTTTGCTGCGTATGCGCTGTTGCGAAGTTTGCTGCGTATGCGCAGTTGCGAAGTTTGCTGCGTATGCGCAGTTGCAAAGTTTGCTGCGTATGCGCAGGTGCCAAGTTTGCTGCGTATGCGCAGTTGCGAAGTTTGCTGCGTATGCGCAGTTGCGAAGTTTGCTGCGTATGCGCAGTTGTGAAGTTTGCTGCGTATGCGCAGGTGCGATGTTTGCTGCGTATGCACAGTTGCGAAGTTTGCTGCGTATGCGCAGTTGCGAAGTTTGCTGCGTATGCGCATTTGCGAAGTTTGCTGCGTATGCGCAGTTGCGATGTTTGCTGCGTATGCGCAGTTGCGAAGTTTGCTGCGTATGCGCAGTTGCGAAGTTTCCTGCGTATGCGCAGTTGTGAAGTTTGCTGCGTATGCGCAGGTGCGAAGTTTGCTGCGTATGCGTAGTTGGGAAGTTTGCTGCGTATGCGCAGTTGCGATGTTTGCTGCGTATGCGCAGTTGCGAAGTTTGCTGCGTATGCGCAGTTGCGAAGTTTGCTGCGTATGCGCAGTTGTGAAGTTTGCTGCGTATGCGCAGGTGCGAAGTTTGCTGCGTATGCGCAGTTGGGAAGTTTGCTGCGTATGCGCAGTTGTGAAGTTTGCTGCGTATGCGCAGGTGCGAAGTTTGCTGCGTATGCGCAGGTGCGACGTTTGCTGCGTATGCGCAGGTGCGAAGGTTGCTGCGTATGCGCAGGTGCGAAGTTTGATGCGTATGCGCAGTGCAAATTTTGCTGCGTATGCGCAGTTGCGAAGTTTGCTGCGTATGCGCAGGTGCGAAGTTTGCTGCGTATGCGCAGGTGCGAAGTTTGCTGCGTATGCGCAGTTGCGAAGTTTGCTCCGTATGCGCAGTTGTGAAGTTTGCTGCGTATGCGCAGTTGCGAAGTTTGCTGCGTATGCGCAGTTGCGAAGTTTGCTGCGTATGCGCAGTTGCGAAGTTTGCTGCGTATGCCCAGTGCGAAGATTGCTGCGTATGCGCAGTTGTGAAGTTTGCTGCGTATGCGCAGGTGCCAAGTTTGCTGCGTATGCGCAGTTGCGAAGTTTGCTGCGTATGCGCAGTTGCGAAGTTTGCTGCGTATGCGCAGTTGTGAAGTTTGCTGCGTATGCGCAGGTGCGATGTTTGCTGCGTATGCGCAGTTGCGAAGTTTGCTGCGTATGCGCATTTGCGAAGTTTGCTGCGTATGCGCAGTTGCGATGTTTGCTGCGTATGCGCAGTTGCGAAGTTTGCTGCGTATGCGCAGTTGCGAAGTTTCCTGCGTATGCGCAGTTGTGAAGTTTGCTGCGTATGCGCAGGTGCGAAGTTTGCTGCGTATGCGTAGTTGGGAAGTTTGCTGCGTATGCGCAGTTGCGATGTTTGCTGCGTATGCGCAGTTGCGAAGTTTGCTGCGTATGCGCAGTTGCGAAGTTTGCTGCGTATGCGCAGTTGTGAAGTTTGCTGCGTATGCGCAGGTGCGAAGTTTGCTGCGTATGCGCAGTTGGGAAGTTTGCTGCGTATGCGCAGTTGTGAAGTTTGCTGCGTATGCGCAGGTGCGAAGTTTGCTGCGTATGCGCAGGTGCGACGTTTGCTGCGTATGCGCAGGTGCGAAGGTTGCTGCGTATGCGCAGGTGCGAAGTTTGATGCGTATGCGCAGTGCAAATTTTGCTGCGTATGCGCAGTTGTGAAGTTTGCTGCGTATGCGCAGGTGCGAAGTTTGCTGCGTATGCGCAGTTGTGAAGTTTGCTGCGTATGCGCAGGTGCGAAGTTTGCTGCGTATGCGCAGTTGCGAAGTTTGCTCCGTATGCGCAGTTGCGAAGTTTGCTGCGTATGCGCAGTTGTGAAGTTTGCTGCGTATGCGCAGTTGCGAAGTTTGCTGCGTATGCGCAGTTGCGAAGTTTGCTGCGTATGCGCAGTTGCGAAGTTTGCTGCGTATGCGCAGTGCGAAGATTGCTGCGTATGCGCAGTTGTGAAGTTTGCTGCGTATGCGCAGGTGCGATGTTTGCTGCGTATGCGCAGTTGCGCAGTTTGCTCCGTATGCGCATTTGCGAAGTTTGCTGCGTATGCGCAGTTGTGAAGTTTGCTGCGTATGCGCAGTTGCGAAGTTTGCTGCGTATGCGCATTTGCGAAGTTTGCTGCGTATGCGCAGTTGCGAAGTTTGCTGCGTATGCGCAGTTGCGAATTTTGCTGCGTATGCGCAGTTGCGAAGTTTGCTGCGTATGCGCAGTTGCGAAGTTTGCTGCGTATGTGCAGTTGCGAAGTTTGCTGCGTATGCGCAGTTGCGAAGTTTGCTGCGTATGCGCAGGTGCGAAGTTTGCTGCGTATGCGCAGTTGCGAAGTTTGCTGCGTATGCGCAGTTGCGAAGTTTGCTGCGTATGCGCAGTTGCGAAGTTTGCTGCGTATGCGCAGTTGCGAAGTTTGCTGCGTATGCCCAGTTGTGAAGTTTGCTGCGTATGCGCAGTTGCGAAGTTTGCTGCGTATACGCATTTGCGAAGTTTGCTGCGTATGCGCAGTTGCGAAGTATGCTGCGTATGCGCAGTTGTGAAGTTTGCTGCGTATGCGCAGTTGCGAAGTTTGCTGCGTATGCGCAGGTGCGAAGTTTGCTGCGTATGCGAAGTTTACTGCGTATGCGCAGTTGCGAAGTTTGCTGCGTATGCGCAGTTGCCAAGTTTGCTGCGCAGTTGCGAAGTTTGCTGCGTATGCGGAGTTGCAAAGTTTGCTGCGTATGCGCAGGTGCGAAGTTTGCTGCGTATGCGCAGTTGCGATGTTTGCTGCGTATGCGCAGTTGCGAAGTTTGCTGCGTATGCGCAGTTGCGAAGTTTCCTGCGTATGCGCAGTTGTGAAGTTTGCTGCGTATGCGCAGGTGCGAAGTTTGCTGCGTATGCGTAGTTGGGAAGTTTGCTGCGTATGCGCAGTTGCGATGTTTGCTGCGTATGCGCAGTTGCGAAGTTTGCTGCGTATGCGCAGTTGCGATGTTTGCTGCGTATGCGCAGTTGTGAAGTTTGCTGCGTATGCGCAGGTGCGAAGTTTGCTGCGTATGCGCAGTTGGGAAGTTTGCTGCGTATGCGCAGTTGTGAAGTTTGCTGCGTATGCGCAGGTGCGAAGTTTGCTGCGTATGCGCAGGTGCGACGTTTGCTGCGTATGCGCAGGTGCGAAGGTTGCTGCGTATGCGCAGGTGCGAAGTTTGATGCGTATGCGCAGTGCAAATTTTGCTGCGTATGCGCAGTTGTGAAGTTTGCTGCGTATGCGCAGGTGCGAAGTTTGCTGCGTATGCGCAGTTGTGAAGTTTGCTGCGTATGCGCAGGTGCGAAGTTTGCTGCGTATGCGCAGTTGCGAAGTTTGCTCCGTATGCGCAGTTGCGAAGTTTGCTGCGTATGCGCAGTTGTGAAGTTTGCTGCGTATGCGCAGTTGCGAAGTTTGCTGCGTATGCGCAGTTGCGAAGTTTGCTGCGTATGCGCAGTGCGAAGATTGCTGCGTATGCGCAGTTGTGAAGTTTGCTGCGTATGCGCAGGTGCGATGTTTGCTGCGTATGCGCAGTTGCGCAGTTTGCTCCGTATGCGCATTTGCGAAGTTTGCTGCGTATGCGCAGTTGTGAAGTTTGCTGCGTATGCGCAGTTGCGAAGTTTGCTGCGTATGCGCATTTGCGAAGTTTGCTGCGTATGCGCAGTTGCGAAGTTTGCTGCGTATGCGCAGTTGCGAATTTTGCTGCGTATGCGCAGTTGCGAAGTTTGCTGCGTATGCGCAGTTGCGAAGTTTGCTGCGTATGCGCAGTTGCGAAGTTTGCTGCGTATGCGCAGTTGCGAAGTTTGCTGCGTATGCGCAGGTGCGAAGTTTGCTGCGTATGCGCAGTTGCGAAGTTTGCTGCGTATGCGCAGTTGCGAAGTTTGCTGCGTATGCGCAGTTGCGAAGTTTGCTGCGTATGCGCAGTTGCGAAGTTTGCTGCGTATGCGCAGTTGCGAAGTTTGCTGCGTATGCGCAGTTGCGAAGTTTGCTGCGTATGCGCAGTTGCGAAGTTTGCTGCGTATGCGCAGTTGCGAAGTTTGCTGCGTATGCGCAGTTGCGAAGTTTGCTGCGTATGCGCAGTTGCGAAGTTTGCTGCGTATGCGCAGTTGCGAAGTTTGCTGCGTATGCGCAGTTGCGAAGTTTGCTGCGTATGCGCAGTTGCGAAGTTTGCTGCGTATGCCCAGTTGTGAAGTTTGCTGCGTATGCGCAGTTGCGAAGTTTGCTGCGTATACGCATTTGCGAAGTTTGCTGCGTATGCGCAGTTGCGAAGTATGCTGCGTATGCGCAGTTGTGAAGTTTGCTGCGTATGCGCAGTTGCGAAGTTTGCTGCGTATGCGCAGGTGCGAAGTTTGCTGCGTATGCGAAGTTTGCTGCGTATGCGCAGTTGCGAAGTTTGCTGCGTATGCGCAGTTGCCAAGTTTGCTGCGCAGTTGCGAAGTTTGCTGCGTATGCTTAGTTGCAAAGTTTGCTGCGTATGCGCAGGTGCGAAGTTTGCTGCGTATGTGCAGTTGCGAAGTTTGCTGCGTATGCGCAGTTGCGAAGTTTGCTGCGTATGCGCATTTGCGAAGTTTGCTGCGTATGCGCAGTTGCGATGTTTGCTGCGTATGCGCAGTTGCGAAGTTTGCTGCGTATGCGCAGTTGCGAAGTTTGCTGCGTATGCGCAGTTGTGAAGTTTGCTGCGTATGCGCAGGTGCGAAGTTTGCTGCGTATGCGCAGTTGGGAAGTTTGCTGCGTATGCGCAGTTGTGAAGTTTGCTGCGTATGCGCAGGTGCGAAGTTTGCTGCGTATGCGCAGGTGCGACGTTTGCTGCGTATGCGCAGGTGCGAAGGTTGCTGCGTATGCGCAGGTGCGAAGTTTGATGCGTATGCGCAGTGCAAATTTTGCTGCGTATGCGCAGTTGTGAAGTTTGCTGCGTATGCGCAGGTGCGAAGTTTGCTGCGTATGCGCAGTTGTGAAGTTTGCTGCGTATGCGCAGGTGCGAAGTTTGCTGCGTATGTGCAGTTGCGAAGTTTGCTCCGTATGCGCAGTTGCGAAGTTTGCTGCGTATGCGCAGTTGTGAAGTTTGCTGCGTATGCGCAGTTGCGAAGTTTGCTGCGTATGCGCAGTTGAGAAGTTTGCTGCGTATGCGCAGTTGCGAAGTTTGCTGCGTATGCGCAGTTGCCAAGTTTGCTGCGTATGCGCAGGTGCGAAGTTTGCTGCGTATGCGCAGTTGCAAAGTTTGCTGCGTATGCGCAGGTGCGAAGTTTGCTGCGCAGTTGCGAAGTTTGCTGCGTATGCGCAGTTGCGAAGTTTGCTGCGTATGCGCAGGTGCGAAGTTTGCTGCGTATGCGCAGTTGCGAAGTTTGCTGCGTATGCGCAGTTGCGAAGTTTGCTGCGTATGCGCATTTGCGAAGTTTGCTGCGTATGCGCAGTTGCGATGTTTGCTGCGTATGCGCAGTTGCGAAGTTTGCTGCGTATGCGCAGTTGCGAAGTTTCCTGCGTATGCGCAGTTGTGAAGTTTGCTGCGTATGCGCAGGTGCGAAGTTTGCTGCGTATGCGTAGTTGGGAAGTTTGCTGCGTATGCGCAGTTGTGAAGTTTGCTGCGTATGCGCAGGTGCGAAGTTTGCTGCGTATGCGCAGGTGCGACGTTTGCTGCGTATGCGCAGGTGCGAAGGTTGCTGCGTATGCGCAGGTGCGAAGTTTGATGCGTATGCGCAGTGCAAATTTTGCTGCGTATGCGCAGTTGCGAAGTTTGCTGCGTATGCGTAGTTGTGAAGTTTGCTGCGTATGCGCAGTTATGAAATTTGCTGCGTATGCGCAGTCGCGAAGTTTGCTGCGTATGCGCAGTTGCGAAGTTTGCTGCGTATGCGCAGGTGCGAAGTTTGCTGCGTATGCGCAGTTGCGAAGTTTGCTGCGTATGCGCAGTTGCGAAGTTTGCTGCGTATGCGCAGTTGCGAAGTTTGCTGCGTATGCGCAGTTGCGAAGTTTGCTGCGTATGCGCAGTTGCCAAGTTTGCTGCGTATGCGCAGTTGCGAAGTTTGCTGCGTATGCGCAGTTGCGAAGTTTGCTGCGTATGCGCAGGTGCGAAGTTTGCTGCGTATGCGCAGTTGCGAAGTTTGCTGCGTATGCGCAGTTGCGAAGTTTGCTGCGTATGCGCAGTTGCGAAGTTTGCTGCGTATGCGCAGTTGCGAAGTTTGCTGCGTATGCGCAGTTGCGAAGTTTGCTGCGTATGCGCAGTTGCGAAGTTTGCTGCGTATGCGCAGTTGCCAAGTTTGCTGCGTATGCGCAGTTGCGAAGTTTGCTGCGTATGCGCAGTTGCGAAGTTTGCTGCGTATGCGCAGGTGCGAAGTTTGCTGCGTATGCGCAGGTGCGAAGTTTGCTGCGTATGCGCATTTGCGAAGTTTGCTGCGTATGCGCAGTTGCGATGTTTGCTGCGTATGCGCAGTTGCGAAGTTTGCTGCGTATGCGCAGTTGCGAAGTTTGCTGCGTATGCGCAGTTGTGAAGTTTGCTGCGTATGCGCAGGTGCGAAGTTTGCTGCGTATGCGCAGTTGGGAAGTTTGCTGCGTATGCGCAGTTGTGAAGTTTGCTGCGTATGCGCAGGTGCGAAGTTTGCTGCGTATGCGCAGGTGCGACGTTTGCTGCGTATGCGCAGGTGCGAAGGTTGCTGCGTATGCGCAGGTGCGAAGTTTGATGCGTATGCGCAGTGCAAATTTTGCTGCGTATGCGCAGTTGTGAAGTTTGCTGCGTATGCGCAGGTGCGAAGTTTGCTGCGTATGCGCAGTTGTGAAGTTTGCTGCGTATGCGCAGGTGCGAAGTTTGCTGCGTATGTGCAGTTGCGAAGTTTGCTCCGTATGCGCAGTTGCGAAGTTTGCTGCGTATGCGCAGTTGTGAAGTTTGCTGCGTATGCGCAGTTGCGAAGTTTGCTGCGTATGCGCAGTTGAGAAGTTTGCTGCGTATGCGCAGTTGCGAAGTTTGCTGCGTATGCGCAGTTGCCAAGTTTGCTGCGTATGCGCAGGTGCGAAGTTTGCTGCGTATGCGCAGTTGCAAAGTTTGCTGCGTATGCGCAGGTGCGAAGTTTGCTGCGCAGTTGCGAAGTTTGCTGCGTATGCGCAGTTGCGAAGTTTGCTGCGTATGCGCAGGTGCGAAGTTTGCTGCGTATGCGCAGTTGCGAAGTTTGCTGCGTATGCGCAGTTGCGAAGTTTGCTGCGTATGCGCATTTGCGAAGTTTGCTGCGTATGCGCAGTTGCGATGTTTGCTGCGTATGCGCAGTTGCGAAGTTTGCTGCGTATGCGCAGTTGCGAAGTTTCCTGCGTATGCGCAGTTGTGAAGTTTGCTGCGTATGCGCAGGTGCGAAGTTTGCTGCGTATGCGTAGTTGGGAAGTTTGCTGCGTATGCGCAGTTGTGAAGTTTGCTGCGTATGCGCAGGTGCGAAGTTTGCTGCGTATGCGCAGGTGCGACGTTTGCTGCGTATGCGCAGGTGCGAAGGTTGCTGCGTATGCGCAGGTGCGAAGTTTGATGCGTATGCGCAGTGCAAATTTTGCTGCGTATGCGCAGTTGCGAAGTTTGCTGCGTATGCGTAGTTGTGAAGTTTGCTGCGTATGCGCAGTTATGAAATTTGCTGCGTATGCGCAGTCGCGAAGTTTGCTGCGTATGCGCAGTTGCGAAGTTTGCTGCGTATGCGCAGGTGCGAAGTTTGCTGCGTATGCGCAGTTGCGAAGTTTGCTGCGTATGCGCAGTTGCGAAGTTTGCTGCGTATGCGCAGTTGCGAAGTTTGCTGCGTATGCGCAGTTGCGAAGTTTGCTGCGTATGCGCAGTTGCCAAGTTTGCTGCGTATGCGCAGTTGCGAAGTTTGCTGCGTATGCGCAGTTGCGAAGTTTGCTGCGTATGCGCAGGTGCGAAGTTTGCTGCGTATGCGCAGTTGCGAAGTTTGCTGCGTATGCGCAGTTGCGAAGTTTGCTGCGTATGCGCAGTTGCGAAGTTTGCTGCGTATGCGCAGTTGCGAAGTTTGCTGCGTATGCGCAGTTGCGAAGTTTGCTGCGTATGCGCAGTTGCGAAGTTTGCTGCGTATGCGCAGTTGCCAAGTTTGCTGCGTATGCGCAGTTGCGAAGTTTGCTGCGTATGCGCAGTTGCGAAGTTTGCTGCGTATGCGCAGGTGCGAAGTTTGCTGCGTATGCGCAGGTGCGAAGTTTGCTGCGTATGCGCAGTTGTGAAGTTTGCTGCATATGCGCAGTTGTGAAGTTTGCTGCGTATGCGCAGGTGCGACGTTTGCTGCGTATGCGCAGGTGCGAAGTTTGCTGCGTATGCGCAGTTGCGAAGTTTGCTGCGTATGCGCAGTTGCAAAGTTTGCTGCGTATGCGCAGTTGCGAAGTTTGCTGCGTATGCGCAGTTGCGAAGTTTGCTGCGTATGCGCAGTTGCGAAGTCTGCTTCGTATGCGCAGTTGCCAAGTTTGCTGCGTATGCGCAGTTGCGAACTTTGCTGCGTATGCGCAGGTGCGAAGTTTGCTGCGTATGCGAAGTTTGCTGCGTATGCGCAGTTGCGAAGTTTGCTGCGTATGCGCAGTTGCCAAGTTTGCTGCGTATCCGCAGTTGCGAAGTTTGATGCGTATGCGCAGGTGCGAAGTTTGCTGCGTATGCGCAGTTGCGAAGTTTGCTGCGTATGCGCAGTTGCGAAGTTTGCTGCGTATGCGCAGTTGCGAAGTTTGCTGCGTATGCGCAGTTGCGAAGTCTGCTTCGTATGCGCAGTTGCCAAGTTTGCTGCGTATGCGCAGTTGCGAAGTTTGCTGCGTATGCGCAGGTGCGAAGTTTGCTGCGTATGCGAAGTTGCGAAGTTTGCTGCGTATGCGCAGTTGCCAAGTTTGCTGCGTATCCGCAGTTGCGAAGTTTACTGCGTATGCGCAGTTGCGAAGTTTGCTGCGTATGCGCAGTTGCGAAGTTTGCTGCGTATGCGCAGTTGCGAAGTTTGCTGCGTATGCGCAGTTGCGAAGTTTGCTGCGTATGCGCAGTTGCGAAGTTTGCTGCGTATGCGCAGTTGCGAAGTTTGCTGCCTATGTGCAGTTGTCATGTTTGCTGCGTATGCGCAGTTGCCAAGTTTGCTGCGTATGCGCAGTTGTGAAGTTTGCTGCGTATGCGCAGGTGCGAAGTTTGCTGCGTATGCGCTGGTCCGACGTTTACTGCGTATGCGCAGTTGCGAAGTTTGCTGCGTATGCGCAGTTGCGAAGTTTGCTGCGTATGCGCAGTTGCGAAGTTTGCTGCGTATGCGCAGTTGCGAAGTTTGCTGCGTATGCGCAGTTGCGAAGTTTGCTGCCTATGTGCAGTTGTCATGTTTGCTGCGTATGCGCAGTTGCCAAGTTTGCTGCGTATGCGCAGTTGTGAAGTTTGCTGCGTATGCGCAGGTGCGAAGTTTGCTGCGTATGCGCAGGTGCGAAGTTTGCTGCGTATGCGCATTTGCACAGTTTGCTGCGTATGCGCAGTTGTGAAGTTTGCTGCGTATGCGCAGGTGCGAAGTTTGCTGCGTATGCGCTGGTCCGACGTTTGCTGCGTATGCGCAGGTGCGAAGTTTGCTGCGTATGCGCAGGTGCGAAGTTTGCTGCGTATGCGCAGTTGCGAAGTTTGCTGCGTATGCGCAGTTGCGAAGTTTGCTGCGTATGCGCAGTTGCGAAGTTTGCTGCGTATGCGCAGTTGCGAAGTTTGCTGCGTATGCGCAGTTGCGAAGTTTGCTGCGTATGTGCAGTTGCGAAGTTTGCTGCGTATGCGCAGTTGCGAAGTTTGCTGCGTATGCGCAGGTGCGAAGTTTGCTGCGTATGCGCAGTTGCGAAGTTTGCTGCGTATGCGCAGTTGCGAAGTTTGCTGCGTATGCGCAGTTGCGAAGTTTGCTGCGTATGCGCAGTTGCTAAGTTTGCTGCGTATGCCCAGTTGTGAAGTTTGCTGCGTATGCGCAGTTGCGAAGTTTGCTGCGTATACGCATTTGCGAAGTTTGCTGCGTATGCGCAGTTGCGAAGTATGCTGCGTATGCGCAGTTGTGAAGTTTGCTGCGTATGCGCATTTGCACAGTTTGCTGCGTATGCGCAGTTGTGAAGTTTGCTGCGTATGCGCAGGTGCGAAGTTTGCTGCGTATGCGCTGGTCCGACGTTTGCTGCGTATGCGCAGGTGCGAAGTTTGCTGCGTATGCGCAGGTGCGAAGTTTGCTGCGTATGCGCAGTTGCGAAGTTTGCTGCGTATGCGCAGTTGCGAAGTCTGCTGCGTATGCGCAGTGCGAAGATTGCTGCGTATGCGCAGTTGTGAAGTTTGCTGCGTATGCGCAGGTGCGAAGTTTGCTGCGTATGCGCAGTTGCGCAGTTTGCTCCGTATGCGCATTTGCGAAGTTTGCTGCGTATGCGCAGTTGCGAAGTTTGCTGCGTATGCGCAGTTGCCAAGTTTGCTGCGCAGTTGCGAAGTTTGCTGCGTATGCGCAGTTGCGAAGTTTGCTGCGTATGAGCAGGTGCGAAGTTTGCTGCGTATGCGCAGTTGCCAAGTTTGCTGCGTATGCGCAGTTGCGAAGTTTGCTGCGTATGCGCATTTGCGAAGTTTGCTGCGTATGCGCAGTTGCGATGTTTGCTGCGTATGCGCAGTTGCGAAGTTTGCTGCGTATGCGCAGTTGCGAAGTTTGCTGCGTATGCGCAGTTGTGAAGTTTGCTGCGTATGCGCAGGTGCGAAGTTTGCTGCGTATGCGCAGGTGCGAAATTTGCTGCGTATGCGCAGGTGCGACGTTTGCTGCGTATGCGCAGGTGCGAAGTTTGCTGCGTATGCGCAGGTGCGACGTTTGCTGCGTATGCGCAGGTGCGAAGGTTGCTGCGTATGCGCAGTTGCGAAGTTTGCTGCGTATGCGCAGTTGCGAAGTTTGCTGCGTATGCGCAGTTGCCAAGTTTGCTGCGTATGCGCAGGTGCGAAGTTTGCTGCGTATGCGCAGGTGCGAAGTTTGCTGCGTATGCGCAGTTGCGAAGTTTGCTGCGTATGCGCAGTTGCGAAGTTTGCTGCGTATGCGCATTTGCGAAGTTTGCTGCGTATGCGCAGTTGCGATGTTTGCTGCGTATGCGCAGTTGCGAAGTTTGCTGCGTATGCGCAGTTGCGAAGTTTGCTGCGTATGCGCAGTTGTGAAGTTTGCTGCGTATGCGCAGGTGCGAAGTTTGCTGCGTATGCGCAGTTGGGAAGTTTGCTGAGTATGCGCAGTTGTGAAGTTTGCTGCGTATGCGCAGGTGCGAAGTTTGCTGCGTATGCGCAGGTGCGACGTTTGCTGCGTCTGCGCAGGTGCGAAGGTTGCTGCGTATGCGCAGGTGCGAAGTTTGATGCGTATGCGCAGTGCAAATTTTGCTGCGTATGCGCAGTTGCGAAGTTTGCTGCGTATGCGCAGTTGCGAAGTTTGCTGCGTATGCGCAGTTGCGAAATTTGCTGCGTATGCGCAGTTGCGAAATTTGCTGCGTATGCGCAGGTGCGAAGTTTGCTGCGTATGCGCAGTTGCGAAGTTTGCTGCGTATGCGCAGTTGCGAAGTTTGCTGCGTATGCGCAGTTGCGAAATTTGCTGCGTATGCGCAGGTGCGAAGTTTGCTGCGTATGCGCAGTTGCGAAGTTTGCTGCGTATGCGCAGTTGCGAAGTTTGCTGTGTATGCGCAGTTGCCAAGTTTGCTGCGTATGCGCAGTTGCGAAGTTTGCTGCGTATGCGCAGTTGCGAAGTCTGCTTCGTATGCGCAGTTGCCAAGTTTGCTGCGTATGCGCAGTTGCGAAGTTTGCTGCGTATGCGCAGGTGCGAAGTTTGCTGCGTATGCGAAGTTGCGAAGTTTGCTGCGTATGCGCATTTGCGAAGTTTGCTGCGTATGCGCAGTTGCGATGTTTGCTGCGTATGCGCAGTTGCGAAGTTTGCTGCGTATGCGCAGTTGCGAAGTTTGCTGCGTATGCGCAGTTGTGAAGTTTGCTGCGTATGCGCAGGTGCGAAGTTTGCTGCGTATGCGCAGTTGGGAAGTTTGCTGCGTATGCGCAGTTGTGAAGTTTGCTGCGTATGCGCAGGTGCGAAGTTTGCTGCGTATGCGCAGGTGCGACGTTTGCTGCGTATGCGCAGGTGCGAAGGTTGCTGCGTATGCGCAGGTGCGAAGTTTGATGCGTATGCGCAGTGCAAATTTTGCTGCGTATGCGCAGTTGCGAAGTTTGCTGCGTATGCGCAGTTGCGAAGTTTGCTGCGTATGCGCAGTTGCGAAATTTGCTGCGTATGCGCAGGTGCGAAGTTTGCTGCGTATGCGCAGTTGCGAAGTTTGCTGCGTATGCGCAGGTGCGAAGTTTGCTGCGTATGTGCAGTTGCGAAGTTTGCTGTGTATGCGCAGTTGCGAAGTTTGCTGCGTATGCGCAGTTGCGAAGTTTGCTGCGTATGCGCAGTTGCGAAGTTTGCTGCGTATGCGCAGTTGCGAAGTTTGCTGCGTATGCGCAGTTGCGAAGTTTGCTGCGTATGCGCAGTTGCCAAGTTTGCTGCGTATGCGCAGTTGCGAAGTTTGCTGCGTATGCGCAGTTGCGAAGTTTGCTGCGTATGCACAGGTGCGAAGTTTGCTGCGTATGCGCAGTTGCGAAGTTTGCTGCGTATGCGCAGTTGCGAAGTTTGCTGCGTATGCGCAGTTGCGAAGTTTGCTGCGTATGCGCAGTTGCGAAGTTTGCTGCGTATGCGCAGTTGCGAAGTTTGCTGCGTATGCGCAGTTGCGAAGTTTGCTGCGTATGCGCAGTTGCGAAGTTTGCTGCGTATGCGCAGTTGCCAAGTTTGCTGCGTATGCGCAGGTGCGAAGTTTGCTGCGTATGCGCAGGTGCGAAGTTTGCTGCGTATGCGCAGTTGCGAAGTTTGCTGCGTATGCGCAGTTGCGAAGTTTGCTGCGTATGCGCATTTGCGAAGTTTGCTGCGTATGCGCAGTTGCGATGTTTGCTGCGTATGCGCAGTTGCGAAGTTTGCTGCGTATGCGCAGTTGCGAAGTTTGCTGCGTATGCGCAGTTGTGAAGTTTGCTGCGTATGCGCAGGTGCGAAGTTTGCTGCGTATGCGCAGTTGGGAAGTTTGCTGAGTATGCGCAGTTGTGAAGTTTGCTGCGTATGCGCAGGTGCGAAGTTTGCTGCGTATGCGCAGGTGCGACGTTTGCTGCGTCTGCGCAGGTGCGAAGGTTGCTGCGTATGCGCATTTGCGAAGTTTGCTGCGTATGCGCAGTTGCGATGTTTGCTGCGTATGCGCAGTTGCGAAGTTTGCTGCGTATGCGCAGTTGCGAAGTTTGCTGCGTATGCGCAGTTGTGAAGTTTGCTGCGTATGCGCAGGTGCGAAGTTTGCTGCGTATGCGCAGTTGGGAAGTTTGCTGCGTATGCGCAGTTGTGAAGTTTGCTGCGTATGCGCAGGTGCGAAGTTTGCTGCGTATGCGCAGGTGCGACGTTTGCTGCGTATGCGCAGGTGCGAAGGTTGCTGCGTATGCGCAGGTGCGAAGTTTGATGCGTATGCGCAGTGCAAATTTTGCTGCGTATGCGCAGTTGCGAAGTTTGCTGCGTATGCGCAGTTGCGAAGTTTGCTGCGTATGCGCAGTTGCGAAGTTTGCTGCGTATGCCCAGTTGTGAAGTTTGCTGCGTATGCGCAGTTGCGAAGTTTGCTGCGTATACACATTTGCGAAGTTTGCTGCGTATGCGCAGTTGCGAAGTATGCTGCGTATGCGCAGTTGTGAAGTTTGCTGCGTATGCGCAGTTGCGAAGTTTGCTGCGTATGCGCAGGTGCGAAGTTTGCTGCGTATGCGAAGTTTGCTGCGTATGCGCAGTTGCGAAGTTTGCTGCGTATGCGCAGTTGCCAAGTTTGCTGCGTATGCGCAGGTGCGAAGTTTGCTGCGTATGCGCAGTTGTGAAGTTTGCTGCGTATGCGCAGGTGCCAAGTTTGCTGCGTATGCGCAGTTGCGAAGTTTGCTGCGTATGCGCAGTTGCGAAGTTTGCTGCGTATGCGCAGTTGTGAAGTTTGCTGCGTATGCGCAGGTGCGAAGTTTGCTGCGTATGCGCATTTGCGAAGTTTGCTGCGTATGCGCAGTTGTGAAGTTTGCTGCGTATGCGCAGGTGCGAAGTTTGCTGCGTATGCGCAGTTGCCAAGTTTGCTGCGCAGTTGCGAAGTTTGCTGCGTATGCGCAGTTGCGAAGTTTGCTGCGTATGCGCAGGTGCGAAGTTTGCTGCGTATGCGCAGTTGCCAAGTTTGCTGCGTATGCGCAGTTGCGAAGTTTGCTGCGTATGCGCATTTGCGAAGTTTGCTGCGTATGCGCAGTTGCGATGTTTGCTGCGTATGCGCAGTTGCGAATTTTGCTGCGTATGCGCAGTTGCGAAGTTTGCTGCGTATGCGCAGTTGTGAAGTTTGCTGCGTATGCGCAGGTGCGAAGTTTGCTGCGTATGCGCAGTTGGGAAGTTTGCTGCGTATGCGCAGTTGTGAAGTTTGCTGCGTATGCGCAGGTGCGAAGTTTGCTGCGTATGCGCAGGTGCGACGTTTGCTGCGTATGCGCAGGTGCGAAGGTTGCTGCGTATGCGCAGGTGCGAAGTTTGATGCGTATGCGCAGTTGCGAAGTTTGCTGCGTATGCGCAGTTGCGAAGTTTGCTGCGTATGCGCAGGTGCGAAGTTTGCTGCGTATGCGCAGTTGCGAAGTTTGCTGCGTATGCGCAGTTGCGAAGTTTGCTGCGTATGCGCAGTTGCGAAGTTTGCTGCGTATGCGCAGTTGCGAAGTTTGCTGCGTATGCGCAATTGCGAAGTTTGCTGCGTATGCGCAGTTGCGAAGTTTGCTGCGTATGCGCAGTTGCGAAGTTTGCTGCGTATGCGCAGTTGCCAAGTTTGCTGCGTATGCGCAGGTGCGAAGTTTGCTGCGTATGCGCAGGTGCGAAGTTTGCTGCGTATGCGCAGTTGCGAAGTTTGCTGCGTATGCGCAGTTGCGAAGTTTGCTGCGTATGCGCATTTGCGAAGTTTGCTGCGTATGCGCAGTTGCGAAGTTTGCTGCGTATGCGCAGTTGCGAAGTTTGCTGCGTATGCGCAGTTGTGAAGTTTGCTGCGTATGCGCAGGTGCGAAGTTTGCTGCGTATGCGCAGTTGGGAAGTTTGCTGAGTATGCGCAGTTGTGAAGTTTGCTGCGTATGCGCAGGTGCGAAGTTTGCTGCGTATGCGCAGGTGCGACGGTTGCTGCGTCTGCGCAGGTGCGAAGGTTGCTGCGTATGCGCAGGTGCGAAGTTTGATGCGTATGCGCAGTGCAAATTTTGCTGCGTATGCGCAGTTGCGAAGTTTGCTGCGTATGCGCAGTTGCGAAGTTTGCTGCGTATGCGCAGTTGCGAAATTTGCTGCGTATGCGCAGTTGCGAAATTTGCTGCGTATGCGCAGGTGCGAAGTTTGCTGCGTATGCGCAGTTGCGAAGTTTGCTGCGTATGCGCAGTTGCGAAGTTTGCTGCGTATGCGCAGTTGCGAAATTTGCTGCGTATGCGCAGGTGCGAAGTTTGCGGCGTATGCGCAGTTGCGAAGTTTGCTGCGTATGCGCAGTTGCGAAGTTTGCTGTGTATGCGCAGTTGCCAAGTTTGCTGCGTATGCGCAGTTGCGAACTTTGCTGCGTATGCGCAGGTGCGAAGTTTGCTGCGTATGCGAAGTTTGCTGCGTATGCGCAGTTGCGAAGTTTGCTGCGTATGCGCAGTTGCCAAGTTTGCTGCGTATCCGCAGTTGCGAAGTTTACAGCGTATGCGCAGTTGCGAAGTTTGCTGCGTATGCGCAGTTGCGAAGTTTGCTGCGTATGCGCAGTTTCGAAGTTTGCTGCGTATGCGCAGTTGCGAAGTCTGCTTCGTATGCGCAGTTGCCAAGTTTGCTGCGTATGCGCAGTTGCGAAGTTTGCTGCGTATGCGCAGGTGCGAAGTTTGCTGCGTATGCGAAGTTGCGAAGTTTGCTGCGTATGCGCAGTTGCCAAGTTTGCTGCGTATCCGCAGTTGCGAAGTTTACTGCGTATGCGCAGTTGCGAAGTTTGCTGCTATGCGCAGTTGCGACGTTTGCTGCGTATGCGCAGTTGCGAAGTTTGCTGCGTATGCGCAGTAGCGAAGTTTGCTGCGTATGCGCAGTTGCGAAGTTTGCTGCGTATGCGCAGTTGTGAAGTTTGCTGCGTATGCGCAGGTGCGAAGTTTGCTGCGTATGCGCAGTTGCCAAGTTTGCTGCGCAGTTGCGAAGTTTGCTGCGTATGCGCAGTTGCGAAGTTTGCTGCGTATGCGCAGGTGCGAAGTTTGCTGCGTATGCGCAGTTGCGAAGTTTGCTGCGTATGCGCAGTTGCGAAGTTTGCTGCGTATGCGCATTTGCGAAGTTTGCTGCGTATGCGCAGTTGCGATGTTTGCTGCGTATGCGCAGTTGCGAAGTTTGCTGCGTATGCGCAGTTGCGAAGTTTGCTGCGTATGCGCAGTTGTGAAGTTTGCTGCGTATGCGCAGGTGCGAAGTTTGCTGCGTATGCGCAGTTGGGAAGTTTGCTGCGTATGCGCAGTTGTGAAGTTTGCTGCGTATGCGCAGGTGCGAAGTTTGCTGCGTATGCGCAGGTGCGACGTTTGCTGCGTATGCGCAGGTGCGAAGGTTGCTGCGTATGCGCAGGTGCGAAGTTTGATGCGTATGCGCAGTTGCGAAGTTTGCTGCGTATGCGCAGGTGCGAAGTTTGCTGCGTATGCGCAGTTGCGAAGTTTGCTGCGTATGCGCAGTTGCGAAGTTTGCTGCGTATGCGCATTTGCGAAGTTTGCTGCGTATGCGCAGTTGCGATGTTTGCTGCGTATGCGCAGTTGCGAAGTTTGCTGCGTATGCGCAGTTGCGAAGTTTGCTGCGTATGCGCAGTTGTGAAGTTTGCTGCGTATGCGCAGGTGCGAAGTTTGCTGCGTATGCGCAGTTGGGAAGTTTGCTGCGTATGCGCAGTTGTGAAGTTTGCTGCGTATGCGCAGGTGCGAAGTTTGCTGCGTATGCGCAGGTGCGACGTTTGCTGCGTATGCGCAGGTGCGAAGGTTGCTGCGTATGCGCAGGTGCGAAGTTTGATGCGTATGCGCAGTGCAAATTTTGCTGCGTATGCGCAGTTGCGAAGTATGCTGCGTATGCGCAGTTGCGAAGTTTGCTGCGTATGCGCAGTTGCGAAATTTGCTGCGTATGCGCAGGTGCGAAGTTTGCTGCGTATGCGCAGTTGCGAAGTTTGCTGCGTATGCGCAGGTGCGAAGTTTGCTGCGTATGTGCAGTTGCGAAGTTTGCTGTGTATGCGCAGTTGCGAAGTTTGCTGCGTATGCGCAGTTGCGAAGTTTGCTGCGTATGCGCAGTTGCGAAGTTTGCTGCGTATGCGCAGTTGCGAAGTTTGCTGCGTATGCGCAGTTGCCAAGTTTGCTGCGTATGCGCAGTTGTGAAGTTTGCTGCGTATGCGCAGGTGCGAAGTTTGCTGCGTATGCGCAGTTGGGAAGTTTGCTGCGTATGCGCAGTTGTGAAGTTTGCTGCGTATGCGCAGGTGCGAAGTTTGCTGCGTATGCGCAGGTGCGACGTTTGCTGCGTATGCGCAGGTGCGAAGGTTGCTGCGTATGCGCAGGTGCGAAGTTTGATGCGTATGCGCAGTGCAAATTTTGCTGCGTATGCGCAGTTGTGAAGTTTGCTGCGTATGCGCAGGTGCGAAGTTTGCTGCGTATGCGCAGTTGTGAAGTTTGCTGCGTATGCGCAGGTGCGAAGTTTGCTGCGTATGCGCAGGTGCGAAGTTTGCTGCGTATGCGCATTTGCACAGTTTGCTGCGTATGCGCAGTTGTGAAGTTTGCTGCGTATGCGCAGGTGCGAAGTTTGATGCGTATGCGCAGTGCAAATTTTGCTGCCTATGTGCAGTTGTCATGTTTGCTGCGTATGCGCAGTTGCCAAGTTTGCTGCGTATGCGCAGTTGTGAAGTTTGCTGCGTATGCGCAGGTGCGAAGTTTGCTGCGTATGCGCAGGTGCGAAGTTTGCTGCGTATGCGCTGGTCCGACGTTTGCTGCGTATGCGCAGGTGCGAAGTTTGCTGCGTATGCGCAGGTGCGAAGTTTGCTGCGTATGCGCAGTTGCGAAGTACGCTGCGTATGCGCAGTTGCGAAGTTTGCTGCGTATGCGCAGTTGCGAAGTTTGCTGCGTATGCGCAGTTGCGAAGTTTGCTGCGTATGCGCAGTTGCGAAGTTTGCTGCGTATGCGCAGTTGCGAAGTTTGCTGCGTATGCGCAGTTGCGAAGTTTGCTGCGTATGCGCAGGTGCGAAGTTTGCTGCGTATGCGCAGTTGCGAAGTTTGCTGCGTATGCGCAGTTGCGAAGTTTGCTGCGTATGCGCAGTTGCGAAGTTTGCTGCGTATGCGCAGTTGCTAAGTTTGCTGCGTATGCCCAGTTGTGAAGTTTGCTGCGTATGCGCAGTTGCGAAGTTTGCTGCGTATACGCATTTGCGAAGTTTGCTGCGTATGCGCAGTTGCGAAGTATGCTGCGTATGCGTAGTTGTGAAGTTTGCTGCGTATGCGCATTTGCACAGTTTGCTGCGTATGCGCAGTTGTGAAGTTTGCTGCGTATGCGCAGGTGCGAAGTTTGCTGTATATGCGCTGGTCCGACGTTTGCTGCGTATGCGCAGGTGCGAAGTTTGCTGCGTATGCGCAGGTGCGATGTTTGCTGCGTATGCGCAGTTGCGAAGTTTGCTGCGTATGCGCAGTTGCGAAGTTTGCTGCGTATGCGCAGTGCGAAGATTGCTGCGTATGCGCAGGTGCGAAGTTTGCTGCGTATGCGCAGTTGCGAAGTTTGCTGCGTATGCGCAGTTGCGAAGTTTGCTGCGTATGCGCATTTGCGAAGTTTGCTGCGTATGCGCAGTTGCGATGTTTGCTGCGTATGCGCAGTTGCGAAGTTTGCTGCGTATGCGCAGTTGTGAAGTTTGCTGCGTATGCGCAGGTGCGAAGTTTGCTGCGTATGCGCAGTTGGGAAGTTTGCTGCGTATGCGCAGTTGTGAAGTTTGCTGCGTATGCGCAGGTGCGAAGTTTGCTGCGTATGCGCAGGTGCGACGTTTGCTGCGTATGCGCAGGTGCGAAGGTTGCTGCGTATGCGCAGGTGCGAAGTTTGATGCGTATGCGCAGTGCAAATTTTGCTGCGTATGCGCAGTTGTGAAGTTTGCTGCGTATGCGCAGGTGCGAAGTTTGCTGCGTATGCGCAGTTGTGAAGTTTGCTGCGTATGCGCAGGTGCGAAGTTTGCTGCGTATGCGCAGGTGCGAAGTTTGCTGCGTATGCGCATTTGCACAGTTTGCTGCGTATGCGCAGTTGTGAAGTTTGCTGCGTATGCGCAGGTGCGAAGTTTGATGCGTATGCGCAGTGCAAATTTTGCTGCCTATGTGCAGTTGTCATGTTTGCTGCGTATGCGCAGTTGCCAAGTTTGCTGCGTATGCGCAGTTGTGAAGTTTGCTGCGTATGCGCAGGTGCGAAGTTTGCTGCGTATGCGCAGGTGCGAAGTTTGCTGCGTATGCGCATTTGCACAGTTTGCTGCGTATGCGCAGTTGTGAAGTTTGCTGCGTATGCGCAGGTGCGAAGTTTGATGCGTATGCGCAGTGCAAATTTTGCTGCCTATGTGCAGTTGTCATGTTTGCTGCGTATGCGCAGTTGCGAAGTTTGCTGCGTATGCGCAGTTGCGAAGTTTGCTGCGTATGCGCAGTTGCGAAGTTTGCTGCGTATGCGCAGTTGCCAAGTTTGCTGCGTATGCGCAGTTGTGAAGTTTGCTGCGTATGCGCAGGTGCGAAGTTTGCTGCGTATGCGCAGTTGGGAAGTTTGCTGCGTATGCGCAGTTGTGAAGTTTGCTGCGTATGCGCAGGTGCGAAGTTTGCTGCGTATGCGCAGGTGCGACGTTTGCTGCGTATGCGCAGGTGCGAAGGTTGCTGCGTATGCGCAGGTGCGAAGTTTGATGCGTATGCGCAGTGCAAATTTTGCTGCGTATGCGCAGTTGTGAAGTTTGCTGCGTATGCGCAGGTGCGAAGTTTGCTGCGTATGCGCAGTTGTGAAGTTTGCTGCGTATGCGCAGGTGCGAAGTTTGCTGCGTATGCGCAGGTGCGAAGTTTGCTGCGTATGCGCATTTGCACAGTTTGCTGCGTATGCGCAGTTGTGAAGTTTGCTGCGTATGCGCAGGTGCGAAGTTTGATGCGTATGCGCAGTGCAAATTTTGCTGCCTATGTGCAGTTGTCATGTTTGCTGCGTATGCGCAGTTGCCAAGTTTGCTGCGTATGCGCAGTTGTGAAGTTTGCTGCGTATGCGCAGGTGCGAAGTTTGCTGCGTATGCGCAGGTGCGAAGTTTGCTGCGTATGCGCATTTGCACAGTTTGCTGCGTATGCGCAGTTGTGAAGTTTGCTGCGTATGCGCAGGTGCGAAGTTTGCTGCGTATGCGCTGGTCCGACGTTTGCTGCGTATGCGCAGGTGCGAAGTTTGCTGCGTATGCGCAGGTGCGAAGTTTGCTGCGTATGCGCAGTTGCGAAGTACGCTGCGTATGCGCAGTTGCGAAGTTTGCTGCGTATGCGCAGTTGCGAAGTTTGCTGCGTATGCGCAGTTGCGAAGTTTGCTGCGTATGCGCAGTTGCGAAGTTTGCTGCGTATGCGCAGTTGCGAAGTTTGCTGCGTATGCGCAGTTGCGAAGTTTGCTGCGTATGCGCAGGTGCGAAGTTTGCTGCGTATGCGCAGTTGCGAAGTTTGCTGCGTATGCGCAGTTGCGAAGTTTGCTGCGTATGCGCAGTTGCGAAGTTTGCTGCGTATGCGCAGTTGCTAAGTTTGCTGCGTATGCCCAGTTGTGAAGTTTGCTGCGTATGCGCAGTTGCGAAGTTTGCTGCGTATACGCATTTGCGAAGTTTGCTGCGTATGCGCAGTTGCGAAGTATGCTGCGTATGCGCAGTTGTGAAGTTTGCTGCGTATGCGCATTTGCACAGTTTGCTGCGTATGCGCAGTTGTGAAGTTTGCTGCGTATGCGCAGGTGCGAAGTTTGCTGCGTATGCGCAGTTGGGAAGTTTGCTGCGTATGCGCAGTTGTGAAGTTTGCTGCGTATGCGCAGGTGCGAAGTTTGCTGCGTATGCGCAGGTGCGACGTTTGCTGCGTATGCGCAGGTGCGAAGGTTGCTGCGTATGCGCAGGTGCGACGTTTGCTGCGTATGCGCAGGTGCGAAGGTTGCTGCGTATGCGCAGGTGCGAAGTTTGATGCGTATGCGCAGTGCAAATTTTGCTGCGTATGCGCAGTTGTGAAGTTTGCTGCGTATGCGCAGGTGCGAAGTTTGCTGCGTATGCGCAGTTGTGAAGTTTGCTGCGTATGCGCAGGTGCGAAGTTTGCTGCGTATGCGCAGTTGTGAAGTTTGCTGCGTATGCGCAGGTGCGAAGTTTGCTGCGTATGCGCAGTTGGGAAGTTTGCTGCGTATGCGCAGTTGTGAAGTTTGCTGCGTATGCGCAGGTGCGAAGTTTGCTGCGTATGCGCAGGTGCGACGTTTGCTGCGTATGCGCAGGTGCGAAGGTTGCTGCGTATGCGCAGGTGCGAAGTTTGATGCGTATGCGCAGTGCAAATTTTGCTGCGTATGCGCAGTTGTGAAGTTTGCTGCGTATGCGCAGGTGCGAAGTTTGCTGCGTATGCGCAGTTGTGAAGTTTGCTGCGTATGCGCAGGTGCGAAGTTTGCTGCGTATGCGCAGGTGCGAAGTTTGCTGCGTATGCGCATTTGCACAGTTTGCTGCGTATGCGCAGTTGTGAAGTTTGCTGCGTATGCGCAGGTGCGAAGTTTGATGCGTATGCGCAGTGCAAATTTTGCTGCCTATGTGCAGTTGTCATGTTTGCTGCGTATGCGCAGTTGCCAAGTTTGCTGCGTATGCGCAGTTGTGAAGTTTGCTGCGTATGCGCAGGTGCGAAGTTTGCTGCGTATGCGCAGGTGCGAAGTTTGCTGCGTATGCGCATTTGCACAGTTTGCTGCGTATGCGCAGTTGTGAAGTTTGCTGCGTATGCGCAGGTGCGAAGTTTGATGCGTATGCGCAGTGCAAATTTTGCTGCCTATGTGCAGTTGTCATGTTTGCTGCGTATGCGCAGTTGCGAAGTTTGCTGCGTATGCGCAGTTGCGAAGTTTGCTGCGTATGCGCAGTTGCGAAGTTTGCTGCGTATGCGCAGTTGCCAAGTTTGCTGCGTATGCGCAGTTGTGAAGTTTGCTGCGTATGCGCAGGTGCGAAGTTTGCTGCGTATGCGCAGTTGGGAAGTTTGCTGCGTATGCGCAGTTGTGAAGTTTGCTGCGTATGCGCAGGTGCGAAGTTTGCTGCGTATGCGCAGGTGCGACGTTTGCTGCGTATGCGCAGGTGCGAAGGTTGCTGCGTATGCGCAGGTGCGAAGTTTGATGCGTATGCGCAGTGCAAATTTTGCTGCGTATGCGCAGTTGTGAAGTTTGCTGCGTATGCGCAGGTGCGAAGTTTGCTGCGTATGCGCAGTTGTGAAGTTTGCTGCGTATGCGCAGGTGCGAAGTTTGCTGCGTATGCGCAGGTGCGAAGTTTGCTGCGTATGCGCATTTGCACAGTTTGCTGCGTATGCGCAGTTGTGAAGTTTGCTGCGTATGCGCAGGTGCGAAGTTTGATGCGTATGCGCAGTGCAAATTTTGCTGCCTATGTGCAGTTGTCATGTTTGCTGCGTATGCGCAGTTGCCAAGTTTGCTGCGTATGCGCAGTTGTGAAGTTTGCTGCGTATGCGCAGGTGCGAAGTTTGCTGCGTATGCGCAGGTGCGAAGTTTGCTGCGTATGCGCATTTGCACAGTTTGCTGCGTATGCGCAGTTGTGAAGTTTGCTGCGTATGCGCAGGTGCGAAGTTTGCTGCGTATGCGCTGGTCCGACGTTTGCTGCGTATGCGCAGGTGCGAAGTTTGCTGCGTATGCGCAGGTGCGAAGTTTGCTGCGTATGCGCAGTTGCGAAGTACGCTGCGTATGCGCAGTTGCGAAGTTTGCTGCGTATGCGCAGTTGCGAAGTTTGCTGCGTATGCGCAGTTGCGAAGTTTGCTGCGTATGCGCAGTTGCGAAGTTTGCTGCGTATGCGCAGTTGCGAAGTTTGCTGCGTATGCGCAGTTGCGAAGTTTGCTGCGTATGCGCAGGTGCGAAGTTTGCTGCGTATGCGCAGTTGCGAAGTTTGCTGCGTATGCGCAGTTGCGAAGTTTGCTGCGTATGCGCAGTTGCGAAGTTTGCTGCGTATGCGCAGTTGCTAAGTTTGCTGCGTATGCCCAGTTGTGAAGTTTGCTGCGTATGCGCAGTTGCGAAGTTTGCTGCGTATACGCATTTGCGAAGTTTGCTGCGTATGCGCAGTTGCGAAGTATGCTGCGTATGCGCAGTTGTGAAGTTTGCTGCGTATGCGCATTTGCACAGTTTGCTGCGTATGCGCAGTTGTGAAGTTTGCTGCGTATGCGCAGGTGCGAAGTTTGCTGCGTATGCGCAGTTGGGAAGTTTGCTGCGTATGCGCAGTTGTGAAGTTTGCTGCGTATGCGCAGGTGCGAAGTTTGCTGCGTATGCGCAGGTGCGACGTTTGCTGCGTATGCGCAGGTGCGAAGGTTGCTGCGTATGCGCAGGTGCGACGTTTGCTGCGTATGCGCAGGTGCGAAGGTTGCTGCGTATGCGCAGGTGCGAAGTTTGATGCGTATGCGCAGTGCAAATTTTGCTGCGTATGCGCAGTTGTGAAGTTTGCTGCGTATGCGCAGGTGCGAAGTTTGCTGCGTATGCGCAGTTGTGAAGTTTGCTGCGTATGCGCAGGTGCGAAGTTTGCTGCGTATGCGCAGTTGCGAAGTTTGCTCCGTATGCGCAGTTGCGAAGTTTGCTGCGTATGCGCAGTTGTGAAGTTTGCTGCGTATGCGCAGTTGCGAAGTTTGCTGCGTATGCGCAGTTGCGAAGTTTGCTGCGTATGCGCAGTTGCGAAGTTTGCTGCGTATGCGCAGTGCGAAGATTGCTGCGTATGCGCAGTTGTGAAGTTTGCTGCGTATGCGCAGGTGCCAAGTTTGCTGCGTATGCGCAGTTGCGAAGTTTGCTGCGTATGCGCAGTTGCGAAGTTTGCTGCGTATGCGCAGTTGTGAAGTTTGCTGCGTATGCGCAGGTGCGATGTTTGCTGCGTATGCTCAGTTGCGAAGTTTGCTGCGTATGCGCAGTTGCGAAGTTTGCTGCGTATGCGCATTTGCGAAGTTTGCTGCGTATGCGCAGTTGCGATGTTTGCTGCGTATGCGCAGTTGCGAAGTTTGCTGCGTATGCGCAGTTGCGAAGTTTCCTGCGTATGCGCAGTTGTGAAGTTTGCTGCGTATGCGCAGGTGCGAAGTTTGCTGCGTATGCGTAGTTGGGAAGTTTGCTGCGTATGCGCAGTTGCGATGTTTGCTGCGTATGCGCAGTTGCGAAGTTTGCTGCGTATGCGCAGTTGCGAAGTTTGCTGCGTATGCGCAGTTGTGAAGTTTGCTGCGTATGCGCAGGTGCGAAGTTTGCTGCGTATGCGCAGTTGGGAAGTTTGCTGCGTATGCGCAGTTGTGAAGTTTGCTGCGTATGCGCAGGTGCGAAGTTTGCTGCGTATGCGCAGGTGCGACGTTTGCTGCGTATGCGCAGGTGCGAAGGTTGCTGCGTATGCGCAGGTGCGAAGTTTGATGCGTATGCGCAGTGCAAATTTTGCTGCGTATGCGCAGTTGTGAAGTTTGCTGCGTATGCGCAGGTGCGAATTTTGCTGCGTATGCGCAGTTGTGAAGTTTGCTGCGTATGCGCAGGTGCGAAGTTTGCTGCGTATGCGCAGTTGCGAAGTTTGCTCCGTATGCGCAGTTGCGAAGTTTGCTGCGTATGCGCAGTTGCGAAGTTTGCTGCGTATGCGCAGTTGCGAAGTTTGCTGCGTATGCGCAGTTGCGAAGTTTGCTGCGTATGCGCAGTTGCGAAGTTTGCTGCGTATGCGCAGTGCGAAGATTGCTGCGTATGCGCAGTTGTGAAGTTTGCTGCGTATGCGCAGGTGCCAAGTTTGCTGCGTATGCGCAGTTGCGAAGTTTGCTGCGTATGCGCAGTTGCGAAGTTTGCTGCGTATGCGCAGTTGTGAAGTTTGCTGCGTATGCGCAGGTGCGATGTTTGCTGCGTATGCACAGTTGCGAAGTTTGCTGCGTATGCGCAGTTGCGAAGTTTGCTGCGTATGCGCATTTGCGAAGTTTGCTGCGTATGCGCAGTTGCGATGTTTGCTGCGTATGCGCAGTTGCGAAGTTTGCTGCGTATGCGCAGTTGCGAAGTTTCCTGCGTATGCGCAGTTGTGAAGTTTGCTGCGTATGCGCAGGTGCGAAGTTTGCTGCGTATGCGTAGTTGGGAAGTTTGCTGCGTATGCGCAGTTGCGATGTTTGCTGCGTATGCGCAGTTGCGAAGTTTGCTGCGTATGCGCAGTTGCGAAGTTTGCTGCGTATGCGCAGTTGTGAAGTTTGCTGCGTATGCGCAGTTGTGAAGTTTGCTGCGTATGCGCAGGTGCGAAGTTTGCTGCGTATGCGCAGGTGCGAAGTTTGCTGCGTATGCGCAGTTGCGCAGTTTGCTCCGTATGCGCATTTGCGAAGTTTGCTGCGTATGCGCAGTTGTGAAGTTTGCTGCGTATGCGCAGTTGCGAAGTTTGCTGCGTATGCGCATTTGCGAAGTTTGCTGCGTATGCGCAGTTGCGAAGTTTGCTGCGTATGCGCAGTTGCGAATTTTGCTGCGTATGCGCAGTTGCGAAGTTTGCTGCGTATGCGCAGTTGCGAAGTTTGCTGCGTATGCGCAGTTGCGAAGTTTGCTGCGTATGTGCAGTTGCGAAGTTTGCTGCGTATGCGCAGTTGCGAAGTTTGCTGCGTATGCGCAGGTGCGAAGTTTGCTGCGTATGCGCAGTTGCAAAGTTTGCTGCGTATGCGCAGGTGCCAAGTTTGCTGCGTATGCGCAGTTGCGAAGTTTGCTGCGTATGCGCAGTTGCGAAGTTTGCTGCGTATGCGCAGTTGTGAAGTTTGCTGCGTATGCGCAGGTGCGATGTTTGCTGCGTATGCACAGTTGCGAAGTTTGCTGCGTATGCGCAGTTGCGAAGTTTGCTGCGTATGCGCATTTGCGAAGTTTGCTGCGTATGCGCAGTTGCGATGTTTGCTGCGTATGCGCAGTTGCGAAGTTTGCTGCGTATGCGCAGTTGCGAAGTTTCCTGCGTATGCGCAGTTGTGAAGTTTGCTGCGTATGCGCAGGTGCGAAGTTTGCTGCGTATGCGTAGTTGGGAAGTTTGCTGCGTATGCGCAGTTGCGATGTTTGCTGCGTATGCGCAGTTGCGAAGTTTGCTGCGTATGCGCAGTTGCGAAGTTTGCTGCGTATGCGCAGTTGTGAAGTTTGCTGCGTATGCGCAGGTGCGAAGTTTGCTGCGTATGCGCAGTTGGGAAGTTTGCTGCGTATGCGCAGTTGTGAAGTTTGCTGCGTATGCGCAGGTGCGAAGTTTGCTGCGTATGCGCAGGTGCGACGTTTGCTGCGTATGCGCAGGTGCGAAGGTTGCTGCGTATGCGCAGGTGCGAAGTTTGATGCGTATGCGCAGTGCAAATTTTGCTGCGTATGCGCAGTTGTGAAGTTTGCTGCGTATGCGCAGGTGCGAAGTTTGCTGCGTATGCGCAGTTGTGAAGTTTGCTGCGTATGCGCAGGTGCGAAGTTTGCTGCGTATGCGCAGTTGCGAAGTTTGCTGCGTATGCGCAGTTGCGAAGTTTGCTGCGTATGCGCAGTTGTGAAGTTTGCTGCGTATGCGCAGGTGCGAAGTTTGCTGCGTATGCGCAGTTGGGAAGTTTGCTGCGTATGCGCAGGTGCGAAGTTTGCTGCGTATGCGCATTTGCGAAGTTTGCTGCGTATGCGCAGTTGCGATGTTTGCTGCGTATGCGCAGTTGCGAAGTTTGCTGCGTATGCGCAGTTGCGAAGTTTCCTGCGTATGCGCAGTTGTGAAGTTTGCTGCGTATGCGCAGGTGCGAAGTTTGCTGCGTATGCGTAGTTGGGAAGTTTGCTGCGTATGCGCAGTTGCGATGTTTGCTGCGTATGCGCAGTTGCGAAGTTTGCTGCGTATGCGCAGTTGCGAAGTTTGCTGCGTATGCGCAGTTGTGAAGTTTGCTGCGTATGCGCAGGTGCGAAGTTTGCTGCGTATGCGCAGTTGGGAAGTTTGCTGCGTATGCGCAGTTGTGAAGTTTGCTGCGTATGCGCAGGTGCGAAGTTTGCTGCGTATGCGCAGGTGCGACGTTTGCTGCGTATGCGCAGGTGCGAAGGTTGCTGCGTATGCGCAGGTGCGAAGTTTGATGCGTATGCGCAGTGCAAATTTTGCTGCGTATGCGCAGTTGTGAAGTTTGCTGCGTATGCGCAGGTGCGAAGTTTGCTGCGTATGCGCAGTTGTGAAGTTTGCTGCGTATGCGCAGGTGCGAAGTTTGCTGCGTATGCGCAGTTGCGAAGTTTGCTCCGTATGCGCAGTTCCGAAGTTTGCTGCGTATGCGCAGTTGTGAAGTTTGCTGCGTATGCGCAGTTGCGAAGTTTGCTGCGTATGCGCAGTTGCGAAGTTTGCTGCGTATGCGCAGTTGCGAAGTTTGCTGCGTATGCGCAGTGCGAAGATTGCTGCGTATGCGCAGTTGTGAAGTTTGCTGCGTATGCGCAGGTGCCAAGTTTGCTGCGTATGCGCAGTTGCGAAGTTTGCTGCGTATGCGCAGTTGCGAAGTTTGCTGCGTATGCGCAGTTGTGAAGTTTGCTGCGTATGCGCAGGTGCGATGTTTGCTGCGTATGCACAGTTGCGAAGTTTGCTGCGTATGCGCAGTTGCGAAGTTTGCTGCGTATGCGCAGTTGTGAAGTTTGCTGCGTATGCGCAGGTGCGAAGTTTGCTGCGTATGCGCAGTTGGGAAGTTTGCTGCGTATGCGCAGTTGTGAAGTTTGCTGCGTATGCGCAGGTGCGAAGTTTGCTGCGTATGCGCAGGTGCGACGTTTGCTGCGTATGCGCAGGTGCGAAGGTTGCTGCGTATGCGCAGGTGCGAAGTTTGATGCGTATGCGCAGTGCAAATTTTGCTGCGTATGCGCAGTTGTGAAGTTTGCTGCGTATGCGCAGGTGCGAAGTTTGCTGCGTATGCGCAGTTGCGAAGTTTGCTCCGTATGCGCAGTTGCGAAGTTTGCTGCGTATGCGCAGTTGTGAAGTTTGCTGCGTATGCGCAGTTGCGAAGTTTGCTGCGTATGCGCAGTTGCGAAGTTTGCTGCGTATGCGCAGTTGCGAAGTTTGCTGCGTATGCGCAGTGCGAAGATTGCTGCGTATGCGCAGTTGTGAAGTTTGCTGCGTATGCGCAGGTGCCAAGTTTGCTGCGTATGCGCAGTTGCGAAGTTTGCTGCGTATGCGCAGTTGTGAAGTTTGCTGCGTATGCGCAGGTGCGATGTTTGCTGCGTATGCACAGTTGCGAAGTTTGCTGCGTATGCGCAGTTGCGAAGTTTGCTGCGTATGCGCATTTGCGAAGTTTGCTGCGTATGCGCAGTTGCGATGTTTGCTGCGTATGCGCAGTTGCGAAGTTTGCTGCGTATGCGCAGTTGCGAAGTTTCCTGCGTATGCGCAGTTGTGAAGTTTGCTGCGTATGCGCAGGTGCGAAGTTTGCTGCGTATGCGTAGTTGGGAAGTTTGCTGCGTATGCGCAGTTGCGATGTTTGCTGCGTATGCGCAGTTGCGAAGTTTGCTGCGTATGCGCAGTTGCGAAGTTTGCTGCGTATGCGCAGTTGTGAAGTTTGCTGCGTATGCGCAGGTGCGAAGTTTGCTGCGTATGCGCAGTTGGGAAGTTTGCTGCGTATGCGCAGTTGTGAAGTTTGCTGCGTATGCGCAGGTGCGAAGTTTGCTGCGTATGCGCAGGTGCGACGTTTGCTGCGTATGCGCAGGTGCGAAGGTTGCTGCGTATGCGCAGGTGCGAAGTTTGATGCGTATGCGCAGTGCAAATTTTGCTGCGTATGCGCAGTTGTGAAGTTTGCTGCGTATGCGCAGGTGCGAAGTTTGCTGCGTATGCGCAGTTGTGAAGTTTGCTGCGTATGCGCAGGTGCGAAGTTTGCTGCGTATGCGCAGTTGCGAAGTTTGCTCCGTATGCGCAGTTGCGAAGTTTGCTGCGTATGCGCAGTTGTGAAGTTTGCTGCGTATGCGCAGTTGCGAAGTTTGCTGCGTATGCGCAGTTGCGAAGTTTGCTGCGTATGCGCAGTTGCGAAGTTTGCTGCGTATGCGCAGTGCGAAGATTGCTGCGTATGCGCAGTTGTGAAGTTTGCTGCGTATGCGCAGGTGCGAAGTTTGCTGCGTATGCGCAGTTGCGCAGTTTGCTCCGTATGCGCATTTGCGAAGTTTGCTGCGTATGCGCAGTTGTGAAGTTTGCTGCGTATGCGCAGTTGCGAAGTTTGCTGCGTATGCGCATTTGCGAAGTTTGCTGCGTATGCGCAGTTGCGAAGTTTGCTGCGTATGCGCAGTTGCGAATTTTGCTGCGTATGCGCAGTTGCGAAGTTTGCTGCGTATGCGCAGTTGCGAAGTTTGCTGCGTATGCGCAGTTGCGAAGTTTGCTGCGTATGTGCAGTTGCGAAGTTTGCTGCGTATGCGCAGTTGCGAAGTTTGCTGCGTATGCGCAGGTGCGAAGTTTGCTGCGTATGCGCAGTTGCAAAGTTTGCTGCGTATGCGCAGGTGCCAAGTTTGCTGCGTATGCGCAGTTGCGAAGTTTGCTGCGTATGCGCAGTTGCGAAGTTTGCTGCGTATGCGCAGTTGTGAAGTTTGCTGCGTATGCGCAGGTGCGAAGTTTGCTGCGTATGCGCAGTTGCGAAGTTTGCTGCGTATGCGCAGTTGCGAAGTTTGCTGCGTATGCGCAGTTGCGAAGTTTGCTGCGTATGCGCAGGTGCGAAGTTTGCTGCGTATGCGCGGTTGCAAAGTTTGCTGCGTATGCGCAGGTGCCAAGTTTGCTGCGTATGCGCAGTTGCGAAGTTTGCTGCGTATGCGCAGTTGCGAAGTTTGCTGCGTATGCGCAGTTGTGAAGTTTGCTGCGTATGCGCAGGTGCCAAGTTTGCTGCGTATGCGCAGTTGCGAAGTTTGCTGCGTATGCGCAGTTGCGAAGTTTGCTGCGTATGCGCAGTTGGGAAGTTTGCTGCGTATGCGCAGTTGCGATGTTTGCTGCGTATGCGCAGTTGCGAAGTTTGCTGCGTATGCGCAGTTGCGAAGTTTGCTGCGTATGCGCAGTTGTGAAGTTTGCTGCGTATGCGCAGTTGCGAAGTTTGCTGCGTATGCGCAGTTGCGAAGTTTGCTGCGTATGCGCAGTTGCGAAGTTTGCTGCGTATGCGCAGTGCGAAGATTGCTGCGTATGCGCAGTTGTGAAGTTTGCTGCGTATGCGCAGGTGCGATGTTTGCTGCGTATGCGCAGTTGCGAAGTTTGCTCTGTATGCGCATTTGCGAAGTTTGCTGCGTATGCGCAGTTGTGAAGTTTGCTGCGTATGCGCAGTTGCGAAGTTTGCTGCGTATGCGCAGTTGCGAAGTTTGCTGCGTATGCGCAGTTGCGAATTTTGCTGCGTATGCGCAGTTGCGAAGTTTGCTGCGTATGCGCAGTTGCGAAGTTTGCTGCGTATGTGCAGTTGCGAAGTTTGCTGCGTATGCGCAGTTGCGAAGTTTGCTGCGTATGCGCAGGTGCGAAGTTTGCTGCGTATGCGCAGTTGCGAAGTTTGCTGCGTATGCGCAGTTGCGAAGTTTGCTGCGTATGCGCAGTTGCGAAGTTTGCTGCGTATGCGCAGTTGCGAAGTTTGCTGCGTATGCCCAGTTGTGAAGTTTGCTGCGTATGCGCAGTTGCGAAGTTTGCTGCGTATACGCATTTGCGAAGTTTGCTGCGTATGCGCAGTTGCGAAGTATGCTGCGTATGCGCAGTTGTGAAGTTTGCTGCGTATGCGCAGTTGCGAAGTTTGCTGCGTATGCGCAGGTGCGAAGTTTGCTGCGTATGCGAAGTTTACTGCGTATGCGCAGTTGCGAAGTTTGCTGCGTATGCGCAGTTGCCAAGTTTGCTGCGCAGTTGCGAAGTTTGCTGCGTATGCGGAGTTGCAAAGTTTGCTGCGTATGCGCAGGTGCGAAGTTTGCTGCGTATGCGCAGTTGCGATGTTTGCTGCGTATGCGCAGTTGCGAAGTTTGCTGCGTATGCGCAGTTGCGAAGTTTCCTGCGTATGCGCAGTTGTGAAGTTTGCTGCGTATGCGCAGGTGCGAAGTTTGCTGCGTATGCGCAGTTGCGAAGTTTGCTGCGTATGCGCAGTTGCGAAGTTTGCTGCGTATGCGCAGTTGCGAAGTTTGCTGCGTATGCGCAGGTGCGAAGTTTGCTGCGTATGCGCAGTTGCAAAGTTTGCTGCGTATGCGCAGGTGCCAAGTTTGCTGCGTATGCGCAGTTGCGAAGTTTGCTGCGTATGCGCAGTTGCGAAGTTTGCTGCGTATGCGCAGTTGTGAAGTTTGCTGCGTATGCGCAGGTGCCAAGTTTGCTGCGTATGCGCAGTTGCGAAGTTTGCTGCGTATGCGCAGTTGCGAAGTTTGCTGCGTATGCGCAGTTGGGAAGTTTGCTGCGTATGCGCAGTTGCGATGTTTGCTGCGTATGCGCAGTTGCGAAGTTTGCTGCGTATGCGCAGTTGCGAAGTTTGCTGCGTATGCGCAGTTGTGAAGTTTGCTGCGTATGCGCAGTTGCGAAGTTTGCTGCGTATGCGCAGTTGCGAAGTTTGCTGCGTATGCGCAGTTGCGAAGTTTGCTGCGTATGCGCAGTGCGAAGATTGCTGCGTATGCGCAGTTGTGAAGTTTGCTGCGTATGCGCAGGTGCGATGTTTGCTGCGTATGCGCAGTTGCGAAGTTTGCTCCGTATGCGCATTTGCGAAGTTTGCTGCGTATGCGCAGTTGTGAAGTTTGCTGCGTATGCGCAGTTGCGAAGTTTGCTGCGTATGCGCAGTTGCGAAGTTTGCTGCGTATGCGCAGTTGCGAATTTTGCTGCGTATGCGCAGTTGCGAAGTTTGCTGCGTATGCGCAGTTGCGAAGTTTGCTGCGTATGTGCAGTTGCGAAGTTTGCTGCGTATGCGCAGTTGCGAAGTTTGCTGCGTATGCGCAGGTGCGAAGTTTGCTGCGTATGCGCAGTTGCGAAGTTTGCTGCGTATGCGCAGTTGCGAAGTTTGCTGCGTATGCGCAGTTGCGAAGTTTGCTGCGTATGCGCAGTTGCGAAGTTTGCTGCGTATGCCCAGTTGTGAAGTTTGCTGCGTATGCGCAGTTGCGAAGTTTGCTGCGTATACGCATTTGCGAAGTTTGCTGCGTATGCGCAGTTGCGAAGTATGCTGCGTATGCGCAGTTGTGAAGTTTGCTGCGTATGCGCAGTTGCGAAGTTTGCTGCGTATGCGCAGGTGCGAAGTTTGCTGCGTATGCGAAGTTTACTGCGTATGCGCAGTTGCGAAGTTTGCTGCGTATGCGCAGTTGCCAAGTTTGCTGCGCAGTTGCGAAGTTTGCTGCGTATGCGGAGTTGCAAAGTTTGCTGCGTATGCGCAGGTGCGAAGTTTGCTGCGTATGCGCAGTTGCGATGTTTGCTGCGTATGCGCAGTTGCGAAGTTTGCTGCGTATGCGCAGTTGCGAAGTTTCCTGCGTATGCGCAGTTGTGAAGTTTGCTGCGTATGCGCAGGTGCGAAGTTTGCTGCGTATGCGTAGTTGGGAAGTTTGCTGCGTATGCGCAGTTGCGATGTTTGCTGCGTATGCGCAGTTGCGAAGTTTGCTGCGTATGCGCAGTTGCGATGTTTGCTGCGTATGCGCAGTTGTGAAGTTTGCTGCGTATGCGCAGGTGCGAAGTTTGCTGCGTATGCGCAGTTGGGAAGTTTGCTGCGTATGCGCAGTTGTGAAGTTTGCTGCGTATGCGCAGGTGCGAAGTTTGCTGCGTATGCGCAGGTGCGACGTTTGCTGCGTATGCGCAGGTGCGAAGGTTGCTGCGTATGCGCAGGTGCGAAGTTTGATGCGTATGCGCAGTGCAAATTTTGCTGCGTATGCGCAGTTGTGAAGTTTGCTGCGTATGCGCAGGTGCGAAGTTTGCTGCGTATGCGCAGTTGTGAAGTTTGCTGCGTATGCGCAGGTGCGAAGTTTGCTGCGTATGCGCAGTTGCGAAGTTTGCTCCGTATGCGCAGTTGCGAAGTTTGCTGCGTATGCGCAGTTGTGAAGTTTGCTGCATATGCGCAGTTGCGAAGTTTGCTGCGTATGCGCAGTTGCGAAGTTTGCTGCGTATGCGCAGTTGCGAAGTTTGCTGCGTATGCGCAGTGCGAAGATTGCTGCGTATGCGCAGTTGTGAAGTTTGCTGCGTATGCGCAGGTGCGATGTTTGCTGCGTATGCGCAGTTGCGCAGTTTGCTCCGTATGCGCATTTGCGAAGTTTGCTGCGTATGCGCAGTTGTGAAGTTTGCTGCGTATGCGCAGTTGCGAAGTTTGCTGCGTATGCGCATTTGCGAAGTTTGCTGCGTATGCGCAGTTGCGAAGTTTGCTGCGTATGCGCAGTTGCGAATTTTGCTGCGTATGCGCAGTTGCGAAGTTTGCTGCGTATGCGCAGTTGCGAAGTTTGCTGCGTATGTGCAGTTGCGAAGTTTGCTGCGTATGCGCAGTTGCGAAGTTTGCTGCGTATGCGCAGGTGCGAAGTTTGCTGCGTATGCGCAGTTGCGAAGTTTGCTGCGTATGCGCAGTTGCGAAGTTTGCTGCGTATGCGCAGTTGCGAAGTTTGCTGCGTATGCGCAGTTGCGAAGTTTGCTGCGTATGCCCAGTTGTGAAGTTTGCTGCGTATGCGCAGTTGCGAAGTTTGCTGCGTATACGCATTTGCGAAGTTTGCTGCGTATGCGCAGTTGCGAAGTATGCTGCGTATGCGCAGTTGTGAAGTTTGCTGCGTATGCGCAGTTGCGAAGTTTGCTGCGTATGCGCAGGTGCGAAGTTTGCTGCGTATGCGAAGTTTGCTGCGTATGCGCAGTTGCGAAGTTTGCTGCGTATGCGCAGTTGCCAAGTTTGCTGCGCAGTTGCGAAGTTTGCTGCGTATGCTTAGTTGCAAAGTTTGCTGCGTATGCGCAGGTGCGAAGTTTGCTGCGTATGTGCAGTTGCGAAGTTTGCTGCGTATGCGCAGTTGCGAAGTTTGCTGCGTATGCGCATTTGCGAAGTTTGCTGCGTATGCGCAGTTGCGATGTTTGCTGCGTATGCGCAGTTGCGAAGTTTGCTGCGTATGCGCAGTTGCGAAGTTTGCTGCGTATGCGCAGTTGTGAAGTTTGCTGCGTATGCGCAGGTGCGAAGTTTGCTGCGTATGCGCAGTTGGGAAGTTTGCTGCGTATGCGCAGTTGTGAAGTTTGCTGCGTATGCGCAGGTGCGAAGTTTGCTGCGTATGCGCAGGTGCGACGTTTGCTGCGTATGCGCAGGTGCGAAGGTTGCTGCGTATGCGCAGGTGCGAAGTTTGATGCGTATGCGCAGTGCAAATTTTGCTGCGTATGCGCAGTTGTGAAGTTTGCTGCGTATGCGCAGGTGCGAAGTTTGCTGCGTATGCGCAGTTGTGAAGTTTGCTGCGTATGCGCAGGTGCGAAGTTTGCTGCGTATGTGCAGTTGCGAAGTTTGCTCCGTATGCGCAGTTGCGAAGTTTGCTGCGTATGCGCAGTTGTGAAGTTTGCTGCGTATGCGCAGTTGCGAAGTTTGCTGCGTATGCGCAGTTGAGAAGTTTGCTGCGTATGCGCAGTTGCGAAGTTTGCTGCGTATGCCCAGTTGTGAAGTTTGCTGCGTATGCGCAGGTGCGAAGTTTGCTGCGTATGCGCAGTTGCGAAGTTTGCTGCGTATACGCATTTGCGAAGTTTGCTGCGTATGCGCAGTTGCGAAGTTTGCTGCGTATGCGCAGGTGTGAAGTTTGCTGCGTATGCGCAGGTGCGAAGTTTGCTGCGTATGCGCAGTTGCGAAGTTTGCTGCGTATGCGCAGTTGCGAAGTTTGCTGCGTATGCGCAGTTGCGAAGTCTGCTGCGTATGCGCACTTGTCAAGTTTGCTGCGTATGCGCAGTTGCGAAGTTTGCTGCGTATGCGCAGGTGCGAAGTTTGCTGCGTATGCGAAGTTTGCTGCGTATGCGCAGTTGCGAAGTTTGCTGCGTATGCGCAGTTGCCAAGTTTGCTGCGTATGCGCAGGTGCGAAGTTTGCTGCGTATGCGCAGTTGCAAAGTTTGCTGCGTATGCGCAGGTGCGAAGTTTGCTGCGCAGTTGCGAAGTTTGCTGCGTATGCGCAGTTGCGAAGTTTGCTGCGTATGCGCAGGTGCGAAGTTTGCTGCGTATGCGCAGTTGCGAAGTTTGCTGCGTATGCGCAGTTGCGAAGTTTGCTGCGTATGCGCATTTGCGAAGTTTGCTGCGTATGCGCAGTTGCGATGTTTGCTGCGTATGCGCAGTTGCGAAGTTTGCTGCGTATGCGCAGTTGCGAAGTTTCCTGCGTATGCGCAGTTGTGAAGTTTGCTGCGTATGCGCAGGTGCGAAGTTTGCTGCGTATGCGTAGTTGGGAAGTTTGCTGCGTATGCGCAGTTGTGAAGTTTGCTGCGTATGCGCAGGTGCGAAGTTTGCTGCGTATGCGCAGGTGCGACGTTTGCTGCGTATGCGCAGGTGCGAAGGTTGCTGCGTATGCGCAGGTGCGAAGTTTGATGCGTATGCGCAGTGCAAATTTTGCTGCGTATGCGCAGTTGCGAAGTTTGCTGCGTATGCGTAGTTGTGAATTTTGCTGCGTATGCGCAGTTATGAAATTTGCTGCGTATGCGCAGTCGCGAAGTTTGCTGCGTATGCGCAGTTGCGAAGTTTGCTGCGTATGCGCAGGTGCGAAGTTTGCTGCGTATGCGCAGTTGCGAAGTTTGCTGCGTATGCGCAGTTGCGAAGTTTGCTGCGTATGCGCAGTTGCGAAGTTTGCTGCGTATGCGCAGTTGCGAAGTTTGCTGCGTATGCGCAGTTGCCAAGTTTGCTGCGTATGCGCAGTTGCGAAGTTTGCTGCGTATGCGCAGTTGCGAAGTTTGCTGCGTATGCGCAGGTGCGAAGTTTGCTGCGTATGCGCAGTTGCGAAGTTTGCTGCGTATGCGCAGTTGCGAAGTTTGCTGCGTATGCGCAGTTGCGAAGTTTGCTGCGTATGCGCAGTTGCGAAGTTTGCTGCGTATGCGCAGTTGCGAAGTTTGCTGCGTATGCGCAGTTGCGAAGTTTGCTGCGTATGCGCAGTTGCCAAGTTTGCTGCGTATGCGCAGTTGCGAAGTTTGCTGCGTATGCGCAGTTGCGAAGTTTGCTGCGTATGCGCAGGTGCGAAGTTTGCTGCGTATGCGCAGGTGCGAAGTTTGCTGCGTATGCGCAGTTGTGAAGTTTGCTGCATATGCGCAGTTGTGAAGTTTGCTGCGTATGCGCAGGTGCGACGTTTGCTGCGTATGCGCAGGTGCGAAGTTTGCTGCGTATGCGCAGTTGCGAAGTTTGCTGCGTATGCGCAGTTGCAAAGTTTGCTGCGTATGCGCAGTTGCGAAGTTTGCTGCGTATGCGCAGTTGCGAAGTTTGCTGCGTATGCGCAGTTGCGAAGTCTGCTTCGTATGCGCAGTTGCCAAGTTTGCTGCGTATGCGCAGTTGCGAACTTTGCTGCGTATGCGCAGGTGCGAAGTTTGCTGCGTATGCGAAGTTTGCTGCGTATGCGCAGTTGCGAAGTTTGCTGCGTATGCGCAGTTGCCAAGTTTGCTGCGTATCCGCAGTTGCGAAGTTTGATGCGTATGCGCAGGTGCGAAGTTTGCTGCGTATGCGCAGTTGCGAAGTTTGCTGCGTATGCGCAGTTGCGAAGTTTGCTGCGTATGCGCAGTTGCGAAGTTTGCTGCGTATGCGCAGTTGCGAAGTCTGCTTCGTATGCGCAGTTGCCAAGTTTGCTGCGTATGCGCAGTTGCGAAGTTTGCTGCGTATGCGCAGGTGCGAAGTTTGCTGCGTATGCGAAGTTGCGAAGTTTGCTGCGTATGCGCAGTTGCCAAGTTTGCTGCGTATCCGCAGTTGCGAAGTTTACTGCGTATGCGCAGTTGCGAAGTTTGCTGCGTATGCGCAGTTGCGAAGTTTGCTGCGTATGCGCAGTTGCGAAGTTTGCTGCGTATGCGCAGTTGCGAAGTTTGCTGCGTATGCGCAGTTGCGAAGTTTGCTGCGTATGCGCAGTTGCGAAGTTTGCTGCCTATGTGCAGTTGTCATGTTTGCTGCGTATGCGCAGTTGCCAAGTTTGCTGCGTATGCGCAGTTGTGAAGTTTGCTGCGTATGCGCAGGTGCGAAGTTTGCTGCGTATGCGCTGGTCCGACGTTTACTGCGTATGCGCAGTTGCGAAGTTTGCTGCGTATGCGCAGTTGCGAAGTTTGCTGCGTATGCGCAGTTGCGAAGTTTGCTGCGTATGCGCAGTTGCGAAGTTTGCTGCGTATGCGCAGTTGCGAAGTTTGCTGCGTATGCGCAGTTGCGAAGTTTGCTGCCTATGTGCAGTTGTCATGTTTGCTGCGTATGCGCAGTTGCCAAGTTTGCTGCGTATGCGCAGTTGTGAAGTTTGCTGCGTATGCGCAGGTGCGAAGTTTGCTGCGTATGCGCAGGTGCGAAGTTTGCTGCGTATGCGCATTTGCACAGTTTGCTGCGTATGCGCAGTTGTGAAGTTTGCTGCGTATGCGCAGGTGCGAAGTTTGCTGCGTATGCGCTGGTCCGACGTTTGCTGCGTATGCGCAGGTGCGAAGTTTGCTGCGTATGCGCAGGTGCGAAGTTTGCTGCGTATGCGCAGTTGCGAAGTTTGCTGCGTATGCGCAGTTGCGAAGTTTGCTGCGTATGCGCAGTTGCGAAGTTTGCTGCGTATGCGCAGTTGCGAAGTTTGCTGCGTATGCGCAGTTGCGAAGTTTGCTGCGTATGTGCAGTTGCGAAGTTTGCTGCGTATGCGCAGTTGCGAAGTTTGCTGCGTATGCGCAGGTGCGAAGTTTGCTGCGTATGCGCAGTTGCGAAGTTTGCTGCGTATGCGCAGTTGCGAAGTTTGCTGCGTATGCGCAGTTGCGAAGTTTGCTGCGTATGCGCAGTTGCTAAGTTTGCTGCGTATGCCCAGTTGTGAAGTTTGCTGCGTATGCGCAGTTGCGAAGTTTGCTGCGTATACGCATTTGCGAAGTTTGCTGCGTATGCGCAGTTGCGAAGTATGCTGCGTATGCGCAGTTGTGAAGTTTGCTGCGTATGCGCATTTGCACAGTTTGCTGCGTATGCGCAGTTGTGAAGTTTGCTGCGTATGCGCAGGTGCGAAGTTTGCTGCGTATGCGCTGGTCCGACGTTTGCTGCGTATGCGCAGGTGCGAAGTTTGCTGCGTATGCGCAGGTGCGAAGTTTGCTGCGTATGCGCAGTTGCGAAGTTTGCTGCGTATGCGCAGTTGCGAAGTCTGCTGCGTATGCGCAGTGCGAAGATTGCTGCGTATGCGCAGTTGTGAAGTTTGCTGCGTATGCGCAGGTGCGAAGTTTGCTGCGTATGCGCAGTTGCGCAGTTTGCTCCGTATGCGCATTTGCGAAGTTTGCTGCGTATGCGCAGTTGCGAAGTTTGCTGCGTATGCGCAGTTGCCAAGTTTGCTGCGCAGTTGCGAAGTTTGCTGCGTATGCGCAGTTGCGAAGTTTGCTGCGTATGAGCAGGTGCGAAGTTTGCTGCGTATGCGCAGTTGCCAAGTTTGCTGCGTATGCGCAGTTGCGAAGTTTGCTGCGTATGCGCATTTGCGAAGTTTGCTGCGTATGCGCAGTTGCGATGTTTGCTGCGTATGCGCAGTTGCGAAGTTTGCTGCGTATGCGCAGTTGCGAAGTTTGCTGCGTATGCGCAGTTGTGAAGTTTGCTGCGTATGCGCAGGTGCGAAGTTTGCTGCGTATGCGCAGGTGCGAAATTTGCTGCGTATGCGCAGGTGCGACGTTTGCTGCGTATGCGCAGGTGCGAAGTTTGCTGCGTATGCGCAGGTGCGACGTTTGCTGCGTATGCGCAGGTGCGAAGGTTGCTGCGTATGCGCAGTTGCGAAGTTTGCTGCGTATGCGCAGTTGCGAAGTTTGCTGCGTATGCGCAGTTGCCAAGTTTGCTGCGTATGCGCAGGTGCGAAGTTTGCTGCGTATGCGCAGGTGCGAAGTTTGCTGCGTATGCGCAGTTGCGAAGTTTGCTGCGTATGCGCAGTTGCGAAGTTTGCTGCGTATGCGCATTTGCGAAGTTTGCTGCGTATGCGCAGTTGCGATGTTTGCTGCGTATGCGCAGTGCAAATTTTGCTGCGTATGCGCAGTTGCGAAGTTTGCTGCGTATGCGCAGTTGCGAAGTTTGCTGCGTATGCGCAGTTGCGAAATTTGCTGCGTATGCGCAGTTGCGAAATTTGCTGCGTATGCGCAGGTGCGAAGTTTGCTGCGTATGCGCAGTTGCGAAGTTTGCTGCGTATGCGCAGTTGCGAAGTTTGCTGCGTATGCGCAGTTGCGAAATTTGCTGCGTATGCGCAGGTGCGAAGTTTGCTGCGTATGCGCAGTTGCGAAGTTTGCTGCGTATGCGCAGTTGCGAAGTTTGCTGTGTATGCGCAGTTGCCAAGTTTGCTGCGTATGCGCAGTTGCGAAGTTTGCTGCGTATGCGCAGTTGCGAAGTCTGCTTCGTATGCGCAGTTGCCAAGTTTGCTGCGTATGCGCAGTTGCGAAGTTTGCTGCGTATGCGCAGGTGCGAAGTTTGCTGCGTATGCGAAGTTGCGAAGTTTGCTGCGTATGCGCAGTTGCCAAGTTTGCTGCGTATCCGCAGTTGCGAAGTTTACTGCGTATGCGCAGTTGCGAAGTTTGCTGCTATGCGCAGTTGCGACGTTTGCTGCGTATGCGCAGTTGCGAAGTTTGCTGCGTATGCGCAGTTGCGAAGTTTGCTGCGTATGCGCAGTTGCGAAGTTTGCTGCGTATGCGCAGTTGTGAAGTTTGCTGCGTATGCGCAGGTGCGAAGTTTGCTGCGTATGCGCAGTTGCCAAGTTTGCTGCGCAGTTGCGAAGTTTGCTGCGTATGCGCAGTTGCGAAGTTTGCTGCGTATGCGCAGGTGCGAAGTTTGCTGCGTATGCGCAGTTGCGAAGTTTGCTGCGTATGCGCAGTTGCGAAGTTTGCTGCGTATGCGCATTTGCGAAGTTTGCTGCGTATGCGCAGTTGCGATGTTTGCTGCGTATGCGCAGTTGCGAAGTTTGCTGCGTATGCGCAGTTGCGAAGTTTGCTGCGTATGCGCAGTTGTGAAGTTTGCTGCGTATGCGCAGGTGCGAAGTTTGCTGCGTATGCGCAGTTGGGAAGTTTGCTGCGTATGCGCAGTTGTGAAGTTTGCTGCGTATGCGCAGGTGCGAAGTTTGCTGCGTATGCGCAGGTGCGACGTTTGCTGCGTATGCGCAGGTGCGAAGGTTGCTGCGTATGCGCAGGTGCGAAGTTTGATGCGTATGCGCAGTGCAAATTTTGCTGCGTATGCGCAGTTGCGAAGTTTGCTGCGTATGCGCAGTTGCGAAGTTTGCTGCGTATGCGCAGTTGCGAAATTTGCTGCGTATGCGCAGGTGCGAAGTTTGCTGCGTATGCGCAGTTGCGAAGTTTGCTGCGTATGCGCAGGTGCGAAGTTTGCTGCGTATGCGCAGTTGCGAAGTTTGCTGCGTATGCGCAGTTGCGAAGTTTGCTGCGTATGCGCAGTTGCGAAGTTTGCTGCGTATGCGCAGTTGCGAAGTTTGCTGCGTATGCGCAGTTGCCAAGTTTGCTGCGTATGCGCAGTTGCGAAGTTTGCTGCGTATGCGCAGTTGCGAAGTTTGCTGCGTATGCACAGGTGCGAAGTTTGCTGCGTATGCGCAGTTGCGAAGTTTGCTGCGTATGCGCAGTTGCGAAGTTTGCTGCGTATGCGCAGTTGCGAAGTTTGCTGCGTATGCGCAGTTGCGAAGTTTGCTGCGTATGCGCAGTTGCGAAGTTTGCTGCGTATGCGCAGTTGCGAAGTTTGCTGCGTATGCGCAGTTGCGAAGTTTGCTGCGTATGCGCAGTTGCCAAGTTTGCTGCGTATGCGCAGGTGCGAAGTTTGCTGCGTATGCGCAGGTGCGAAGTTTGCTGCGTATGCGCAGTTGCGAAGTTTGCTGCGTATGCGCAGTTGCGAAGTTTGCTGCGTATGCGCATTTGCGAAGTTTGCTGCGTATGCGCAGTTGCGATGTTTGCTGCGTATGCGCAGTTGCGAAGTTTGCTGCGTATGCGCAGTTGCGAAGTTTGCTGCGTATGCGCAGTTGTGAAGTTTGCTGCGTATGCGCAGGTGCGAAGTTTGCTGCGTATGCGCAGTTGGGAAGTTTGCTGAGTATGCGCAGTTGTGAAGTTTGCTGCGTATGCGCAGGTGCGAAGTTTGCTGCGTATGCGCAGGTGCGACGTTTGCTGCGTCTGCGCAGGTGCGAAGGTTGCTGCGTATGCGCATTTGCGAAGTTTGCTGCGTATGCGCAGTTGCGATGTTTGCTGCGTATGCGCAGTTGCGAAGTTTGCTGCGTATGCGCAGTTGCGAAGTTTGCTGCGTATGCGCAGTTGTGAAGTTTGCTGCGTATGCGCAGGTGCGAAGTTTGCTGCGTATGCGCAGTTGGGAAGTTTGCTGCGTATGCGCAGTTGTGAAGTTTGCTGCGTATGCGCAGGTGCGAAGTTTGCTGCGTATGCGCAGGTGCGACGTTTGCTGCGTATGCGCAGGTGCGAAGGTTGCTGCGTATGCGCAGGTGCGAAGTTTGATGCGTATGCGCAGTGCAAATTTTGCTGCGTATGCGCAGTTGCGAAGTTTGCTGCGTATGCGCAGTTGCGAAGTTTGCTGCGTATGCGCAGTTGCGAAGTTTGCTGCGTATGCCCAGTTGTGAAGTTTGCTGCGTATGCGCAGTTGCGAAGTTTGCTGCGTATACACATTTGCGAAGTTTGCTGCGTATGCGCAGTTGCGAAGTATGCTGCGTATGCGCAGTTGTGAAGTTTGCTGCGTATGCGCAGTTGCGAAGTTTGCTGCGTATGCGCAGGTGCGAAGTTTGCTGCGTATGCGAAGTTTGCTGCGTATGCGCAGTTGCGAAGTTTGCTGCGTATGCGCAGTTGCCAAGTTTGCTGCGTATGCGCAGGTGCGAAGTTTGCTGCGTATGCGCAGTTGTGAAGTTTGCTGCGTATGCGCAGGTGCCAAGTTTGCTGCGTATGCGCAGTTGCGAAGTTTGCTGCGTATGCGCAGTTGCGAAGTTTGCTGCGTATGCGCAGTTGTGAAGTTTGCTGCGTATGCGCAGGTGCGAAGTTTGCTGCGTATGCGCATTTGCGAAGTTTGCTGCGTATGCGCAGTTGTGAAGTTTGCTGCGTATGCGCAGGTGCGAAGTTTGCTGCGTATGCGCAGTTGCCAAGTTTGCTGCGCAGTTGCGAAGTTTGCTGCGTATGCGCAGTTGCGAAGTTTGCTGCGTATGCGCAGGTGCGAAGTTTGCTGCGTATGCGCAGTTGCCAAGTTTGCTGCGTATGCGCAGTTGCGAAGTTTGCTGCGTATGCGCATTTGCGAAGTTTGCTGCGTATGCGCAGTTGCGATGTTTGCTGCGTATGCGCAGTTGCGAAGTTTGCTGCGTATGCGCAGTTGCGAAGTTTGCTGCGTATGCGCAGTTGTGAAGTTTGCTGCGTATGCGCAGGTGCGAAGTTTGCTGCGTATGCGCAGTTGGGAAGTTTGCTGCGTATGCGCAGTTGTGAAGTTTGCTGCGTATGCGCAGGTGCGAAGTTTGCTGCGTATGCGCAGGTGCGACGTTTGCTGCGTATGCGCAGGTGCGAAGGTTGCTGCGTATGCGCAGGTGCGAAGTTTGATGCGTATGCGCAGTTGCGAAGTTTGCTGCGTATGCGCAGTTGCGAAGTTTGCTGCGTATGCGCAGGTGCGAAGTTTGCTGCGTATGCGCAGTTGCGAAGTTTGCTGCGTATGCGCAGTTGCGAAGTTTGCTGCGTATGCGCAGTTGCGAAGTTTGCTGCGTATGCGCAGTTGCGAAGTTTGCTGCGTATGCGCAATTGCGAAGTTTGCTGCGTATGCGCAGTTGCGAAGTTTGCTGCGTATGCGCAGTTGCGAAGTTTGCTGCGTATGCGCAGTTGCCAAGTTTGCTGCGTATGCGCAGGTGCGAAGTTTGCTGCGTATGCGCAGGTGCGAAGTTTGCTGCGTATGCGCAGTTGCGAAGTTTGCTGCGTATGCGCAGTTGCGAAGTTTGCTGCGTATGCGCATTTGCGAAGTTTGCTGCGTATGCGCAGTTGCGATGTTTGCTGCGTATGCGCAGTTGCGAAGTTTGCTGCGTATGCGCAGTTGCGAAGTTTGCTGCGTATGCGCAGTTGTGAAGTTTGCTGCGTATGCGCAGGTGCGAAGTTTGCTGCGTATGCGCAGTTGGGAAGTTTGCTGAGTATGCGCAGTTGTGAAGTTTGCTGCGTATGCGCAGGTGCGAAGTTTGCTGCGTATGCGCAGGTGCGACGGTTGCTGCGTCTGCGCAGGTGCGAAGGTTGCTGCGTATGCGCAGGTGCGAAGTTTGATGCGTATGCGCAGTGCAAATTTTGCTGCGTATGCGCAGTTGCGAAGTTTGCTGCGTATGCGCAGTTGCGAAGTTTGCTGCGTATGCGCAGTTGCGAAATTTGCTGCGTATGCGCAGTTGCGAAATTTGCTGCGTATGCGCAGGTGCGAAGTTTGCTGCGTATGCGCAGTTGCGAAGTTTGCTGCGTATGCGCAGTTGCGAAGTTTGCTGCGTATGCGCAGTTGCGAAATTTGCTGCGTATGCGCAGGTGCGAAGTTTGCGGCGTATGCGCAGTTGCGAAGTTTGCTGCGTATGCGCAGTTGCGAAGTTTGCTGTGTATGCGCAGTTGCCAAGTTTGCTGCGTATGCGCAGTTGCGAACTTTGCTGCGTATGCGCAGGTGCGAAGTTTGCTGCGTATGCGAAGTTTGCTGCGTATGCGCAGTTGCGAAGTTTGCTGCGTATGCGCAGTTGCCAAGTTTGCTGCGTATCCGCAGTTGCGAAGTTTACAGCGTATGCGCAGTTGCGAAGTTTGCTGCGTATGCGCAGTTGCGAAGTTTGCTGCGTATGCGCAGTTTCGAAGTTTGCTGCGTATGCGCAGTTGCGAAGTCTGCTTCGTATGCGCAGTTGCCAAGTTTGCTGCGTATGCGCAGTTGCGAAGTTTGCTGCGTATGCGCAGGTGCGAAGTTTGCTGCGTATGCGAAGTTGCGAAGTTTGCTGCGTATGCGCAGTTGCCAAGTTTGCTGCGTATCCGCAGTTGCGAAGTTTACTGCGTATGCGCAGTTGCGAAGTTTGCTGCTATGCGCAGTTGCGACGTTTGCTGCGTATGCGCAGTTGCGAAGTTTGCTGCGTATGCGCAGTAGCGAAGTTTGCTGCGTATGCGCAGTTGCGAAGTTTGCTGCGTATGCGCAGTTGTGAAGTTTGCTGCGTATGCGCAGGTGCGAAGTTTGCTGCGTATGCGCAGTTGCCAAGTTTGCTGCGCAGTTGCGAAGTTTGCTGCGTATGCGCAGTTGCGAAGTTTGCTGCGTATGCGCAGGTGCGAAGTTTGCTGCGTATGCGCAGTTGCGAAGTTTGCTGCGTATGCGCAGTTGCGAAGTTTGCTGCGTATGCGCATTTGCGAAGTTTGCTGCGTATGCGCAGTTGCGATGTTTGCTGCGTATGCGCAGTTGCGAAGTTTGCTGCGTATGCGCAGTTGCGAAGTTTGCTGCGTATGCGCAGTTGTGAAGTTTGCTGCGTATGCGCAGGTGCGAAGTTTGCTGCGTATGCGCAGTTGGGAAGTTTGCTGCGTATGCGCAGTTGTGAAGTTTGCTGCGTATGCGCAGGTGCGAAGTTTGCTGCGTATGCGCAGGTGCGACGTTTGCTGCGTATGCGCAGGTGCGAAGGTTGCTGCGTATGCGCAGGTGCGAAGTTTGATGCGTATGCGCAGTGCAAATTTTGCTGCGTATGCGCAGTTGCGAAGTATGCTGCGTATGCGCAGTTGCGAAGTTTGCTGCGTATGCGCAGTTGCGAAATTTGCTGCGTATGCGCAGGTGCGAAGTTTGCTGCGTATGCGCAGTTGCGAAGTTTGCTGCGTATGCGCAGGTGCGAAGTTTGCTGCGTATGTGCAGTTGCGAAGTTTGCTGTGTATGCGCAGTTGCGAAGTTTGCTGCGTATGCGCAGTTGCGAAGTTTGCTGCGTATGCGCAGTTGCGAAGTTTGCTGCGTATGCGCAGTTGCGAAGTTTGCTGCGTATGCGCAGTTGCCAAGTTTGCTGCGTATGCGCAGTTGTGAAGTTTGCTGCGTATGCGCAGGTGCGAAGTTTGCTGCGTATGCGCAGTTGGGAAGTTTGCTGCGTATGCGCAGTTGTGAAGTTTGCTGCGTATGCGCAGGTGCGAAGTTTGCTGCGTATGCGCAGGTGCGACGTTTGCTGCGTATGCGCAGGTGCGAAGGTTGCTGCGTATGCGCAGGTGCGAAGTTTGATGCGTATGCGCAGTGCAAATTTTGCTGCGTATGCGCAGTTGTGAAGTTTGCTGCGTATGCGCAGGTGCGAAGTTTGCTGCGTATGCGCAGTTGTGAAGTTTGCTGCGTATGCGCAGGTGCGAAGTTTGCTGCGTATGCGCAGTTGCGAAGTTTGCTCCGTATGCGCAGTTGCGAAGTTTGCTGCGTATGCGCAGTTGTGAAGTTTGCTGCGTATGCGCAGTTGCGAAGTTTGCTGCGTATGCGCATTTGCGAAGTTTGCTGCGTATGCGCAGTTGCGAAGTTTGCTGCGTATGCGCAGTTGCGAAGTTTGCTGCGTATGCGCAGTTGCGAAGTTTGCTGCGTATGCGCAGTTGCGAAGTTTGCTGCGTATGCGCAGTTGCAAAGTTTGCTGCGTATGCGCAGTTGCGAAGTTTGCTGCGTATGCGCAGTTGCGAAGTTTGCTGCGTATGCGCAGTTGCAAAGTTTGCTGCGTATGCGCAGTTGCGAAGTTTGCTGCGTATGCGCAGTTGCGAAGTTTGCTGCGTATGCGCAGGTGCGAAGTTTGCTGCGTATGCGCAGTTGCGAAATTTGCTGCGTATGCGCAGGTGCGAAGTTTGCTGCGTATGCGCAGTTGCGAAGTTTGCTGCGTATGCGCAGTTGCGAAGTTTGCTGCGTATGCGCAGTTGCGAAGTTTGCTGCGTATGCGCAGGTGCGAAGTTTGATGCGTATGCGCAGTGCAAATTTTGCTGCGTATGCGCAGTTGCGAAGTTTGCTGCGTATGCGCAGTTGCGAAGTTTGCTGCGTATGCGCAGTTGCGAAATTTGCTGCGTATGCGCAGGTGCGAAGTTTGCTGCGTATGCGCAGTTGCGAAGTTTGCTGCGTATGCGCAGGTGCGAAGTTTGCTGCGTATGTGCAGTTGCGAAGTTTGCTGTGTATGCGCAGTTGCGAAGTTTGCTGCGTATGCGCAGTTGCGAAGTTTGCTGCGTATGCGCAGTTGCGAAGTTTGCTGCGTATGCGCAGTTGCCAAGTTTGCTGCGTATGCGCAGTTGTGAAGTTTGCTGCGTATGCGCAGGTGCGAAGTTTGCTGCGTATGCGCAGTTGGGAAGTTTGCTGCGTATGCGCAGTTGTGAAGTTTGCTGCGTATGCGCAGGTGCGAAGTTTGCTGCGTATGCGCAGGTGCGACGTTTGCTGCGTATGCGCAGGTGCGAAGGTTGCTGCGTATGCGCAGGTGCGAAGTTTGATGCGTATGCGCAGTGCAAATTTTGCTGCGTATGCGCAGTTGTGAAGTTTGCTGCGTATGCGCAGGTGCGAAGTTTGCTGCGTATGCGCAGTTGTGAAGTTTGCTGCGTATGCGCAGGTGCGAAGTTTGCTGCGTATGCGCAGTTGCGAAGTTTGCTCCGTATGCGCAGTTGCGAAGTTTGCTGCGTATGCGCAGTTGCGAAGTTTGATGCGTATGCGCAGGTGCGAAGTTTGCTGCGTATGCGCAGTTGCGAAGTTTGCTGCGTATGCGCAGTTGCGAAGTTTGCTGCGTATGCGCAGTTGCGAAGTTTGCTGCGTATGCGCAGTTGAGAAGTTTGCTGCGTATGCGCAGTTGCGAAGTTTGCTGCGTATGCCCAGTTGTGAAGTTTGCTGCGTATGCGCAGGTGCGAAGTTTGCTGCGTATGCGCAGTTGCGAAGTTTGCTGCGTATACGCATTTGCGAAGTTTGCTGCGTATGCGCAGTTGCGAAGTTTGCTGCGTATGCGCAGGTGTGAAGTTTGCTGCGTATGCGCAGGTGCGAAGTTTGCTGCGTATGCGCAGTTGCGAAGTTTGCTGCGTATGCGCAGTTGCGAAGTTTGCTGCGTATGCGCAGTTGCGAAGTCTGCTGCGTATGCGCACTTGTCAAGTTTGCTGCGTATGCGCAGTTGCGAAGTTTGCTGCGTATGCGCAGGTGCGAAGTTTGCTGCGTATGCGAAGTTTGCTGCGTATGCGCAGTTGCGAAGTTTGCTGCGTATGCGCAGTTGCAAAGTTTGCTGCGTATGCGCAGGTGCGAAGTTTGCTGCGCAGTTGCGAAGTTTGCTGCGTATGCGCAGTTGCGAAGTTTGCTGCGTATGCGCAGGTGCGAAGTTTGCTGCGTATGCGCAGTTGCGAAGTTTGCTGCGTATGCGCAGTTGCGAAGTTTGCTGCGTATGCGCATTTGCGAAGTTTGCTGCGTATGCGCAGTTGCGATGTTTGCTGCGTATGCGCAGTTGCGAAGTTTGCTGCGTATGCGCAGTTGCGAAGTTTCCTGCGTATGCGCAGTTGTGAAGTTTGCTGCGTATGCGCAGGTGCGAAGTTTGCTGCGTATGCGTAGTTGGGAAGTTTGCTGCGTATGCGCAGTTGTGAAGTTTGCTGCGTATGCGCAGGTGCGAAGTTTGCTGCGTATGCGCAGGTGCGACGTTTGCTGCGTATGCGCAGGTGCGAAGGTTGCTGCGTATGCGCAGGTGCGAAGTTTGATGCGTATGCGCAGTGCAAATTTTGCTGCGTATGCGCAGTTGCGAAGTTTGCTGCGTATGCGTAGTTGTGAAGTTTGCTGCGTATGCGCAGTTATGAAATTTGCTGCGTATGCGCAGTCGCGAAGTTTGCTGCGTATGCGCAGTTGCGAAGTTTGCTGCGTATGCGCAGGTGCGAAGTTTGCTGCGTATGCGCAGTTGCGAAGTTTGCTGCGTATGCGCAGTTGCGAAGTTTGCTGCGTATGCGCAGTTGCGAAGTTTGCTGCGTATGCGCAGTTGCGAAGTTTGCTGCGTATGCGCAGTTGCGAAGTTTGCTGCGTATGCGCAGTTGCCAAGTTTGCTGCGTATGCGCAGTTGCGAAGTTTGCTGCGTATGCGCAGTTGCGAAGTTTGCTGCGTATGCGCAGGTGCGAAGTTTGCTGCGTATGCGCAGTTGCGAAGTTTGCTGCGTATGCGCAGTTGCGAAGTTTGCTGCGTATGCGCAGTTGCGAAGTTTGCTGCGTATGCGCAGTTGCGAAGTTTGCTGCGTATGCGCAGTTGCGAAGTTTGCTGCGTATGCGCAGTTGCGAAGTTTGCTGCGTATGCGCAGTTGCCAAGTTTGCTGCGTATGCGCAGTTGCGAAGTTTGCTGCGTATGCGCAGTTGCGAAGTTTGCTGCGTATGCGCAGGTGCGAAGTTTGCTGCGTATGCGCAGGTGCGAAGTTTGCTGCGTATGCGCATTTGCGAAGTTTACTGCGTATGCGCAGGTGCGAAGTTTGATGCGTATGCGCAGTGCAAATTTTGCTGCGTATGCGCAGTTGCGAAGTTTGCTGCGTATGCGTAGTTGTGAAGTTTGCTGCGTATGCGCAGGTGCGACGTTTGCTGCGTATGCGCAGGTGCGAAGTTTGCTGCGTATGCGCAGTTGCGAAGTTTGCTGCGTATGCGCAGTTGCAAAGTTTGCTGCGTATGCGCAGTTGCGAAGTTTGCTGCGTATGCGCAGTTGCGAAGTTTGCTGCGTATGCGCAGTTGCGAAGTCTGCTTCGTATGCGCAGTTGCCAAGTTTGCTGCGTATGCGCAGTTGCGAACTTTGCTGCGTATGCGCAGGTGCGAAGTTTGCTGCGTATGCGCAGTTGCGAAGTTTGCTGCGTATGCGCAGTTGCGAAGTTTGCTGCGTATGCGCAGTTGCGAAGTTTGCTGCGTATGCGCAGTTGCGAAGTTTGCTGCGTATGCGCAGTTGCGAAGTTTGCTGCGTATGCGCAGTTGCGAAGTTTGCTGCCTATGTGCAGTTGTCATGTTTGCTGCGTATGCGCAGTTGCCAAGTTTGCTGCGTATGCGCAGTTGTGAAGTTTGCTGCGTATGCGCAGGTGCGAAGTTTGCTGCGTATGCGCTGGTCCGACGTTTACTGCGTATGCGCAGTTGCGAAGTTTGCTGCGTATGCGCAGTTGCGAAGTTTGCTGCGTATGCGCAGTTGCGAAGTTTGCTGCGTATGCGCAGTTGCGAAGTTTGCTGCGTATGCGCAGTTGCGAAGTTTGCTGCGTATGCGCAGTTGCGAAGTTTGCTGCCTATGTGCAGTTGTCATGTTTGCTGCGTATGCGCAGTTGCCAAGTTTGCTGCGTATGCGCAGTTGTGAAGTTTGCTGCGTATGCGCAGGTGCGAAGTTTGCTGCGTATGCGCAGGTGCGAAGTTTGCTGCGTATGCGCATTTGCACAGTTTGCTGCGTATGCGCAGTTGTGAAGTTTGCTGCGTATGCGCAGGTGCGAAGTTTGCTGCGTATGCGCTGGTCCGACGTTTGCTGCGTATGCGCAGGTGCGAAGTTTGCTGCGTATGCGCAGGTGCGAAGTTTGCTGCGTATGCGCAGTTGCGAAGTTTGCTGCGTATGCGCAGTTGCGAAGTTTGCTGCGTATGCGCAGTTGCGAAGTTTGCTGCGTATGCGCAGTTGCGAAGTTTGCTGCGTATGCGCAGTTGCGAAGTTTGCTGCGTATGTGCAGTTGCGAAGTTTGCTGCGTATGCGCAGTTGCGAAGTTTGCTGCGTATGCGCAGGTGCGAAGTTTGCTGCGTATGCGCAGTTGCGAAGTTTGCTGCGTATGCGCAGTTGCGAAGTTTGCTGCGTATGCGCAGTTGCGAAGTTTGCTGCGTATGCGCAGTTGCTAAGTTTGCTGCGTATGCCCAGTTGTGAAGTTTGCTGCGTATGCGCAGTTGCGAAGTTTGCTGCGTATACGCATTTGCGAAGTTTGCTGCGTATGCGCAGTTGCGAAGTATGCTGCGTATGCGCAGTTGTGAAGTTTGCTGCGTATGCGCATTTGCACAGTTTGCTGCGTATGCGCAGTTGTGAAGTTTGCTGCGTATGCGCAGGTGCGAAGTTTGCTGCGTATGCGCTGGTCCGACGTTTGCTGCGTATGCGCAGGTGCGAAGTTTGCTGCGTATGCGCAGGTGCGAAGTTTGCTGCGTATGCGCAGTTGCGAAGTTTGCTGCGTATGCGCAGTTGCGAAGTTTGCTGCGTATGCGCAGTGCGAAGATTGCTGCGTATGCGCAGTTGTGAAGTTTGCTGCGTATGCGCAGGTGCGAAGTTTGCTGCGTATGCGCAGTTGCGCAGTTTGCTCCGTATGCGCATTTGCGAAGTTTGCTGCGTATGCGCAGTTGCGAAGTTTGCTGCGTATGCGCAGTTGCGAAGTTTGCTGCGTATGCGCATTTGCGAAGTTTGCTGCGTATGCGCAGTTGCGAAGTTTGCTGCGTATGCGCAGTTGCGAAGTTTGCTGCGTATGCGCAGTTGCGAAGTTTGCTGCGTATGCGCAGTTGCGAAGTTTGCTGCGTATGCGCAGTTGCGAAGTTTGCTGCGTATGTGCAGTTGCGAAGTTTGCTGCGTATGCGCAGTTGCGAAGTTTGCTGCGTATGCGCAGGTGCGAAGTTTGCTGCGTATGCGCAGTTGCGAAGTTTGCTGCGTATGCGCAGTTGCGAAGTTTGCTGCGTATGCGCAGTTGCGAAGTTTGCTGCGTATGCGCAGTTGCGAAGTTTGCTGCGTATGCGCAGTTGCGAAGTATGCTGCGTATGCGCAGTTGTGAAGTTTGCTGCGTATGCGCAGTTGCGAAGTTTGCTGCGTATGCGCAGGTGCGAAGTTTGCTGCGTATGCGAAGTTTGCTGCGTATGCGCAGTTGCGAAGTTTGCTGCGTATGCGCAGTTGCGAAGTTTGCTGCGTATGCGCAGGTGCGAAGTTTGCTGCGTATGCGCAGTTGTGAAGTTTGCTGCGTATGCGCAGGTGCCAAGTTTGCTGCGTATGCGCAGTTGCGAAGTTTGCTGCGTATGCGCAGTTGCGAAGTTTGCTGCGTATGCGCAGTTGTGAAGTTTGCTGCGTATGCGCAGGTGCGAAGTTTGCTGCGTATGCGCATTTGCGAAGTTTGCTGCGTATGCGCAGTTGTGAAGTTTGCTGCGTATGCGCAGGTGCGAAGTTTGCTGCGTATGCGCAGTTGCCAAGTTTGCTGCGCAGTTGCGAAGTTTGCTGCGTATGCGCAGTTGCGAAGTTTGCTGCGTATGAGCAGGTGCGAAGTTTGCTGCGTATGCGCAGTTGCCAAGTTTGCTGCGTATGCGCAGTTGCGAAGTTTGCTGCGTATGCGCATTTGCGAAGTTTGCTGCGTATGCGCAGTTGCGATGTTTGCTGCGTATGCGCAGTTGCGAAGTTTGCTGCGTATGCGCAGTTGCGAAGTTTGCTGCGTATGCGCAGTTGTGAAGTTTGCTGCGTATGCGCAGGTGCGAAGTTTGCTGCGTATGCGCAGTTGGGAAGTTTGCTGCGTATGCGCAGTTGTGAAGTTTGCTGCGTATGCGCAGGTGCGAAGTTTGCTGCGTATGCGCAGGTGCGACGTTTGCTGCATATGCGCAGGTGCGAAGGTTGCTGCGTATGCGCAGGTGCGAAGTTTGATGCGTATGCGCAGTTGCGAAGTTTGCTGCGTATGCGCAGTTGCGAAGTTTGCTGCGTATGCGCAGGTGCGAAGTTTGCTGCGTATGCGCAGTTGCGAAGTTTGCTGCGTATGCGCAGTTGCGAAGTTTGCTGCGTATGCGCAGTTGCGAAGTTTGCTGCGTATGCGCAGTTGCGAAGTTTGCTGCGTATGCGCAGTTGCGAAGTCTGCTTCGTATGCGCAGTTGCCAAGTTTGCTGCGTATGCGCAGTTGCGAAGTTTGCTGCGTATGCGCAGTTGCCAAGTTTGCTGCGTATGCGCAGGTGCGAAGTTTGCTGCGTATGCGCAGGTGCGAAGTTTGCTTCGTATGCGCAGTTGCGAAGTTTGCTGCGTATGCGCAGTTGCGAAGTTTGCTGCGTATGCGCATTTGCGAAGTTTGCTGCGTATGCGCAGTTGCGATGTTTGCTGCGTATGCGCAGTTGCGAAGTTTGCTGCGTATGCGCAGTTGCGAAGTTTGCTGCGTATGCGCAGTTGTGAAGTTTGCTGCGTATGCGCAGGTGCGAAGTTTGCTGCGTATGCGCAGTTGGGAAGTTTGCTGAGTATGCGCAGTTGTGAAGTTTGCTGCGTATGCGCAGGTGCGAAGTTTGCTGCGTATGCGCAGGTGCGACGTTTGCTGCGTCTGCGCAGGTGCGAAGGTTGCTGCGTATGCGCAGGTGCGAAGTTTGATGCGTATGCGCAGTGCAAATTTTGCTGCGTATGCGCAGTTGCGAAGTTTGCTGCGTATGCGCAGTTGCGAAGTTTGCTGCGTATGCGCAGTTGCGAAATTTGCTGCGTATGCGCAGTTGCGAAATTTGCTGCGTATGCGCAGGTGCGAAGTTTGCTGCGTATGCGCAGTTGCGAAGTTTGCTGCGTATGCGCAGTTGCGAAGTTTGCTGCGTATGCGCAGTTGCGAAGTTTGCTGCGTATGCGCAGGTGCGAAGTTTGCTGCGTATGCGCAGTTGCGAAGTTTGCTGCGTATGCGCAGTTGCGAAGTTTGCTGTGTATGCGCAGTTGCCAAGTTTGCTGCGTATGCGCAGTTGCGAACTTTGTTGCGTATGCGCAGGTGCGAAGTTTGCTGCGTATGCGAAGTTTGCTGCGTATGCGCAGTTGCGAAGTTTGCTGCGTATGCGCAGTTGCCAAGTTTGCTGCGTATCCGCAGTTGCGAAGTTTACAGCGTATGCGCAGTTGCGAAGTTTGCTGCGTATGCGCAGTTGCGAAGTTTGCTGCGTATGCGCAGTTTCGAAGTTTGCTGCGTATGCGCAGTTGCGAAGTCTGCTTCGTATGCGCAGTTGCCAAGTTTGCTGCGTATGCGCAGTTGCGAAGTTTGCTGCGTATGCGCAGGTGCGAAGTTTGCTGCGTATGCGAAGTTGCGAAGTTTGCTGCGTATGCGCAGTTGCCAAGTTTGCTGCGTATCCGCAGTTGCGAAGTTTACTGCGTATGCGCAGTTGCGAAGTTTGCTGCTATGCGCAGTTGCGACGTTTGCTGCGTATGCGCAGTTGCGAAGTTTGCTGCGTATGCGCAGTTGCGAAGTTTGCTGCGTATGCGCAGTTGCGAAGTTTGCTGCGTATGCGCAGTTGTGAAGTTTGCTGCGTATGCGCAGGTGCGAAGTTTGCTGCGTATGCGCAGTTGCCAAGTTTGCTGCGCAGTTGCGAAGTTTGCTGCGTATGCGCAGTTGCGAAGTTTGCTGCGTATGCGCAGGTGCGAAGTTTGCTGCGTATGCGCAGTTGCGAAGTTTGCTGCGTATGCGCAGTTGCGAAGTTTGCTGCGTATGCGCATTTGCGAAGTTTGCTGCGTATGCGCAGTTGCGATGTTTGCTGCGTATGCGCAGTTGCGAAGTTTGCTGCGTATGCGCAGTTGCGAAGTTTGCTGCGTATGCGCAGTTGTGAAGTTTGCTGCGTATGCGCAGGTGCGAAGTTTGCTGCGTATGCGCAGTTGTGAAGTTTGCTGCGTATGCGCAGTTGTGAAGTTTGCTGCGTATGCGCAGGTGCGAAGTTTGCTGCGTATGCGCAGGTGCGACGTTTGCTGCGTATGCGCAGGTGCGAAGGTTGCTGCGTATGCGCAGGTGCGAAGTTTGATGCGTATGCGCAGTGCAAATTTTGCTGCGTATGCGCAGTTGCGAAGTTTGCTGCGTATGCGCAGTTGCGAAGTTTGCTGCGTATGCGCAGTTGCGAAATTTGCTGCGTATGCGCAGGTGCGAAGTTTGCTGCGTATGCGCAGTTGCGAAGTTTGCTGCGTATGCGCAGGTGCGAAGTTTGCTGCGTATGTGCAGTTGCGAAGTTTGCTGTGTATGCGCAGTTGCGAAGTTTGCTGCGTATGCGCAGTTGCGAAGTTTGCTGCGTATGCGCAGTTGCGAAGTTTGCTGCGTATGCGCAGTTGCGAAGTTTGCTGCGTATGCGCAGTTGCCAAGTTTGCTGCGTATGCGCAGTTGCGAAGTTTGCTGCGTATGCGCAGTTGCGAAGTTTGCTGCGTATGCACAGGTGCGAAGTTTGCTGCGTATGCGCAGTTGCGAAGTTTGCTGCGTATGCGCAGTTGCGAAGTTTGCTGCGTATGCGCAGTTGCGAAGTTTGCTGCGTATGCGCAGTTGCGAAGTTTGCTGCGTATGCGCAGTTGCGAAGTTTGCTGCGTATGCGCAGTTGCGAAGTTTGCTGCGTATGCGCAGTTGCGAAGTTTGCTGCGTATGCGCAGTTGCCAAGTTTGCTGCGTATGCGCAGTTGCGAAATTTGCTGCGTATGCGCAGGTGCGAAGTTTGCTGCGTATGCGCAGTTGCGAAGTTTGCTGCGTATGCGCAGGTGCGAAGTTTGCTGCGTATGTGCAGTTGCGAAGTTTGCTGCGTATGCGCAGTTGCCAAGTTTGCTGCGTATGCGCAGTTGCGAAATTTGCTGCGTATGCGCAGGTGCGAAGTTTGCTGCGTATGCGCAGTTGCCAAGTTTGCTGCGCAGTTGCGAAGTTTGCTGCGTATGCGCAGTTGCGAAGTTTACTGCGTATGCGCAGGTGCGAAGTTTGCTGCGTATGCGCAGTTGCCAAGTTTGCTGCGTATGCGCAGTTGCGAAGTTTGCTGCGTATGCGCATTTGCGAAGTTTGCTGCGTATGCGCAGTTGCGATGTTTGCTGCGTATGCGCAGTTGCGAAGTTTGCTGCGTATGCGCAGTTGCGAAGTTTGCTGCGTATGCGCAGTTGTGAAGTTTGCTGCGTATGCGCAGGTGCGAAGTTTGCTGCGTATGCGCAGTTGGGAAGTTTGCTGCGTATGCGCAGTTGTGAAGTTTGCTGCGTATGCGCAGGTGCGAAGTTTGCTGCGTATGCGCAGGTGCGACGTTTGCTGCGTATGCGCAGGTGCGAAGGTTGCTGCGTATGCGCAGGTGCGAAGTTTGATGCGTATGCGCAGTTGCGAAGTTTGCTGCGTATGCGCAGTTGCGAAGTTTGCTGCGTATGCGCAGGTGCGAAGTTTGCTGCGTATGCGCAGTTGCGAAGTTTGCTGCGTATGCGCAGTTGCGAAGTTTGCTGCGTATGCGCAGTTGCGAAGTTTGCTGCGTATGCGCAGTTGCGAAGTTTGCTGCGTATGCGCAGTTGCGAAGTTTGCTGCGTATGCGCAGTTGCCAAGTTTGCTGCGTATGCGCAGGTGCGAAGTTTGCTGCGTATGCGCAGGTGCGAAGTTTGCTGCGTATGCGCAGTTGCGAAGTTTGCTGCGTATGCGCAGTTGCGAAGTTTGCTGCGTATGCGCATTTGCGAAGTTTGCTGCGTATGCGCAGTTGCGATGTTTGCTGCGTATGCGCAGTTGCGAAGTTTGCTGCATATGCGCAGTTGCGAAGTTTGCTGCGTATGCGCAGTTGTGAAGTTTGCTGCGTATGAGCAGGTGCGAAGTTTGCTGCGTATGCGCAGTTGGGAAGTTTGCTGAGTATGCGCAGTTGTGAAGTTTGCTGCGTATGCGCAGGTGCGAAGTTTGCTGCGTATGCGCAGGTGCGACGTTTGCTGCGTCTGCGCAGGTGCGAAGATTGCTGCGTATGCGCAGGTGCGAAGTTTGATGCGTATGCGCAGTGCAAATTTTGCTGCGTATGCGCAGTTGCGAAGTTTGCTGCATATGCGCAGTTGCGAAGTTTGCTGCGTATGCGCAGTTGCGAAATTTGCTGCGTATGCGCAGTTGCGAAATTTGCTGCGTATGCGCAGGTGCGAAGTTTGCTGCGTATGCGCAGTTGCGAAGTTTGCTGCGTATGCGCAGTTGCGAAGTTTGCTGCGTATGCGCAGTTGCGAAATTTGCTGCGTATGCGCAGGTGCGAAGTTTGCGGCGTATGCGCAGTTGCGAAGTTTGCTGCGTATGCGCAGTTGCCAAGTTTGCTGCGTATGCGCAGTTGCGAACTTTGCTGCGTATGCGCAGGTGCGAAGTTTGCTGCGTATGCGATGTTTGCTGCGTATGCGCAGTTGCGAAGTTTGCTGCGTATGCGCAGTTGCCAAGTTTGCTGCGTATCCGCAGTTGCGAAGTTTACAGCGTATGCGCAGTTGCGAAGTTTGCTGCGTATGCGCAGTTGCGAAGTTTGCTGCGTATGCGCAGTTTCGAAGTTTGCTGCGTATGCGCAGTTGCGAAGTCTGCTTCGTATGCGCAGTTGCCAAGTTTGCTGCGTATGCGCAGTTGCGAAGTTTGCTGCGTATGCGCAGGTGCGAAGTTTGCTGCGTATGCGAAGTTGCGAAGTTTGCTGCGTATGCGCAGTTGCCAAGTTTGCTGCGTATCCGCAGTTGCGAAGTTTACTGCGTATGCGCAGTTGCGAAGTTTGCTGCTATGCGCAGTTGCGACGTTTGCTGCGTATGCGCAGTTGCGAAGTTTGCTGCGTATGCGCAGTTGCGAAGTTTGCTGCGTATGCGCAGTTGCGAAGTTTGCTGCGTATGCGCAGTTGTGAAGTTTGCTGCATATGCGCAGGTGCGAAGTTTGCTGCGTATGCGCAGTTGCCAAGTTTGCTGCGCAGTTGCGAAGTTTGCTGCGTATGCGCAGTTGCGAAGTTTGCTGCGTATGCGCAGGTGCGAAGTTTGCTGCGTATGCGCAGTTGCGAAGTTTGCTGCGTATGCGCAGTTGCGAAGTTTGCTGCGTATGCGCATTTGCGAAGTTTGCTGCGTATGCGCAGTTGCGATGTTTGCTGCGTATGCGCAGTTGCGAAGTTTGCTGCGTATGCGCAGTTGCGAAGTTTGCTGCGTATGCGCAGTTGTGAAGTTTGCTGCGTATGCGCAGGTGCGAAGTTTGCTGCGTATGCGCAGTTGGGAAGTTTGCTGCGTATGCGCAGTTGTGAAGTTTGCTGCGTATGCGCAGGTGCGAAGTTTGCTGCGTATGCGCAGGTGCGACGTTTGCTGCGTATGCGCAGGTGCGAAGGTTGCTGCGTATGCGCAGGTGCGAAGTTTGATGCGTATGCGCAGTGCAAATTTTGCTGCGTATGCGCAGTTGCGAAGTTTGCTGCGTATGCGCAGTTGCGAAGTTTGCTGCGTATGCGCAGTTGCGAAATTTGCTGCGTATGCGCAGGTGCGAAGTTTGCTGCGTATGCGCAGTTGCGAAGTTTGCTGCGTATGCGCAGGTGCGAAGTTTGCTGCGTATGTGCAGTTGCGAAGTTTGCTGTGTATGCGCAGTTGCGAAGTTTGCTGCGTATGCGCAGTTGCGAAGTTTGCTGCGTATGCGCAGTTGCGAAGTTTGCTGCGTATGCGCAGTTGCGAAGTTTGCTGCGTATGCGCAGTTGCCAAGTTTGCTGCGTATGCGCAGTTGCGAAGTTTGCTGCGTATGCGCAGTTGCGAAGTTTGCTGCGTATGCGCAGGTGCGAAGTTTGCTGCGTATGCGCAGTTGCGAAGTTTGCTGCGTATGCGCAGTTGCGAAGTTTGCTGCGTATGCGCAGTTGCGAAGTTTGCTGCGTATGCGCAGTTGCGAAGTTTGCTGCGTATGCGCAGTTGCGAAGTTTGCTGCGTATGCGCAGTTGCGAAGTTTGCTGCGTATGCGCAGTTGCCAAGTTTGCTGCGTATGCGCAGGTGCGAAGTTTGCTGCGTATGCGCAGGTGCGAAGTTTGCTGCGTATGCGCAGTTGCGAAGTTTGCTGCGTATGCGCAGTTGCGAAGTTTGCTGCGTATGCGCATTTGCGAAGTTTGCTGCGTATGCGCAGTTGCGATGTTTGCTGCGTATGCGCAGTTGCGAAGTTTGCTGCGTATGCGCAGTTGCGAAGTTTGCTGCGTATGCGCAGTTGTGAAGTTTGCTGCGTATGCGCAGGTGCGAAGTTTGCTGCGTATGCGCAGTTGGGAAGTTTGCTGAGTATGCGCAGTTGTGAAGTTTGCTGCGTATGCGCAGGTGCGAAGTTTGCTGCGTATGCGCAGGTGCGACGTTTGCTGCGTCTGCGCAGGTGCGAAGGTTGCTGCGTATGCGCAGGTGCGAAGTTTGCTGCGTATGCGCAGTTGCGAAGTTTGCTGCGTATGCGCAGTTGCGAAGTTTGCTGCGTATGCGCAGTTGCGAAATTTGCTGCGTATGCGCAGGTGCGAAGTTTGCTGCGTATGCGCAGTTGCGAAGTTTGCTGCGTATGCGCAGTTGCGAAGTTTGCTGTGTATGCGCAGTTGCCAAGTTTGCTGCGTATGCGCAGTTGCGAAGTTTGCTGCGTATGCGCAGTTGCGAAGTTTGCTGCGTATGCGCATTTGCGAAGTTTGCTGCGTATGCGCAGTTGCGATGTTTGCTGCGTATGCGCAGTTGCGAAGTTTGCTGCGTATGCGCAGTTGCGAAGTTTGCTGCGTATGCGCAGTTGTGAAGTTTGCTGCGTATGCGCAGGTGCGAAGTTTGCTGCGTATGCGCAGTTGGGAAGTTTGCTGCGTATGCGCAGTTGTGAAGTTTGCTGCGTATGCGCAGGTGCGAAGTTTGCTGCGTATGCGCAGGTGCGACGTTTGCTGCGTATGCGCAGGTGCGAAGGTTGCTGCGTATGCGCAGGTGCGAAGTTTGATGCGTATGCGCAGTGCAAATTTTGCTGCGTATGCGCAGTTGCGAAGTTTGCTGCGTATGCGCAGTTGCGAAGTTTGCTGCGTATGCGCAGTTGCGAAATTTGCTGCGTATGCGCAGGTGCGAAGTTTGCTGCGTATGCGCAGTTGCGAAGTTTGCTGCGTATGCGCAGGTGCGAAGTTTGCTGCGTATGTGCAGTTGCGAAGTTTGCTGCGTATGCGCAGTTGCGAAGTTTGCTGCGTATGCGCAGTTGCGAAGTTTGCTGCGTATGCGCAGTTGCGAAGTTTGCTGCGTATGCGCAGTTGCGAAGTTTGCTGCGTATGCGCAGTTGCCAAGTTTGCTGCGTATGCGCAGTTGCGAAGTTTGCTGCGTATGCGCAGTTGCGAAGTCTGCTTCGTATGCGCAGTTGCCAAGTTTGCTGCGTATGCGCAGTTGCGAAGTTTGCTGCGTATGCGCAGGTGCGAAGTTTGCTGCGTATGCGAAGTTGCGAAGTTTGCTGCGTATGCGCAGTTGCCAAGTTTGCTGCGTATCCGCAGTTGCGAAGTTTACTGCGTATGCGCAGTTGCGAAGTTTGCTGCTATGCGCAGTTGCGACGTTTGCTGCGTATGCGCAGTTGCGAAGTTTGCTGCGTATGCGCAGTTGCGAAGTTTGCTGCGTATGCGCAGTTGCGAAGTTTGCTGCGTATGCGCAGTTGCGAAGTTTGCTGCCTATGTGCAGTTGTCAAGTTTGCTGCGTATGCGCAGTTGCCAAGTTTGCTGCGTATGCGCAGTTGTGAAGTTTGCTGCGTATGCGCAGGTGCGAAGTTTGCTGCGTATGCGCAGGTGCGAAGTTTGCTGCGTATGCGCATTTGCACAGCTTGCTGCGTATGCGCAGTTGTGAAGTTTGCTGCGTATGCGCAGGTGCGAAGTTTGCTGCGTATGCGCTGGTCCGACGTTTGCTTCGTATGCGCAGGTGCGAAGTTTGCTGCGTATGCGCAGGTGCGAAGTTTGCTGCGTATGCGCAGTTGCGAAGTTTGCTGCGTATGCGCAGTTGCGAAGTTTGCTGCGTATGCGCAGTGCGAAGATTGCTGCGTATGCGCAGTTGTGAAGTTTGCTGCGTATGCGCAGGTGCGAAGTTTGCTGCGTATGCGCAGTTGCGAAGTTTGCTGCGTATGCGCAGTTGCGAAGTTTGCTGCGTATGCGCAGTTGTGAAGTTTGCTGCGTATGCGCAGTTGCGAAGTTTGCTGCGTATGCGCAGTTGCGAAGTTTGCTGCGTATGCGCAGTTGCGAAGTTTGCTGCGTATGCGCAGTTGCGAAGTTTGCTGCGTATGCCCAGTTGTGAAGTTTGCTGCGTATGCGCAGTTGCGAAGTTTGCTGCGTATACGCATTTGCGAAGTTTGCTGCGTATGCGCAGTTGCGAAGTATGCTGCGTATGCGCAGTTGTGAAGTTTGCTGCGTATGCGCAGTTGCGAAGTTTGCTGCGTATGCGCAGGTGCGAAGTTTGCTGCGTATGCGAAGTTTGCTGCGTATGCGCAGTTGCGAAGTTTGCTGCGTATGCGCAGTTGCCAAGTTTGCTGCGTATGCGCAGGTGCGAAGTTTGCTGCGTATGCGCAGTTGCGAAGTTTGCTGCGTATGCGCAGGTGCCAAGTTTGCTGCGTATGCGCAGTTGCGAAGTTTGCTGCGTATGCGCAGTTGCGAAGTTTGCTGCGTATGCGCAGTTGCGATGTTTGCTGCGTATGCGCAGTTGCGAAGTTTGCTGCGTATGCGCAGTTGCGAAGTTTGCTGCGTATGCGCAGTTGTGAAGTTTGCTGCGTATGCGCAGGTGCGAAGTTTGCTGCGTATGCGCAGTTGGGAAGTTTGCTGAGTATGCGCAGTTGTGAAGTTTGCTGCGTATGCGCAGGTGCGAAGTTTGCTGCGTATGCGCAGGTGCGACGTTTGCTGCGTATGCGCAGGTGCGAAGGTTGCTGCGTATGCGCAGGTGCGAAGTTTGATGCGTATGCGCAGTGCAAATTTTGCTGCGTATGCGCAGTTGCGAAGTTTGCTGCGTATGCGCAGTTGCGAAGTTTGCTGCGTATGCGCAGTTGCGAAATTTGATGCGTATGCGCAGGTGCGAAGTTTGCTGCGTATGCGCAGGTGCGAAGTTTGCTGCGTATGCGCAGGTGCGAAGTTTGCTGCGTATGTGCAGTTGCGAAGTTTGCTGTGTATGCGCAGTTGCGAAGTTTGCTGCGTATGCGCAGTTGCGAAGTTTGCTGCGTATGCGCAGTTTCGAAGTTTGCTGCTTATGCGCAGTTGCCAAGTTTGCTGCGTATGCGCAGTTGCGAAGTTTGCTGCGTATGCGCAGTTGCGAAGTTTGCTGCGTATGCGCAGTTGCGAAGTGTGCTGCGTATGCGCAGTTGCGAAGTTTGCTGCGTATGCGCAGTTGCGAAGTTTGCTGCGTATGCGCAGTTGCGAAGTTTGCTGCGTATGCGCAGTTGCGAAGTTTGCTGCGTATGCGCAGTTGCGAAGTTTGCTGCGTATGCGCAGTTGCGAAGTTTGCTGCGTATGCGCAGTTGCGAAGTTTGCTGCGTATGCGCAGTTGCGAAGTTTGCTGCGTATGCGCAGTTGCGAAGTTTGCTGCGTATGCCCAGTTGTGAAGTTTGCTGCGTATGCGCAGTTGCGAAGTTTGCTGCGTATACGCATTTGCGAAGTTTGCTGCGTATGCGCAGTTGCGAAGTATGCTGCGTATGCGCAGTTGTGAAGTTTGCTGCGTATGCGCAGTTGCGAAGTTTGCTGCGTATGCGCAGGTGCGAAGTTTGCTGCGTATGCGAAGTTTGCTGCGTATGCGCAGTTGCGAAGTTTGCTGCGTATGCGCAGTTGCCAAGTTTGCTGCGTATGCGCAGGTGCGAAGTTTGCTGCGTATGCGCAGTTGCGAAGTTTGCTGCGTATGCGCAGTTGCGAAGTTTGCTGCGTATGCGCAGTTGCGAAATTTGCTGCGTATGCGCAGTTGCCAAGTTTGCTGCGTATGCGCAGTTGTGAAGTTTGCTGCGTATGCGCAGGTGCGAAGTTTGCTGCGTATGCGCATTTGCGAAGTTTGCTGCGTATGCGCAGTTGCGAAGTTTGCTGCGTATGCGCATTTGCGAAGTTTGCTGCGTATGCGCAGTTGCGATGTTTGCTGCGTATGCGCAGTTGCGAAGTTTGCTGCGTATGCGCAGTTGCGAAGTTTGCTGCGTATGCGCAGTTGTGAAGTTTGCTGCGTATGCGCAGGTGCGAAGTTTGCTGCGTATGCGCAGTTGGGAAGTTTGCTGCGTATGCGCATTTGCGAAGTTTGCTGCGTATGCGCAGTTGTGAAGTTTGCTGCGTATGCGCAGGTGCGAAGTTTGCTGCGTATGCGCAGGTGCGACGTTTGCTGCGTATGCGCAGGTGCGAAGGTTGCTGCGTATGCGCAGGTGCGAAGTTTGCTGCGTATGCGCAGTTGCGAAGTTTGCTGCGTATGCGCAGGTGCGAAGTTTGCTGAGTATGCGCAGTTGCGAAGTTTGCTGCGTATGCGCAGGTGCGAAGTTTGCTGCGTATGCGCAGTTGCGAAGTTTGCTGCGTATGCGCAGTTGCGAAGTTTGCTGCGTATGCGCAGTTGCGAAGTTTGCTGCGTATGCGCAGTTGCGAAGTTTGCTGCGTATGCGCAGTTGCGAAGTTTGCTGCGTATGCGCAGTTGCCAAGTTTGCTGCGTATGCGCAGTTGCGAAGTTTGCTGCGTATGCGCAGTTGCGAAGTTTGCTGCGTATGCGCAGGTGCGAAGTTTGCTGCGTATGCGCAGTTGCGAAGTTTGCTGCGTATGCGCAGTTGCGAAGTTTGCTGCGTATGCGCAGTTGCGAAGTTTGCTGCGTATGCGCAGTTGCGAAGTTTGCTGCGTATGCGCAGTTGCCAAGTTTGCTGCGTATGCGCAGTTGCGAAGTTTGCTGCGTATGCGCAGTTGCGACGTTTGCTGCGTATGCGCAGTTGCGAAGTTTGCTGCGTATGCGCAGTTGCGAAGTTTGCGGCGTATGCGCACTTGCCAAGTTTGCTGCGTATGCGCAGTTGCGAAGTTTGCTGCGTATGCGCAGTTGCGAAGTTTGCTGCGTATGCGCAGGTGCGAAGTTTGCTGCGTATGCGCAGGTGCGAAGTTTGCTGCGTATGCGCATTTGCGAATTTTACTGCGTATGCGCAGTTGTGAAGTTTGCTGTATATGCGCAGTTGTGAAGTTTGCTGCGTATGCGCAGGTGCGACGTTTGCTGCGTATGCGCAGGTGCGAAGTTTGCTGCGTATGCGCAGTTGCGAAGTTTGCTGCGTATGCGCAGGTGCGAAGTTTGCTGCGTATGCGAAGTTTGCTGCGTATGCGCAGTTGCGAAGTTTGCTGCGTATGCGCAGTTGCGAAGTTTGCTGCGTATGCGCAGGTGCCAAGTTTGCTGCGTATGCGCAGTTGCGAAGTTTGCTGCGTATGCGCAGTTGCGAAGTTTGCTGCGTATGCGCAGTTGCGATGTTTGCTGCGTATGCGCAGTTGCGAAGTTTGCTGCGTATGCGCAGTTGCGAAGTTTGCTGCGTATGCGCAGTTGTGAAGTTTGCTGCGTATGCGCAGGTGCGAAGTTTGCTGCGTATGCGCAGTTGGGAAGTTTGCTGAGTATGCGCAGTTGTGAAGTTTGCTGCGTATGCGCAGGTGCGAAGTTTGCTGCGTATGCGCAGGTGCGACGTTTGCTGCGTATGCGCAGGTGCGAAGGTTGCTGCGTATGCGCAGGTGCGAAGTTTGATGCGTATGCGCAGTGCAAATTTTGCTGCGTATGCGCAGTTGCGAAGTTTGCTGCGTATGCGCAGTTGCGAAGTTTGCTGCGTATGCGCAGTTGCGAAATTTGCTGCGTATGCGCAGGTGCGAAGTTTGCTGCGTATGCGCAGTTGCGAAGTTTGCTGCGTATGCGCAGGTGCGAAGTTTGCTGCGTATGCGCAGTTGCGAAGTTTGCTGTGTATGCGCAGTTGCGAAGTTTGCTGCGTATGCGCAGTTGCGAAGTTTGCTGCGTATGCGCAGTTTCGAAGTTTGCTGCGTATGCGCAGTTGCCAAGTTTGCTGCGTATGCGCAGTTGCGAAGTTTGCTGCGTATGCGCAGTTGCGAAGTGTGCTGCGTATGCGCAGTTGCGAAGTTTGCTGCGTATGCGCAGTTGCGAAGTTTGCTGCGTATGCGCAGTTGCGAAGTTTGCTGCGTATGCGCAGTTGCCAAGTTTGCTGCGTATGCGCAGTTGCGAAGTTTGCTGCGTATGCGCAGTTGCGAAGTTTGCTGCGTATGCGCAGGTGCGAAGTTTGCTGCGTATGCGCAGGTGCGACGTTTGCTGCGTATGCGCAGGTGCGAAGTTTGCTGCGTATGCGCAGTTGCGAAGTTTGCTGCGTATGCGCAGGTGCGAAGTTTGCTGCGTATGCGAAGTTTGCTGCGTATGCGCAGTTGCGAAGTTTGCTGCGTATGCGCAGTTGCCAAGTTTGCTGCGTATGCGCAGGTGCGAAGTTTGCTGCGTATGCGCAGTTGCGAAGTTTGCTGCGTATGCGCAGGTGCGAAGTTTGCTGCGTATGCGCAGTTGCGAAGTTTGCTGCGTATGCGCAGTTGCCAAGTTTGCTGCGTATGCGTAGTTGTGAAGTTTGCTGCGTATGCGCACTTGTGAAGTTTGCTGCATATGCGCAGTTGTGAAGTTTGCTGCGTAAGCGCAGGTGCGACGTTTGCTGCGTATGCGCAGTTGCCAAGTTTGCTGCGTATGCGCAGTTGCGAAGTTTGCTGCGTATGCGCAGGTGCGAAGTTTGCTGCGTATGCGAAGTTTGCTGCGTATGCGCAGTTGCGAAGTTTGCTGCGTATGCGCAGTTGCCAAGTTTGCTGCGTATGCGCAGGTGCGAAGTTTGCTGCGTATGCGCAGTTGCGAAGTTTGCTGCGTATGCGCAGTTGCGAAGTTTGCTGCGTATGCGCAGTTGCGAAGTTTGCTGCGTATGCGCAGTTGCCAAGTTTGCTGCGTATGCGCAGTTGTGAAGTTTGCTGCGTATGCGCAGGTGCGAAGTTTGCTGCGTATGCGCATTTGCGAAGTTTGCTGCGTATGCGCAGTTGCGAAGTTTGCTGCGTATGCGCATTTGCGAAGTTTGCTGCGTATGCGCAGTTGCGATGTTTGCTGCGTATGCGCAGTTGCGAAGTTTGCTGCGTATGCGCAGTTGCGAAGTTTGCTGCGTATGCGCAGTTGTGAAGTTTGCTGCGTATGCGCAGGTGCGAAGTTTGCTGCGTATGCGCAGTTGGGAAGTTTGCTGCGTATGCGCATTTGCGAAGTTTGCTGCGTATGCGCAGTTGTGAAGTTTGCTGCGTATGCGCAGGTGCGAAGTTTGCTGCGTATGCGCAGGTGCAACGTTTGCTGCGTATGCGCAGGTGCGAAGGTTGCTGCGTATGCGCAGGTGCGAAGTTTGCTGCGTATGCGCAGTTGCGAAGTTTGCTGCGTATGCGCAGGTGCGAAGTTTGCTGAGTATGCGCAGTTGCGAAGTTTGCTGCGTATGCGCAGGTGCGAAGTTTGCTGCGTATGTGCAGTTGCGAAGTTTGCTGCGTATGCGCAGTTGCGAAGTTTGCTGCGTATGCGCAGTTGCGAAGTTTGCTGCGTATGCGCAGTTGCGAAGTTTGCTGCGTATGCGCAGTTGCGAAGTTTGCTGCGTATGCGCAGTTGCCAAGTTTGCTGCGTATGCGCATTTGCGAAGTTTGCTGCGTATGCGCAGTTACGAAGTTTGCTGCGTATGCGCAGGTGCGAAGTTTGCTGCGTATGCGCAGTTGCGAAGTTTGCTGCGTATGCGCATTTGCGAAGTTTGCTGCGTATGCGCAGTTGCGAAGTTTGCTGCGTATGCGCAGTTGCGAAGTTTGCTGCGTATGCGCAGTTGCGAAGTTTGCTGCGTATGCGCAGTTGCCAAGTTTGCTGCGTATGCGCAGGTGCGAAGTTTGCTGCGTATGCGCAGGTGCGAAGTTTGCTGCGTATGCGCAGGTGCGAAGTTTGCTGCGTATGCGAAGTTTGCTGCGTATGCGCAGTTGCGAAGTTTGCTGCGTATGCGCAGTTGCCAAGTTTGCTGCGTATGCGCAGGTGCGAAGTTTGCTGCGTATGCGCAGTTGCGAAGTTTGCTGCGTATGCGCAGTTGCGAAGTTTGCTGCGTATGCGCAGTTGCGAAGTTTGCTGCGTATGCGCAGTTGCCAAGTTTGCTGCGTATGCGCAGTTGTGAAGTTTGCTGCGTATGCGCAGGTGCGAAGTTTGCTGCGTATGCGCATTTGCGAAGTTTGCTGCGTATGCGCAGTTGCGAAGTTTGCTGCGTATGCGCATTTGCGAAGTTTGCTGCGTATGCGCAGTTGCGATGTTTGCTGCGTATGCGCAGTTGCGAAGTTTGCTGCGTATGCGCAGTTGCGAAGTTTGCTGCGTATGCGCAGTTGTGAAGTTTGCTGCGTATGCGCAGGTGCGAAGTTTGCTGCGTATGCGCAGTTGGGAAGTTTGCTGCGTATGCGCATTTGCGAAGTTTGCTGCGTATGCGCAGTTGTGAAGTTTGCTGCGTATGCGCAGGTGCGAAGTTTGCTGCGTATGCGCAGGTGCAACGTTTGCTGCGTATGCGCAGGTGCGAAGGTTGCTGCGTATGCGCAGGTGCGAAGTTTGCTGCGTATGCGCAGTTGCGAAGTTTGCTGCGTATGCGCAGGTGCGAAGTTTGCTGAGTATGCGCAGTTGCGAAGTTTGCTGCGTATGCGCAGGTGCGAAGTTTGCTGCGTATGTGCAGTTGCGAAGTTTGCTGCGTATGCGCAGTTGCGAAGTTTGCTGCGTATGCGCAGTTGCGAAGTTTGCTGCGTATGCGCAGTTGCGAAGTTTGCTGCGTATGCGCAGTTGCGAAGTTTGCTGCGTATGCGCAGTTGCCAAGTTTGCTGCGTATGCGCATTTGCGAAGTTTGCTGCGTATGCGCAGTTACGAAGTTTGCTGCGTATGCGCAGGTGCGAAGTTTGCTGCGTATGCGCAGTTGCGAAGTTTGCTGCGTATGCGCATTTGCGAAGTTTGCTGCGTATGCGCAGTTGTGAAGTTTGCTGCGTATGCGCAGGTGCGAAGTTTGCTGCGTATGCGCAGGTGCGACGTTTGCTGCGTATGCGCAGGTGCGAAGTTTGCTGCGTATGCGCAGTTGCGAAGTTTGCTGCGTATGCGCAGGTGCGAAGTTTGCTGCGTATGCGCAGTTGCGAAGTTTGCTGCGTATGCGCAGTTGCGAAGTTTGCTGCGTATGCGCAGTTGCGAAGTTTGCTGCGTATGCGCAGTTGCGAAGTTTGCTGCGTATGCGCAGTTGCCAAGTTTGCTGCGTATGCGCAGTTGCGAAGTTTGCTGCGTATGCGCAGTTGCGACGTTTGCTGCGTATGCGCAGTTGCGAAGTTTGCTGCGTATGCGCAGTTGCGAAGTTTGCGGCGTATGCGCACTTGCCAAGTTTGCTGCGTATGCGCAGTTGCGAAGTTTGCTGCGTATGCGCAGTTGCGAAGTTTGCTGCGTATGCGCAGGTGCGAAGTTTGCTGCGTATGCGCAGGTGCGAAGTTTGCTGCGTATGCGCATTTGCGAATTTTACTGCGTATGCGCAGTTGTGAAGTTTGCTGTATATGCGCAGTTGTGAAGTTTGCTGCGTATGCGCAGGTGCGACGTTTGCTGCGTATGCGCAGGTGCGAAGTTTGCTGCGTATGCGCAGTTGCGAAGTTTGCTGCGTATGCGCAGGTGCGAAGTTTGCTGCGTATGCGAAGTTTGCTGCGTATGCGCAGTTGCGAAGTTTGCTGCGTATGCGCAGTTGCCAAGTTTGCTGCGTATGCGCAGTTGCGAAGTTTGCTGCGTATGCGCAGGTGCGAAGTTTGCTGCGTATGCGCAGTTGCGAAGTTTGCTGCGTATGCGCAGTTGCGAAGTTTGCTGCGTATGCGCAGTTGCCAAGTTTGCTGCGTATGCGCCGGTGCGAAGTTTGCTGCGTATGCGCAGTTGCGAAGTTTGCTGCGTATGCGCAGTTGTGAAGTTTGCTGCGTATGCGCAGGTGCGAAGTTTGCTGCGTATGCGCAGTTGTGAAGTTTGCTGCGTATGCGCAGGTGCGAAGTTTGCTGCGTATGCGCAGTTGGGAAGTTTGCTGCGTATGCGCAGTTGTGAAGTTTGCTGCGTATGCGCAGGTGCGAAGTTTGCTGCGTATGCGCAGGTGCGACGTTTGCTGCGTATGCGCAGGTGCGAAGGTTGCTGCGTATGCGCAGGTGCGAAGTTTGATGCGTATGCGCAGTTGCGAAGTTTGCTGCGTATGCGCAGTTGCGAAGTTTGCTGCGTATGCGCAGGTGCGAAGTTTGCTGCGTATGCGCAGTTGCGAAGTTTGCTGCGTATGCGCAGTTGCGAAGTTTGCTGCGTATGCGCAGTTGCGAAGTTTGCTGCGTATGCGCAGTTGCGAAGTTTGCTGCGTATGCGCAGTTGCGAAGTTTGCTGCGTATGCGCAGTTGCGAAGTTTGCTGCGTATGCGCAGTTGCCAAGTTTGCTGCGTATGCGCAGGTGCGAAGTTTGCTGCGTATGCGCAGGTGCGAAGTTTGCTGCGTATGCGCAGTTGCGAAGTTTGCTGCGTATGCGCAGTTGCGAAGTTTGCTGCGTATGCGCATTTGCGAAGTTTGCTGCGTATGCGCAGTTGCGATGTTTGCTGCGTATGCGCAGTTGCGAAGTTTGCTGCGTATGCGCAGTTGCGAAGTTTGCTGCGTATGCGCAGTTGTGAAGTTTGCTGCGTATGCGCAGGTGCGAAGTTTGCTGCGTATGCGCAGTTGGGAAGTTTGCTGAGTATGCGCAGTTGTGAAGTTTGCTGCGTATGCGCAGGTGCGAAGTTTGCTGCGTATGCGCAGGTGCGACGTTTGCTGCGTCTGCGCAGGTGCGAAGGTTGCTGCGTATGCGCAGGTGCGAAGTTTGATGCGTATGCGCAGTGCAAATTTTGCTGCGTATGCGCAGTTGCGAAGTTTGCTGCGTATGCGCAGTTGCGAAGTTTGCTGCGTATGCGCAGTTGCGAAATTTGCTGCGTATGCGCAGTTGCGAAATTTGCTGCGTATGCGCAGGTGCGAAGTTTGCTGCGTATGCGCAGTTGCGAAGTTTGCTGCGTATGCGCAGTTGCGAAGTTTGCTGCGTATGCGCAGTTGCGAAATTTGCTGCGTATGCGCAGGTGCGAAGTTTGCTGCGTATGCGCAGTTGCGAAGTTTGCTGCGTATGCGCAGTTGCGAAGTTTGCTGTGTATGCGCAGTTGCCAAGTTTGCTGCGTATGCGCAGTTGCGAACTTTGCTGCGTATGCGCAGGTGCGAAGTTTGCTGCGTATGCGAAGTTTGCTGCGTATGCGCAGTTGCGAAGTTTGCTGCGTATGCGCAGTTGCCAAGTTTGCTGCGTATCCGCAGTTGCGAAGTTTACAGCGTATGCGCAGTTGCGAAGTTTGCTGCGTATGCGCAGTTGCGAAGTTTGCTGCGTATGCGCAGTTGCGAAGTTTGCTGCGTATGCGCAGTTGCGAAGTTTGCTGCGTATGCGCAGTTGCCAAGTTTGCTGCGTATGCGCAGGTGCGAAGTTTGCTGCGTATGCGCAGGTGCGAAGTTTGCTGCGTATGCGCAGTTGCGAAGTTTGCTGCGTATGCGCAGTTGCGAAGTTTGCTGCGTATGCGCATTTGCGAAGTTTGCTGCGTATGCGCAGTTGCGATGTTTGCTGCGTATGCGCAGTTGCGAAGTTTGCTGCGTATGCGCAGTTGCGAAGTTTGCTGCGTATGCGCAGTTGTGAAGTTTGCTGCGTATGCGCAGGTGCGAAGTTTGCTGCGTATGCGCAGTTGGGAAGTTTGCTGAGTATGCGCAGTTGTGAAGTTTGCTGCGTATGCGCAGGTGCGAAGTTTGCTGCGTATGCGCAGGTGCGACGTTTGCTGCGTCTGCGCAGGTGCGAAGGTTGCTGCGTATGCGCAGGTGCGAAGTTTGATGCGTATGCGCAGTGCAAATTTTGCTGCGTATGCGCAGTTGCGAAGTTTGCTGCGTATGCGCAGTTGCGAAGTTTGCTGCGTATGCGCAGTTGCGAAATTTGCTGCGTATGCGCAGTTGCGAAATTTGCTGCGTATGCGCAGGTGCGAAGTTTGCTGCGTATGCGCAGTTGCGAAGTTTGCTGCGTATGCGCAGTTGCGAAGTTTGCTGCGTATGCGCAGTTGCGAAATTTGCTGCGTATGCGCAGGTGCGAAGTTTGCTGCGTATGCGCAGTTGCGAAGTTTGCTGCGTATGCGCAGTTGCGAAGTTTGCTGTGTATGCGCAGTTGCCAAGTTTGCTGCGTATGCGCAGTTGCGAACTTTGCTGCGTATGCGCAGGTGCGAAGTTTGCTGCGTATGCGAAGTTTGCTGCGTATGCGCAGTTGCGAAGTTTGCTGCGTATGCGCAGTTGCCAAGTTTGCTGCGTATCCGCAGTTGCGAAGTTTACAGCGTATGCGCAGTTGCGAAGTTTGCTGCGTATGCGCAGTTGCGAAGTTTGCTGCGTATGCGCAGTTTCGAAGTTTGCTGCGTATGCGCAGTTGCGAAGTCTGCTTCGTATGCGCAGTTGCCAAGTTTGCTGCGTATGCGCAGTTGCGAAGTTTGCTGCGTATGCGCAGGTGCGAAGTTTGCTGCGTATGCGAAGTTGCGAAGTTTGCTGCGTATGCGCAGTTGCGAAGTTTGCTGCGTATCCGCAGTTGCGAAGTTTACTGCGTATGCGCAGTTGCGAAGTTTGCTGCTATGCGCAGTTGCGACGTTTGCTGCGTATGCGCAGTTGCGAAGTTTGCTGCGTATGCGCAGTTGCGAAGTTTGCTGCGTATGCGCAGTTGCGAAGTTTGCTGCGTATGCGCAGTTGTGAAGTTTGCTGCGTATGCGCAGGTGCGAAGTTTGCTGCGTATGCGCAGTTGCCAAGTTTGCTGCGCAGTTGCGAAGTTTGCTGCGTATGCGCAGTTGCGAAGTTTGCTGCGTATGCGCAGGTGCGAAGTTTGCTGCGTATGCGCAGTTGCGAAGTTTGCTGCGTATGCGCAGTTGCGAAGTTTGCTGCGTATGCGCATTTGCGAAGTTTGCTGCGTATGCGCAGTTGCGATGTTTGCTGCGTATGCGCAGTTGCGAAGTTTGCTGCGTATGCGCAGTTGCGAAGTTTGCTGCGTATGCGCAGTTGTGAAGTTTGCTGCGTATGCGCAGGTGCGAAGTTTGCTGCGTATGCGCAGGTGCGACGTTTGCTGCGTATGCGCAGGTGCGAAGGTTGCTGCGTATGCGCAGGTGCGAAGTTTGATGCGTATGCGCAGTGCAAATTTTGCTGCGTATGCGCAGTTGCGAAGTTTGCTGCGTATGCGCAGTTGCGAAGTTTGCTGCGTATGCGCAGTTGCGAAATTTGCTGCGTATGCGCAGGTGCGAAGTTTGCTGCGTATGCGCAGTTGCGAAGTTTGCTGCGTATGCGCAGGTGCGAAGTTTGCTGCGTATGCGCAGTTGCGAAGTTTGCTGTGTATGCGCAGTTGCGAAGTTTGCTGCGTATGCGCAGTTGCGAAGTTTGCTGCGTATGCGCAGTTGCGAAGTTTGCTGCGTATGCGCAGTTGCGAAGTTTGCTGCGTATGCGCAGTTGCCAAGTTTGCTGCGTATGCGCAGTTGCGAAGTTTGCTGCGTATGCGCAGTTGCGAAGTTTGCTGCGTATGCGCAGGTGCGAAGTTTGCTGCGTATGCGCAGTTGCGAAGTTTGCTGCGTATGCGCAGTTTCGAAGTTTGCTGCGTATGCGCAGTTGCGAAGTTTGCTGCGTATGCGCAGTTGCGAAGTTTGCTGCGTATGCGCAGTTGCGAAGTTTGCTGAGTATGCGCAGTTGCGAAGTTTGCTGCGTATGCGCAGTTGCGAAGTTTGCTGCGTATGCGCAGTTGCCAAGTTTGCTGCGTATGCGCAGGTGCGAAGTTTGCTGCGTATGCGCAGTTGCGAAGTTTGCTGCGTATGCGCAGTTGCGAAGTTTGCTGCGTATGCGCATTTGCGAAGTTTGCTGCGTATGCGCAGTTGCGATGTTTGCTGCGTATGCGCAGTTGCGAAGTTTGCTGCGTATGCGCAGTTGCGAAGTTTGCTGCGTATGCGCAGTTGTGAAGTTTGCTGCGTATGCGCAGGTGCGAAGTTTGCTGCGTATGCGCAGTTGGGAAGTTTGCTGAGTATGCGCAGTTGTGAAGTTTGCTGCGTATGCGCAGGTGCGAAGTTTGCTGCGTATGCGCAGGTGCGACGTTTGCTGCGTCTGCGCAGGTGCGAAGGTTGCTGCGTATGCGCAGGTGCGAAGTTTTCTGCGTATGCGCAGTTGCGAAGTTTGCTGCGTATGCGCAGTTGCGAAGTTTGCTGCGTATGCGCAGTTGCGAAATTTGCTGCGTATGCGCAGGTGCGAAGTTTGCTGCGTATGCGCAGTTGCGAAGTTTGCTGCGTATGCGCAGTTGCGAAGTTTGCTGCGTATGCGCAGTTGCCAAGTTTGCTGCGTATGCGCAGTTGCGAAGTTTGCTGCGTATGCGCAGTTGCGAAGTTTGCTGCGTATGCGCATTTGCGAAGTTTGCTGCGTATGCGCAGTTGCGATGTTTGCTGCGTATGCGCAGTTGCGAAGTTTGCTGCGTATGCGCAGTTGCGAAGTTTGCTGCGTATGCGCAGTTGTGAAGTTTGCTGCGTATGCGCAGGTGCGAAGTTTGCTGCGTATGCGCAGTTGGGAAGTTTGCTGCGTATGCGCAGTTGTGAAGTTTGCTGCGTATGCGCAGGTGCGAAGTTTGCTGCGTATGCGCAGGTGCGACGTTTGCTGCGTATGCGCAGGTGCGAAGGTTGCTGCGTATGCGCAGGTGCGAAGTTTGATGCGTATGCGCAGTGCAAATTTTGCTGCGTATGCGCAGTTGCGAAGTTTGCTGCGTATGCGCAGTTGCGAAGTTTGCTGCGTATGCGCAGTTGCGAATTTGCTGCGTATGCGCAGGTGCGAAGTTTGCTGCGTATGCGCAGTTGCGAAGTTTGCTGCGTATGCGCAGGTGCGAAGTTTGCTGCGTATGCGCAGTTGCGAAGTTTGCTGCGTATGCGCAGTTGCGAAGTTTGCTGCGTATGCGCAGTTGCGAAGTTTGCTGCGTATGCGCAGTTGCGAAGTTTGCTGCGTATGCGCAGTTGCGAAGTTTGCTGCGTATGCGCAGTTGCCAAGTTTGCTGCGTATGCGCAGTTGCGAAGTTTGCTGCGTATGCGCAGTTGCGAAGTCTGCTTCGTATGCGCAGTTGCCAAGTTTGCTGCGTATGCGCAGTTGCGAAGTTTGCTGCGTATGCGCAGGTGCGAAGTTTGCTGCGTATGCGAAGTTGCGAAGTTTGCTGCGTATGCGCAGTTGCCAAGTTTGCTGCGTATCCGCAGTTGCGAAGTTTACTGCGTATGCGCAGTTGCGAAGTTTGCTGCTATGCGCAGTTGCGACGTTTGCTGCGTATGCGCAGTTGCGAAGTTTGCTGCGTATGCGCAGTTGCGAAGTTTGCTGCGTATGCGCAGTTGCGAAGTTTGCTGCGTATGCGCAGTTGCGAAGTTTGCTGCCTATGTGCAGTTGTCAAGTTTGCTGCGTATGCGCAGTTGCCAAGTTTGCTGCGTATGCGCAGTTGTGAAGTTTGCTGCGTATGCGCAGGTGCGAAGTTTGCTGCGTATGCGCAGGTGCGAAGTTTGCTGCGTATGCGCATTTGCACAGTTTGCTGCGTATGCGCAGTTGTGAAGTTTGCTGCGTATGCGCAGGTGCGAAGTTTACTGCGTATGCGCTGGTCCGACGTTTGCTGCGTATGCGCAGGTGCGAAGTTTGCTGCGTATGCGCAGGTGCGAAGTTTGCTGCGTATGCGCAGTTGCGAAGTTTGCTGCGTATGCGCAGTTGCGAAGTTTGCTGCGTATGCGCAGTGCGAAGATTGCTGCGTATGCGCAGTTGTGAAGTTTGCTGCGTATGCGCAGGTGCGAAGTTTGCTGCGTATGCGCAGTTGCGCAGTTTGCTCCGTATGCGCATTTGCGAAGTTTGCTGCGTATGCGCAGTTGTGAAGTTTGCTGCATATGCGCAGTTGCGAAGTTTGCTGCGTATGCGCATTTGCGAAGTTTGCTGCGTATGCGCAGTTGCGAAGTTTGCTGCGTATGCCCAGTTGTGAAGTTTGCTGCGTATGCGCAGTTGCGAAGTTTGCTGCGTATACGCATTTGCGAAGTTTGCTGCGTATGCGCAGTTGCGAAGTATGCTGCGTATGCGCAGTTGTGAAGTTTGCTGCGTATGCGCAGTTGCGAAGTTTGCTGCGTATGCGCAGGTGCGAAGTTTGCTGCGTATGCGAAGTTTGCTGCGTATGCGCAGTTGCGAAGTTTGCTGCGTATGCGCAGTTGCCAAGTTTGCTGCGTATGCGCAGGTGCGAAGTTTGCTGCGTATGCGCAGTTGCGAAGTTTGCTGCGTATGCGCAGGTGCCAAGTTTGCTGCGTATGCGCAGTTGCGAAGTTTGCTGCGTATGCGCAGTTGCGAAGTTTGCTGCGTATGCGCAGTTGCGATGTTTGCTGCGTATGCGCAGTTGCGAAGTTTGCTGCGTATGCGCAGTTGCGAAGTTTGCTGCGTATGCGCAGTTGTGAAGTTTGCTGCGTATGCGCAGGTGCGAAGTTTGCTGCGTATGCGCAGTTGGGAAGTTTGCTGAGTATGCGCAGTTGTGAAGTTTGCTGCGTATGCGCAGGTGCGAAGTTTGCTGCGTATGCGCAGGTGCGACGTTTGCTGCGTATGCGCAGGTGCGAAGGTTGCTGCGTATGCGCAGGTGCGAAGTTTGATGCGTATGCGCAGTGCAAATTTTGCTGCGTATGCGCAGTTGCGAAGTTTGCTGCGTATGCGCAGTTGCGAAGTTTGCTGCGTATGCGCAGTTGCGAAATTTGCTGCGTATGCGCAGGTGCGAAGTTTGCTGCGTATGCGCAGTTGCGAAGTTTGCTGCGTATGCGCAGGTGCGAAGTTTGCTGCGTATGCGCAGTTGCGAAGTTTGCTGCGTATGCGCAGGTGCGAAGTTTGCTGCGTATGTGCAGTTGCGAAGTTTGCTGTGTATGCGCAGTTGCGAAGTTTGCTGCGTATGCGCAGTTGCGAAGTTTGCTGCGTATGCGCAGTTTCGAAGTTTGCTGCGTATGCGCAGTTGCCAAGTTTGCTGCGTATGCGCAGTTGCGAAGTTTGCTGCGTATGCGCAGTTGCGAAGTTTGCTGCGTATGCGCAGTTGCGAAGTGTGCTGCGTATGCGCAGTTGCGAAGTTTGCTGCGTATGCGCAGTTGCGAAGTTTGCTGCGTATGTGCAGTTGCGAAGTTTGATGCGTATGCGCATTTGCGAAGTTTGCTGCGTATGCGCACTTGTGAAGTTTGCTGCATATGCGCAGTTGTGAAGTTTGCTGCGTATGCGCAGGTGCGACGTTTGCTGCGTATGCGCAGTTGCCAAGTTTGCTGCGTATGCGCAGTTGCGAAGTTTGCTGCCTATGCGCAGGTGCGAAGTTTGCTGCGTATGCGAAGTTTGCTGCGTATGCGCAGTTGCGAAGTTTGCTGCGTATGCGCAGTTGCCAAGTTTGCTGCGTATGCGCAGGTGCGAAGTTTGCTGCGTATGCGCAGTTGCGAAGTTTGCTGCGTATGCGCAGTTGCGAAGTTTGCTGCGTATGCGCAGTTGCCAAGTTTGCTGCGTATGCGCAGTTGTGAAGTTTGCTGCGTATGCGCAGGTGCGAAGTTTGCTGCGTATGCGCATTTGCGAAGTTTGCTGCGTATGCGCAGTTGCGAAGTTTGCTGCGTATGCGCATTTGCGAAGTTTGCTGCGTATGCGCAGTTGCGATGTTTGCTGCGTATGCGCAGTTGCGAAGTTTGCTGCGTATGCGCAGTTGCGAAGTTTGCTGCGTATGCGCAGTTGTGAAGTTTGCTGCGTATGCGCAGGTGCGAAGTTTGCTGCGTATGCGCAGTTGGGAAGTTTGCTGCGTATGCGCATTTGCGAAGTTTGCTGCGTATGCGCAGTTGTGAAGTTTGCTGCGTATGCGCAGGTGCGAAGTTTGCTGCGTATGCGCAGGTGCGACGTTTGCTGCGTATGCGCAGGTGCGAAGGTTGCTGCGTATGCGCAGTTGCGAAGTTTGCTGCGTATGCGCAGTTTCGAAGTTTGCTGCGTATGCGCAGTTGCCAAGTTTGCTGCGTATGCGCAGTTGCGAAGTTTGCTGCGTATGCGCAGTTGCGAAGTTTGCTGCGTATGCGCAGTTGCGAAGTGTGCTGCGTATGCGCAGTTGCGAAGTTTGCTGCGTATGCGCAGTTGCGAAGTTTGCTGCGTATGTGCAGTTGCGAAGTTTGATGCGTATGCGCATTTGCGAAGTTTGCTGCGTATGCGCACTTGTGAAGTTTGCTGCATATGCGCAGTTGTGAAGTTTGCTGCGTATGCGCAGGTGCGACGTTTGCTGCGTATGCGCAGTTGCCAAGTTTGCTGCGTATGCGCAGTTGCGAAGTTTGCTGCGTATGCGCAGGTGCGAAGTTTGCTGCGTATGCGAAGTTTGCTGCGTATGCGCAGTTGCGAAGTTTGCTGCGTATGCGCAGTTGCCAAGTTTGCTGCGTATGCGCAGGTGCGAAGTTTGCTGCGTATGCGCAGTTGCGAAGTTTGCTGCGTATGCGCAGTTGCGAAGTTTGCTGCGTATGCGCAGTTGCGAAGTTTGCTGCGTATGCGCACTTGTGAAGTTTGCTGCATATGCGCAGTTGTGAAGTTTGCTGCGTATGCGCAGGTGCGACGTTTGCTGCGTATGCGCAGTTGCCAAGTTTGCTGCGTATGCGTAGTTGCGAAGTTTGCTGCCTATGCGCAGGTGCGAAGTTTGCTGCGTATGCGAAGTTTGCTGCGTATGCGCAGTTGCGAAGTTTGCTGCGTATGCGCAGTTGCCAAGTTTGCTGCGTATGCGCAGGTGCGAAGTTTGCTGCGTATGCGCAGTTGCGAAGTTTGCTGCGTATGCGCAGTTGCGAAGTTTGCTGCGTATGCGCAGTTGCCAAGTTTGCTGCGTATGCGCAGTTGTGAAGTTTGCTGCGTATGCGCAGGTGCGAAGTTTGCTGCGTATGCGCATTTGCGAAGTTTGCTGCGTATGCGCAGTTGCGAAGTTTGCTGCGTATGCGCATTTGCGAAGTTTGCTGCGTATGCGCAGTTGCGATGTTTGCTGCGTATGCGCAGTTGCGAAGTTTGCTGCGTATGCGCAGTTGCGAAGTTTGCTGCGTATGCGCAGTTGTGAAGTTTGCTGCGTATGCGCAGGTGCGAAGTTTGCTGCGTATGCGCAGTTGGGAAGTTTGCTGCGTATGCGCATTTGCGAAGTTTGCTGCGTATGCGCAGTTGTGAAGTTTGCTGCGTATGCGCAGGTGCGAAGTTTGCTGCGTATGCGCAGGTGCGACGTGTGCTGCGTATGCGCAGGTGCGAAGGTTGCTGCGTATGCGCAGTTGCGAAGTTTGCTGCGTATGCGCAGTTTCGAAGTTTGCTGCGTATGCGCAGTTGCCAAGTTTGCTGCGTATGCGCAGTTGCGAAGTTTGCTGCGTATGCGCAGTTGCGAAGTTTGCTGCGTATGCGCAGTTGCGAAGTGTGCTGCGTATGCGCAGTTGCGAAGTTTGCTGCGTATGCGCAGTTGCGAAGTTTGCTGCGTATGTGCAGTTGCGAAGTTTGATGCGTATGCGCATTTGCGAAGTTTGCTGCGTATGCGCACTTGTGAAGTTTGCTGCATATGCGCAGTTGTGAAGTTTGCTGCGTATGCGCAGGTGCGACGTTTGCTGCGTATGCGCAGTTGCCAAGTTTGCTGCGTATGCGCAGTTGCGAAGTTTGCTGCGTATGCGCAGGTGCGAAGTTTGCTGCGTATGCGAAGTTTGCTGCGTATGCGCAGTTGCGAAGTTTGCTGCGTATGCGCAGTTGCCAAGTTTGCTGCGTATGCGCAGGTGCGAAGTTTGCTGCGTATGCGCAGTTGCGAAGTTTGCTGCGTATGCGCAGTTGCGAAGTTTGCTGCGTATGCGCAGTTGCGAAGTTTGCTGCGTATGCGCAGTTGCCAAGTTTGCTGCGTATGCGCAGTTGTGAAGTTTGCTGCGTATGCGCAGGTGCGAAGTTTGCTGCGTATGCGCATTTGCGAAGTTTGCTGCGTATGCGCAGTTGCGAAGTTTGCTGCGTATGCGCATTTGCGAAGTTTGCTGCGTATGCGCAGTTGCGATGTTTGCTGCGTATGCGCAGTTGCGAAGTTTGCTGCGTATGCGCAGTTGCGAAGTTTGCTGCGTATGCGCAGTTGTGAAGTTTGCTGCGTATGCGCAGGTGCGAAGTTTGCTGCGTATGCGCAGTTGGGAAGTTTGCTGCGTATGCGTATTTGCGAAGTTTGCTGCGTATGCGCAGGTGCGAAGTTTGCTGCGTATGCGCAGGTGCGACGTTTGCTGCGTATGCGCAGGTGCGAAGGTTGCTGCGTATGCGCAGGTGCGAAGTTTGCTGCGTATGCGCAGGTGCGACGTTTGCTGCGTATGCGCAGGTGCGAAGGTTGCTGCGTATGCGCAGGTGCGAAGTTTGCTGCGTATGCGCAGTTGCGAAGTTTGCTGCGTATGCGCAGGTGCGAAGTTTGCTGAGTATGCGCAGTTGCGAAGTTTGCTGCGTATGCGCAGTTGTGAAGTTTGCTGCGTATGCGCAGGTGCGAAGTTTGCTGCGTATGCGCAGGTGCGACGTTTGCTGCGTATGCGCAGGTGCGAAGGTTGCTGCGTATGCGCAGGTGCGAAGTTTGCTGCGTATGCGCAGTTGCGAAGTTTGCTGCGTATGCGCAGGTGCGAAGTTTGCTGAGTATGCGCAGTTGCGAAGTTTGCTGCGTATGCGCAGGTGCGAAGTTTGCTGCGTATGCGCAGTTGCCAAGTTTGCTGCGTATGCGCAGTTGCGAAGTTTGCTGCGTATGCGCAGGTGCGAAGTTTGCTGCGTATGCGAAGTTTGCTGCGTATGCGCAGTTGCGAAGTTTGCTGCGTATGCGCAGTTGCCAAGTTTGCTGCGTATGCGCAGGTGCGAAGTTTGCTGCGTATGCGCAGTTGCGAAGTTTGCTGCGTATGCGCAGTTGCGAAGTTTGCTGCGTATGCGCAGTTGCGAAATTTGCTGCGTATGCGCAGTTGCCAAGTTTGCTGCGTATGCGCAGTTGTGAAGTTTGCTGCGTATGCGCAGGTGCGAAGTTTGCTGCGTATGCGCATTTGCGAAGTTTGCTGCGTATGCGCAGTTGCGAAGTTTGCTGCGTATGCGCATTTGCGAAGTTTGCTGCGTATGCGCAGTTGCGATGTTTGCTGCGTATGCGCAGTTGCGAAGTTTGCTGCGTATGCGCAGTTGCGAAGTTTGCTGCGTATGCGCAGTTGTGAAGTTTGCTGCGTATGCGCAGGTGCGAAGTTTGCTGCGTATGCGCAGTTGGGAAGTTTGCTGCGTATGCGTATTTGCGAAGTTTGCTGCGTATGCGCAGGTGCGAAGTTTGCTGCGTATGCGCAGGTGCGACGTTTGCTGCGTATGCGCAGGTGCGAAGGTTGCTGCGTATGCGCAGGTGCGAAGTTTGCTGCGTATGCGCAGGTGCGACGTTTGCTGCGTATGCGCAGGTGCGAAGGTTGCTGCGTATGCGCAGGTGCGACGTTTGCTGCGTATGCGCAGGTGCGAAGTTTGCTGCGTATGCGCAGTTGCGAAGTTTGCTGCGTATGCGCAGGTGCGAAGTTTGCTGCGTATGCGAAGTTTGCTGCGTATGCGCAGTTGCGAAGTTTGCTGCGTATGCGCAGTTGCCAAGTTTGCTGCGTATGCGCAGGTGCGAAGTTTGCTGCGTATGCGCAGTTGCGAAGTTTGCTGCGTATGCGCAGGTGCGAAGTTTGCTGCGTATGCGCAGTTGCGAAGTTTGCTGCGTATGCGCAGTTGCCAAGTTTGCTGCGTATGCGTAGTTGTGAAGTTTGCTGCGTATGCGCAGTTGCGAAGTTTGCTGCGTATGCGCAGGTGCGAAGTTTGCTGCGTATGCGAAGTTTGCTGCGTATGCGCAGTTGCGAAGTTTGCTGCGTATGCGCAGTTGCCAAGTTTGCTGCGTATGCGCAGGTGCGAAGTTTGCTGCGTATGCGCAGTTGCGAAGTTTGCTGCGTATGCGCAGGTGCGAAGTTTGCTGCGTATGCGCAGTTGCGAAGTTTGCTGCGTATGCGCAGTTGCCAAGTTTGCTGCGTATGCGTAGTTGTGAAGTTTGCTGCGTATGCGCAGGTGCGAAGTTTGCTGCGTATGCGCATTTGCGAAGTTTGCTGCGTATGCGCACTTGTGAAGTTTGCTGCATATGCGCAGTTGTGAAGTTTGCTGCGTATGCGCAGGTGCGACGTTTGCTGCGTATGCGCAGTTGCCAAGTTTGCTGCGTATGCGCAGTTGCGAAGTTTGCTGCGTATGCGCAGGTGCGAAGTTTGCTGCGTATGCGAAGTTTGCTGCGTATGCGCAGTTGCGAAGTTTGCTGCGTATGCGCAGTTGCCAAGTTTGCTGCGTATGCGCAGGTGCGAAGTTTGCTGCGTATGCGCAGTTGCGAAGTTTGCTGCGTATGCGCAGTTGCGAAGTTTGCTGCGTATGCGCAGTTGCGAAATTTGCTGCGTATGCGCAGTTGCCAAGTTTGCTGCGTATGCGCAGTTGTGAAGTTTGCTGCGTATGCGCAGGTGCTAAGTTTGCTGCGTATGCGCATTTGCGAAGTTTGCTGCGTATGCGCAGTTGCGAAGTTTGCTGCGTATGCGCATTTGCGAAGTTTGCTGCGTATGCGCAGTTGCGATGTTTGCTGCGTATGCGCAGTTGCGAAGTTTGCTGCGTATGCGCAGTTGCGAAGTTTGCTGCGTATGCGCAGTTGTGAAGTTTGCTGCGTATGCGCAGGTGCGAAGTTTGCTGCGTATGCGCAGTTGGGAAGTTTGCTGCGTATGCGCATTTGCGAAGTTTGCTGCGTATGCGCAGTTGTGAAGTTTGCTGCGTATGCGCAGGTGCGAAGTTTGCTGCGTATGCGCAGGTGCGACGTTTGCTGCGTATGCGCAGGTGCGAAGGTTGCTGCGTATGCGCAGGTGCGAAGTTTGCTGCGTATGCGCAGTTGCGAAGTTTGCTGCGTATGCGCAGGTGCGAAGTTTGCTGAGTATGCGCAGTTGCGAAGTTTGCTGCGTATGCGCAGGTGCGAAGTTTGCTGCGTATGCGCAGTTGCGAAGTTTGCTGCGTATGCGCAGTTGCGAAGTTTGCTGCGTATGCGCAGTTGCGAAGTTTGCTGCGTATGCGCAGTTGCGAAGTTTGCTGCGTATGCGCAGTTGCGAAGTTTGCTGCGTATGCGCAGTTGCCAAGTTTGCTGCGTATGCGCAGTTGCGAAGTTTGCTGCGTATGCGCAGTTGCGAAGTTTGCTGCGTATGCGCAGGTGCGAAGTTTGCTGCGTATGCGCAGTTGCGAAGTTTGCTGCGTATGCGCAGTTGCGAAGTTTGCTGCGTATGCGCAGTTGCGAAGTTTGCTGCGTATGCGCAGTTGCGAAGTTTGCTGCGTATGCGCAGTTGCCAAGTTTGCTGCGTATGCGCAGTTGCGAAGTTTGCTGCGTATGCGCAGTTGCGACGTTTGCTGCGTATGCGCAGTTGCGAAGTTTGCTGCGTATGCGCAGTTGCGAAGTTTGCGGCGTATGCGCACTTGCCAAGTTTGCTGCGTATGCGCAGTTGCGAAGTTTGCTGCGTATGCGCAGTTGCGAAGTTTGCTGCGTATGCGCAGGTGCGAAGTTTGCTGCGTATGCGCAGGTGCGAAGTTTGCTGCGTATGCGCATTTGCGAATTTTACTGCGTAAGCGCAGTTGTGAAGTTTGCTGTATATGCGCAGTTGTGAAGTTTGCTGCGTATGCGCAGGTGCGACGTTTGCTGCGTATGCGCAGGTGCGAAGTTTGCTGCGTATGCGCAGTTGCGAAGTTTGCTGCGTATGCGCAGGTGCGAAGTTTGCTGCGTATGCGAAGTTTGCTGCGTATGCGCAGTTGCGAAGTTTGCTGCGTATGCGCAGTTGCCAAGTTTGCTGCGTATGCGCAGGTGCGAAGTTTGCTGCGTATGCGCAGTTGCGAAGTTTGCTGCGTATGCGCAGGTGCGAAGTTTGCTGCGTATGCGCAGTTGCGAAGTTTGCTGCGTATGCGCAGTTGCGAAGTTTGCTGCGTATGCGCAGTTGCCAAGTTTGCTGCGTATGCGCCGGTGCGAAGTTTGCTGCGTATGCGCAGTTGCGAAGTTTGCTGCGTATGCGAAGATTGCTGCGTATGCGCAGTTGTGAAGTTTGCTGCGTATGCGCAGGTGCGAAGTTTGCTGCGTATGCGCAGTTGCGAAGTTTGCTCCGTATGCGCAGTTGCGAAGTTTGCTGCGTATGCGCAGTTGTGAAGTTTGCTGCGTATGCGCAGTTGCGAAGTTTGCTGCGTATGCGCATTTGCGAAGTTTGCTGCGTATGCGCAGTTGCGAAGTTTGCTGCGTATGCGCAGTTGCGAAGTTTGCTGCGTATGCGCAGTTGCGAAGTTTGCTGCGTATGCGCAGTTGCGAAGTTTGCTGCGTATGCGCAGTTGCAAAGTTTGCTGCGTATGCGCAGTTGCGAAGTTTGCTGCGTATGCGCAGTTGCGAAGTTTGATGCGTATGCGCAGGTGCGAAGTTTGCTGCGTATGCGCAGTTGCGAAGTTTGCTGCGTATGCGCAGTTGCGAAGTTTGCTGCGTATGCGCAGTTGAGAAGTTTGCTGCGTATGCGCAGTTGCGAAGTTTGCTGCGTATGCCCAGTTGTGAAGTTTGCTGCGTATGCGCAGGTGCAAAGTTTGCTGCGTATGCGCAGTTGCGAAGTTTGCTGCGTATACGCATTTGCGAAGTTTGCTGCGTATGCGCAGTTGCGAAGTTTGCTGCGTATGCGCAGGTGTGAAGTTTGCTGCGTATGCGCAGGTGCGAAGTTTGCTGCGTATGCACAGTTGCAAAGTTTGCTGCGTATGCGCAGTTGCGAAGTTTGCTGCGTATGCGCAGTTGCGAAGTCTGCTGCGTATGCGCACTTGCCAAGTTTGCTGCGTATGCGCAGTTGCGAAGTTTGCTGCGTATGCGCAGGTGCGAAGTTTGCTGCGTATGCGAAGTTTGCTGCGTATGCGCAGTTGCGAAGTTTGCTGCGTATGCGCAGTTGCCAAGTTTGCTGCGTATGCGCAGGTGCGAAGTTTGCTGCGTATGCGCAGTTGCAAAGTTTGCTGCGTATGCGCAGGTGCCAAGTTTGCTGCGTATGCGCAGTTGCGAAGTTTGCTGCGTATGCGCAGTTGCGAAGTTTGCTGCGTATGCGCAGTTGTGAAGTTTGCTGCGTATGCGCAGGTGCGATGTTTGCTGCGTATGCGCATTTGCGAAGTTTGCTGCGTATGCGCAGTTGTGAAGTTTGCTGCGTATGCGCAGGTGCGAAGTTTGCTGCGTATGCGCAGTTGCCAAGTTTGCTGCGCAGTTGCGAAGTTTGCTGCGTATGCGCAGTTGCGAAGTTTGCTGCGTATGCGCAGGTGCGAAGTTTGCTGCGTATGCGCAGTTGCGAAGTTTGCTGCGTATGCGCAGTTGCGAAGTTTGCTGCGTATGCGCATTTGCGAAGTTTGCTGCGTATGCGCAGTTGCGATGTTTGCTGCGTATGCGCAGTTGCGAAGTTTGCTGCGTATGCGCAGTTGCGAAGTTTCCTGCGTATGCGCAGTTGTGAAGTTTGCTGCGTATGCGCAGGTGCGAAGTTTGCTGCGTATGCGTAGTTGGGAAGTTTGCTGCGTATGCGCAGTTGTGAAGTTTGCTGCGTATGCGCAGGTGCGAAGTTTGCTGCGTATGCGCAGGTGCGACGTTTGCTGCGTATGCGCAGGTGCGAAGGTTGCTGCGTATGCGCAGGTGCGAAGTTTGATGCGTATGCGCAGTGCAAATTTTGCTGCGTATGCGCAGTTGCGAAGTTTGCTGCGTATGCGCAGTTGCGAAGTTTGCTGCGTATGCGCAGTCGCGAAATTTGCTGCGTATGCGCAGTCGCGAAGTTTGCTGCATATGCGCAGTCGCGAAGTTTGCTGCGTATGCGCAGGTGCGAAGTTTGCTGCGTATGCGCAGTTGCGAAGTTTGCTGCGTATGCGCAGTTGCGAAGTTTGCTGCGTATGCGCAGTTGCGAAGTTTGCTGCGTATGCGCAGTTGCGAAGTTTGCTGCGTATGCGCAGTTGCGAAGTTTGCTGCGTATGCGCAGTTGCCAAGTTTGCTGCGTATGCGCAGTTGCCAAGTTTGCTGCGTATGCGCAGTTGCGAAGTTTGCTGCGTATGCGCAGTTGCCAAGTTTGCTGCGTATGCGCAGTTGCCAAGTTTGCTGCGTATGCGCAGTTGCCAAGTTTGCTGCGTATGCGCAGTTGCCAAGTTTGCTGCGTATGCGCAGTTGCGAAGTTTGCTGCGTATGCGCAGTTGCCAAGTTTGCTGCGTATGCGCAGTTGCCAAGTTTGCTGCGTATGCGCAGTTGCGAAGTTTGCTGCGTATGCGCAGGTGCGAAGTTTGCTGCGTATGCGCAGTTGCGAAGTTTGCTGCGTATGCGCAGTTGCGAAGTTTGCTGCGTATGCGCAGTTGCGAAGTTTGCTGCGTATGCGCAGTTGCGAAGTTTGCTGCGTATGCGCAGTTGCGAAGTTTGCTGCGTATGCGCAGTTGCCAAGTTTGCTGCGTATGCGCAGTTGCGAAGTTTGCTGCGTATGCGCAGGTGCGAAGTTTGCTGCGTATGCGCAGGTGCGAAGTTTGCTGCGTATGCGCATTTGCGAAGTTTACTGCGTATGCGCAGTTGCGAAGTTTGCTGCATATGCGCAGTTGTGAAGTTTGCTGCGTATGCGCAGGTGCGACGTTTGCTGCGTATGCGCAGGTGCGAAGTTTGCTGCGTATGCGCAGTTGCGAAGTTTGCTGCGTATGCGCAGTTGCAAAGTTTGCTGCGTATGCGCAGTTGCGAAGTTTGCTGCGTATGCGCAGTTGCGAAGTTTGCTGCGTATGCGCAGTTGCGAAGTCTGCTTCGTATGCGCAGTTGCCAAGTTTGCTGCGTATGCGCAGTTGCGAACTTTGCTGCGTATGCGCAGGTGCGAAGTTTGCTGCGTATGCGAAGTTTGCTGCGTATGCGCAGTTGCGAAGTTTGCTGCGTATGCGCAGTTGCCAAGTTTGCTGCGTATCCGCAGTTGCGAAGTTTGATGCGTATGCGCAGGTGCGAAGTTTGCTGCGTATGCGCAGTTGCGAAGTTTGCTGCGTATGCGCAGTTGCGAAGTTTGCTGCGTATGCGCAGTTGCGAAGTTTGCTGCGTATGCGCAGTTGCGAAGTTTGCTGCGTATGCGCAGTTGCGAAGTCTGCTTCGTATGCGCAGTTGCCAAGTTTGCTGCGTATACGCAGTTGCGAAGTTTGCTGCGTATGCGCAGGTGCGAAGTTTGCTGCGTATGCGAAGTTGCGAAGTTTGATGCGTATGCGCAGTTGCGAAGTTTGCTGCCTATGTGCAGTTGTCATGTTTGCTGCGTATGCGCAGTTGCCAAGTTTGCTGCGTATGCGCAGTTGTGAAGTTTGCTGCGTATGCGCAGGTGCGAAGTTTGCTGCGTATGCGCTGGTCCGACGTTTACTGCGTATGCGCAGTTGCGAAGTTTGCTGCGTATGCGCAGTTGCGAAGTTTGCTGCGTATGCGCAGTTGCGAAGTTTGCTGCGTATGCGCAGTTGCGAAGTTTGCTGCGTATGCGCAGTTGCGAAGTTTGCTGCGTATGCGCAGTTGCGAAGTTTGCTGCCTATGTGCAGTTGTCATGTTTGCTGCGTATGCGCAGTTGCCAAGTTTGCTGCGTATGCGCAGTTGTGAAGTTTGCTGCGTATGCGCAGGTGCGAAGTTTGCTGCGTATGCGCAGGTGCGAAGTTTGCTGCGTATGCGCATTTGCACAGTTTGCTGCGTATGCGCAGTTGTGAAGTTTGCTGCGTATGCGCAGGTGCGAAGTTTGCTGCGTATGCGCTGGTCCGACGTTTGCTGCGTATGCGCAGGTGCGAAGTTTGCTGCGTATGCGCAGGTGCGAAGTTTGCTGCGTATGCGCAGTTGCGAAGTACGCTGCGTATGCGCAGTTGCTAAGTTTGCTGCGTATGCCCAGTTGTGAAGTTTGCTGCGTATCCGCAGTTGCGAAGTTTACAGCGTATGCGCAGTTGCGAAGTTTGCTGCGTATGCGCAGTTGCGAAGTTTGCTGCGTATGCGCAGTTTCGAAGTTTGCTGCGTATGCGCAGTTGCGAAGTCTGCTTCGTATGCGCTGTTGCCAAGTTTGCTGCGTATGCGCAGTTGCGAAGTTTGCTGCGTATGCGCAGGTGCGAAGTTTGCTGCGTATGCGAAGTTGCGAAGTTTGCTGCGTATGCGCAGTTGCCAAGTTTGCTGCGTATCCGCAGTTGCGAAGTTTACTGCGTATGCGCAGTTGCGAAGTTTGCTGCTATGCGCAGTTGCGACGTTTGCTGCGTATGCGCAGTTGCGAAGTTTGCTGCGTATGCGCAGTTGCGAAGTTTGCTGCGTATGCGCAGTTGCGAAGTTTGCTGCGTATGCGCAGTTGTGAAGTTTGCTGCGTATGCGCAGGTGCGAAGTTTGCTGCGTATGCGCAGTTGCCAAGTTTGCTGCGCAGTTGCGAAGTTTGCTGCGTATGCGCAGTTGCGAAGTTTGCTGCGTATGCGCAGTTGCGATGTTTGCTGCGTATGCGCAGTTGCGAAGTTTGCTGCGTATGCGCAGTTGCGAAGTTTGCTGCGTATGCGCAGTTGTGAAGTTTGCTGCGTATGCGCAGGTGCGAAGTTTGCTGCGTATGCGCAGTTGTGAAGTTTGCTGCGTATGCGCAGGTGCGAAGTTTGCTGCGTATGCGAAGTTGCGAAGTTTGCTGCGTATGCGCAGTTGCCAAGTTTGCTGCGTATCCGCAGTTGCGAAGTTTACTGCGTATGCGCAGTTGCGAAGTTTGCTGCTATGCGCAGTTGCGACGTTTGCTGCGTATGCGCAGTTGCGAAGTTTGCTGCGTATGCGCAGTTGCGAAGTTTGCTGCGTATGCGCAGTTGCGAAGTTTGCTGCGTATGCGCAGTTGTGAAGTTTGCTGCGTATGCGCAGGTGCGAAGTTTGCTGCGTATGCGCAGTTGCCAAGTTTGCTGCGCAGTTGCGAAGTTTGCTGCGTATGCGCAGTTGCGAAGTTTGCTGCGTATGCGCAGGTGCGAATTTTGCTGCGTATGCGCAGTTGCGAAGTTTGCTGCGTATGCGCAGTTGCGAAGTTTGCTGCGTATGCGCATTTGCGAAGTTTGCTGCGTATGCGCAGTTGCGATGTTTGCTGCGTATGCGCAGTTGCGAAGTTTGCTGCGTATGCGCAGTTGCGAAGTTTGCTGCGTATGCGCAGTTGTGAAGTTTGCTGCGTATGCGCAGGTGCGAAGTTTGCTGCGTATGCGCAGTTGGGAAGTTTGCTGCGTATGCGCAGTTGTGAAGTTTGCTGCGTATGCGCAGGTGCGAAGTTTGCTGCGTATGCGCAGGTGCGACGTTTGCTGCGTATGCGCAGGTGCGAAGGTTGCTGCGTATGCGCAGGTGCGAAGTTTGATGCGTATGCGCAGTGCAAATTTTGCTGCGTATGCGCAGTTGCGAAGTTTGCTGCGTATGCGCAGTTGCGAAGTTTGCTGCGTATGCGCAGTTGCGAAGTTTGCTGCGTATGCGCAGTTGCGAAATTTGCTGCGTATGCGCAGGTGCGACGTTTGCTGCGTCTGCGCAGGTGCTAAGGTTGCTGCGTATGCGCAGGTGCGAAGTTTGCTGCGTATGCGCAGTTGCGAAGTTTGCTGCGTATGCGCAGTTGCGAAGTTTGCTGCGTATGCGCAGTTGCGAAATTTGCTGCGTATGCGCAGGTGCGAAGTTTGCTGCGTATGCGCAGTTGCGAAGTTTGCTGCGTATGCGCAGTTGCGAAGTTTGCTGTGTATGCGCAGTTGCCAAGTTTGCTGCGTATGCGCAGTTGCGAAGTTTGCTGCGTATGCGCAGTTGCGAAGTTTGCTGCGTATGCGCATTTGCGAAGTTTGCTGCGTATGCGCAGTTGCGATGTTTGCTGCGTATGCGCAGTTGCGAAGTTTGCTGCGTATGCGCAGTTGCGAAGTTTGCTGCGTATGCGCAGTTGTGAAGTTTGCTGCGTATGCGCAGGTGCGAAGTTTGCTGCGTATGCGCAGTTGGGAAGTTTGCTGCGTATGCGCAGTTGTGAAGTTTGCTGCGTATGCGCAGGTGCGAAGTTTGCTGCGTATGCGCAGGTGCGACGTTTGCTGCGTATGCGCAGGTGCGAAGGTTGCTGCGTATGCGCAGGTGCGAAGTTTGATGCGTATGCGCAGTGCAAATTTTGCTGCGTATGCGCAGTTGCGAAGTTTGCTGCGTATGCGCAGTTGCGAAGTTTGCTGCGTATGCGCAGTTGCGAAATTTGCTGCGTATGCGCAGGTGCGAAGTTTGCTGCGTATGCGCAGTTGCGAAGTTTGCTGCGTATGCGCAGGTGCGAAGTTTGCTGCGTATGTGCAGTTGCGAAGTTTGCTGTGTATGCGCAGTTGCAAAGTTTGCTGCGTATGCGCAGTTGCGAAGTTTGCTGCGTATGCGCAGTTGCGAAGTTTGCTGCGTATGCGCAGTTGCGAAGTTTGCTGCGTATGCGCAGTTGCCAAGTTTGCTGCGTATGCGCAGTTGCGAAGTTTGCTGCGTATGCGCAGTTGCGAAGTCTGCTTCGTATGCGCAGTTGCCAAGTTTGCTGCGTATGCGCAGTTGCGAAGTTTGCTGCGTATGCGCAGGTGCGAAGTTTGCTGCGTATGCGAAGTTGCGAAGTTTGCTGCGTATGCGCAGTTGCCAAGTTTGCTGCGTATCCGCAGTTGCGAAGTTTACTGCGTATGCGCAGTTGCGAAGTTTGCTGCTATGCGCAGTTGCGACGTTTGCTGCGTATGCGCAGTTGCGAAGTTTGCTGCGTATGCGCAGTTGCGAAGTTTGCTGCGTATGCGCAGTTGCGAAGTTTGATGCGTATGCGCAGTTGCGAAGTTTGCTGCCTATGTGCAGTTGTCAAGTTTGCTGCGTATGCGCAGTTCCCAAGTTTGCTGAGTATGCGCAGTTGTGAAGTTTGCTGCGTATGCGCAGGTGCGAAGTTTGCTGCGTATGCGCAGGTGCGAAGTTTGCTGCGTATGCGCATTTGCACAGTTTGCTGCGTATGCGCAGTTGTGAAGTTTGCTGCGTATGCGCAGGTGCGAAGTTTGCTGCGTATGCGCTGGTCCGACGTTTGCTGCGTATGCGCAGGTGCGAAGTTTGCTGCGTATGCGCAGGTGCGAAGTTTGCTGCGTATGCGCAGTTGCGAAGTTTGCTGCGTATGCGCAGTTGCGAAGTTTGCTGCGTATGCGCAGTGCGAAGATTGCTGCGTATGCGCAGTTGTGAAGTTTGCTGCGTATGCGCAGGTGCGAAGTTTGCTGCGTATGCGCAGTTGCGCAGTTTGCTCCGTATGCGCATTTGCGAAGTTTGCTGCGTATGCGCAGTTGCGAAGTTTGCTGCGTATGCGCAGTTGCGAAGTTTGCTGCGTATGCGCATTTGCGAAGTTTGCTGCGTATGCGCAGTTGCGAAGTTTGCTGCGTATGCGCAGTTGCGAAGTTTGCTGCGTATGCGCAGTTGCGAAGTTTGCTGCGTATGCGCAGTTGCGAAGTTTGCTGCGTATGCGCAGTTGCGAAGTTTGCTGCGTATGCGCAGTTGCGAAGTTTGCTGCGTATGCGCAGTTGCGAAGTTTGCTGCGTATGCGCAGTTGCGAAGTTTGCTGCGTATGCGCAGTTGCGAAGTTTGCTGCGTATGCGCAGTTGCGAAGTTTGCTGCGTATGCGCAGTTGCGAAGTTTGCTGCGTATGCCCAGTTGTGAAGTTTGCTGCGTATGCGCAGTTGCGAAGTTTGCTGCGTATACGCATTTGCGAAGATTGCTGCGTATGCGCAGTTGCGAAGTATGCTGCGTATGCGCAGTTGTGAAGTTTGCTGCGTATGCGCAGTTGCGAAGTTTGCTGCGTATGCGCAGGTGCGAAGTTTGCTGCGTATGCGAAGTTTGCTGCGTATGCGCAGTTGCGAAGTTTGCTGCGTATGCGCAGTTGCCAAGTTTGCTGCGTATGCGCAGGTGCGAAGTTTGCTGCGTATGCGCAGTTGCGAAGTTTGCTGCGTATGCGCAGGTGCCAAGTTTGCTGCGTATGCGCAGTTGCGAAGTTTGCTGCGTATGCGCAGTTGCGAAGTTTGCTGCGTATGCGCAGTTGCGATGTTTGCTGCGTATGCGCAGTTGCGAAGTTTGCTGCGTATGCGCAGTTGCGAAGTTTGCTGCGTATGCGCAGTTGTGAAGTTTGCTGCGTATGCGCAGGTGCGAAGTTTGCTGCGTATGCGCAGTTGGGAAGTTTGCTGAGTATGCGCAGTTGTGAAGTTTGCTGCGTATGCGCAGGTGCGAAGTTTGCTGCGTATGCGCAGGTGCGACGTTTGCTGCGTATGCGCAGGTGCGAAGGTTGCTGCGTATGCGCAGGTGCGAAGTTTGATGCGTATGCGCAGTGCAAATTTTGCTGCGTATGCGCAGTTGCGAAGTTTGCTGCGTATGCGCAGTTGCGAAGTTTGCTGCGTATGCGCAGTTGCGAAATTTGCTGCGTATGCGCAGGTGCGAAGTTTGCTGCGTATGCGCAGTTGCGAAGTTTGCTGCGTATGCGCAGGTGCGAAGTTTGCTGCGTATGTGCAGTTGCGAAGTTTGCTGTGTATGCGCAGTTGCGAAGTTTGCTGCGTATGCGCAGTTGCGAAGTTTGCTGCGTATGCGCAGTTTCGAAGTTTGCTGCGTATGCGCAGGTGCGAAGTTTGCTGCGTATGCGCAGTTGCGAAGTTTGCTGCGTATGCGCAGGTGCGAAGTTTGCTGCGTATGTGCAGTTGCGAAGTTTGCTGTGTATGCGCAGTTGCGAAGTTTGCTGCGTATGCGCAGTTGCGAAGTTTGCTGCGTATGCGCAGTTTCGAAGTTTGCTGCGTATGCGCAGTTGCCAAGTTTGCTGCGTATGCGCAGTTGCGAAGTTTGCTGCGTATGCGCAGTTGCGAAGTTTGCTGCGTATGCGCAGTTGCCAAGTTTGCTGCGTATGCGCAGTTGCGAAGTTTGCTGCGTATGCGCAGTTGCGAAGTTTGCTGCGTATGCGCAGGTGCGAAGTTTGCTGCGTATGCGCAGGTGCGAAGTTTGCTGCGTATGCGCAGGTGCGAAGTTTGCTGCGTATGCGCAGTTGCGAAGTTTGCTGCGTATGCGCAGGTGCGAAGTTTGCTGCGTATGCGAAGTTTGCTGCGTATGCGCAGTTGCGAAGTTTGCTGCGTATGCGCAGTTGCCAAGTTTGCTGCGTATGCGCAGGTGCGAAGTTTGCTGCGTATGCGCAGTTGCGAAGTTTGCTGCGTATGCGCAGGTGCGAAGTTTGCTGCGTATGCGCAGTTGCGAAGTTTGCTGCGTATGCGCAGGTGCGACGTTTGCTGCGTATGCGCAGTTGCCAAGTTTGCTGCGTATGCGCAGTTGCGAAGTTTGCTGCGTATGCGCAGGTGCGAAGTTTGCTGCGTATGCGAAGTTTGCTGCGTATGCGCAGTTGCGAAGTTTGCTGCGTATGCGCAGTTGCCAAGTTTGCTGCGTATTCGCAGGTGCGAAGTTTGCTGCGTATGCGCAGTTGCGAAGTTTGCTGCGTATGCGCAGTTGCGAAGTTTGCTGCGTATGCGCAGTTGCGAAGTTTGCTGCGTATGCGCAGTTGCCAAGTTTGCTGCGTATGCGCAGTTGTGAAGTTTGCTGCGTATGCGCAGGTGCGAAGTTTGCTGCGTATGCACATTTGCGAAGTTTGCTGCGTATGCGCAGTTGCGAAGTTTGCTGCGTATGCGCATTTGCGAAGTTTGCTGCGTATGCGCAGTTGCGATGTTTGCTGCGTATGCGCAGTTGCGAAGTTTGCTGCGTATGCGCAGTTGCGAAGTTTGCTGCGTATGCGCAGTTGTGAAGTTTGCTGCGTATGCGCAGGTGCGAAGTTTGCTGCGTATGCGCAGTTGGGAAGTTTGCTGCGTATGCGCATTTGCGAAGTTTGCTGCGTATGCGCAGTTGTGAAGTTTGCTGCGTATGCGCAGGTGCGAAGTTTGCTGCGTATGCGCAGGTGCGACGTTTGCTGCGTATGCGCAGTTGCGAAGTTTGCTGCGTATGCGCAGTTGCGAAGTTTGCTGCGTATGCGCAGTTGCGAAGTTTGCTGCGTATGCGCAGTTGCGAAGTTTGCTGCGTATGCGCAGTTGCCAAGTTTGCTGCGTATGCGCATTTGCGAAGTTTGCTGCGTATGCGCAGTTACGAAGTTTGCTGCGTATGCGCAGGTGCGAAGTTTGCTGCGTATGCGCAGTTGCGAAGTTTGCTGCGTATGCGCAGTTGCCAAGTTTGCTGCATATGCGCAGTTGCGAAGTTTGCTGCGTATGCGCAGGTGCGAAGTTTGCTGCGTATGCGCAGGTGCGACATTTGCTGCGTATGCGCAGGTGTGAAGTTTGCTGCGTATGTGCAGTTGCGATGTTTGCTGCGTATGCGCAGTTGCGAAGTTTGCTGCGTATGCGCAGTTGCGAAGTTTGCTGCGTATGCGCAGTTGCCAAGTTTGCTGCATATGCGCAGTTGCGAAGTTTGCTGCGTATGCGCAGGTGCGAAGTTTGCTGCGTATGCGCAGGTGCGACGTTTGCTGCGTATGCGCAGGTGCGAAGTTTGCTGCGTATGCGCAGTTGCGATGTTTGCTGCGTATGCGCATTTGCGAAGTTTGCTGCGTATGCGCAGTAGCCAAGTTTGCTGCGTATGCGCAGTTGCGAAGTTTGCTGCGTATGCGCAGTTGCAAAGTTTGCTGCGTATGCGCAGTTGCGAAGTTTGCTGCGTATGCGCAGGTGCGAAGTTTGCTGCGTATGCGCAGGTGCGAAGTTTGCTGCGTATGCGCAGTTGCGAAGTTTGCTGCGTATGCGCAGTTGCGAAGTTTGCTGCGTATGCGCAGTTGCGAAGTTTGCTGCGTATGCGCAGTTGCGAAGTTTGCTGCGTATGCGCAGTTTCAAAGTTTGCTGTGTATGCGCAGTTGCCAAGTTTGCTGCGTATGCGCAGTTGCCAAGTTTACTGCATATGCGCAGTTGCAAAATTTGCTGCGTATGCGCAGTTGCGAGGTTTGCTGCATATGCGCAGTTGCGAAGTTTGCTGCGTATGCGCATTTGTGAACTTTACTGCGTATGCGCATTTGTGAACTTTACTGTGTTGCGCAGGTGCGAAGTATGCTGCGTATGCGCAGTTGCGAAGTTTGCTGCGTATGCGCAGTTGCCAAGTTTGCTGCATATGCGCAGTTGCGAAGTTTGCTGCGTATGCGCAGGTGCGAAGTTTGCTGCGTATGCGCAGTTGCGATGTTTGCTGCGTATGCGCAGTTGCGAAGTTTGCTGCGTATGCGCAGTTGCGAAGTTTGCTGCGTATGCGCAGTTGCGAAGTTTGCTGCGTATGCGCAGTTGCGAAGTTTGCTGCGTATGCGCAGTTGCGAAGTTTGCTGCGTATGCGCAGGTGCGAAGTTTGCTGCGTATGCGCATTTGTGAACTTTACTGCGTATGCGCATTTGTGAACTTTACTGTGTTGCGCAGGTGCGAAGTATGCTGCGTATGCGCAGTTGCGAAGTTTGCTGCGTATGCGCAGTTGCCAAGTTTGCTGCATATGCGCAGTTGCAAAGTTTGCTGCGGATGCGCAGGTGCGGAGTTTGCTGCGTATGCGCAGGTGCGACGTTTGCTGCGTATGCGCAGGTGCGAAGTTTGCTGCGTATGCGCATTTGTGAACTTTACTGTGTTGCGCAGGTGCGAAGTTTGCTGCGTATGCGCAGTTGCGAAGTTTGCTGCGTATGCGCAGTTGCCAAGTTTGCTGCATATGCGCAGTTGCGAAGTTTGCTGCGTATGCGCAGGTGCGAAGTTTGCTGCGTATGCGCAGGTGCGACATTTGCTGCGTATGCGCAGGTGCGAAGTTTGCTGCGTATGTGCAGTTTCGATGTTTGCTGCCTATGCGCAGTTGCGAAGTTTGCTGCGTATGCGCAGTTGCGAAGTTTGCTGCGTATGCGCAGTTGCCAAGTTTGCTGCATATGCGCAGTTGCGAAGTTTGCTGCGTATGCGCAGGTGCGAAGTTTGCTGCGTATGCGCAGGTGCGACGTTTGCTGCGTATGCGCAGGTGCGAAGTTTGCTGCGTATGCGCAGTTGCGATGTTTGCTGCGTATGCGCAGTTGCGAAGTTTGCTGCGTATGCGCAGTTGCGAAGTTTGCTGCGTATGCGCAGTTGCAAAGTTTGCTGCGTATGCGCAGTTGCAAAGTTTGCTGCGTATGCGCAGTTGCGAAGTTTGCTGCGTATGCGCAGGTGCGAAGTTTGCTGCGTATGCGCATTTGTGAACTTTACTGCGTATGCGCATTTGTGAACTTTACTGTGTTGCGCAGGTGCGAAGTATGCTGCGTATGCGCAGTTGCGAAGTTTGCTGCGTATGCGCAGTTGCCAAGTTTGCTGCATATGCGCAGTTGCGAAGTTTGCTGCGTATGCGCAGGTGCGAAGTTTGCTGAGTATGCGCAGGTGCGACGTTTGCTGCGTATGCGCAGGTGCGAAGTTTGCTGCGTATGCGCAGTTGCGAAGTTTGCTGCGTATGCGCAGTTGCCAAGTTTGCTGCATATGCGCAGTTGCGAAGTTTGCTGCGTATGCGCAGGTGCGAAGTTTGCTGCGTATGCGCAGTTGCGAAGTTTGCTGCGTATGCGCAGGTGCGAAGTTTGCTGCGTATGCGCATTTGTGAACTTTACTGTGTTGCGCAGGTGCGAAGTTTGCTGCGTATGCGCAGTTGCGAAGTTTGCTGCGTATGCGCAGTTGCCAAGTTTGCTGCATATGCGCAGTTGCGAAGTTTGCTGCGTATGCGCAGGTGCGAAGTTTGCTGCGTATGCGCAGGTGCGACATTTGCTGCGTATGCGCAGGTGCGAAGTTTGCTGCGTATGTGCAGTTGCGATGTTTGCTGCGTATGCGCAGTTGCGAAGTTTGCTGTGTATGCGCAGTTGCGAAGTTTGCTGCGTATGCGCAGTTGCCAAGTTTGCTGCATATGCGCAGTTGCGAAGTTTGCTGCGTATGCGCAGGTGCGAAGTTTGCTGCGTATGCGCAGGTGCGACGTTTGCTGCGTATGCGCAGGTGCGAAGTTTGCTGCGTATGCGCAGTTGCGATGTTTGCTGCGTATGCGCAGTTGCGAAGTTTGCTGCGTATGCGCAGTTGCCAAGTTTGCTGCGTATGCGCAGTTGCGAAGTTTGCTGCGTATGCGCAGTTGCAAAGTTTGCTGCGTATGCGCAGTTGCGAAGTTTGCTGCGTATGCGCAGGTGCGAAGTTTGCTGCGTATGCGCAGGTGCGAAGTTTGCTGCGTATGCGCAGTTGCGAAGTTTGCTGCGTATGCGCAGTTGCGAAGTTTGCTGCGTATGCGCAGTTGCGAAGTTTGCTGCGTATGCGCAGTTGCGAAGTTTGCTGCGTATGCGCAGTTGCGAAGTTTGCTGCGTATGCGCAGTTGCGAAGTTTGCTGCGTATGCGCAGTTGCGAAGTTTGCTGCGTATGTGCAGTTTCAAAGTTTGCTGTGTATGCGCAGTTGCCAAGTTTGCTGCGTATGCGCAGTTGCCAAGTTTACTGCATATGCGCAGTTGCAAAATTTGCTGCGTATGCGCAGTTGCGAGGTTTGCTGCATATGCGCAGTTGCGAAGTTTGCTGCGTATGCGCAGGTGCGAAGTTTGCTGCGTATGCGCATTTGTGAACTTTACTGCGTATGCGCATTTGTGAACTTTACTGTGTTGCGCAGGTGCGAAGTATGCTGCGTATGCGCAGTTGCGAAGTTTGCTGCGTATGCGCAGTTGCCAAGTTTGCTGCATATGCGCAGTTGCGAAGTTTGCTGCGTATGCGCAGGTGCGAAGTTTGCTGAGTATGCGCAGGTGCGACGTTTGCTGCGTATGCGCAGGTGCGAAGTTTGCTGCGTATGCGCAGTTGCGAAGTTTGCTGCGTATGCGCAGTTGCCAAGTTTGCTGCATATGCGCAGTTGCGAAGTTTGCTGCGTATGCGCAGGTGCGAAGTTTGCTGCGTATGCGCAGGTGCGACATTTGCTGCGTATGCGCAGGTGCGAAGTTTGCTGCGTATGCGCAGTTGCGATGTTTGCTGCGTATGCGCAGTTGCGAAGTTTGCTGCGTATGCGCAGTTGCGAAGTTTGCTGCGTATGCGCAGTTGCGAAGTTTGCTGCGTATGCGCAGTTGCGAAGTTTGCTGCGTATGCGCAGTTGCGAAGTTTGCTGCGTATGCGCAGGTGCGAAGTTTGCTGCGTATGCGCATTTGTGAACTTTACTGCGTATGCGCATTTGTGAACTTTACTGTGTTGCGCAGGTGCGAAGTATGCTGCGTATGCGCAGTTGCGAAGTTTGCTGCGTATGCGCAGTTGCCAAGTTTGCTGCATATGCGCAGTTGCAAAGTTTGCTGCGGATGCGCAGGTGCGGAGTTTGCTGCGTATGCGCAGGTGCGACGTTTGCTGCGTATGCGCAGGTGCGAAGTTTGCTGCGTATGCGCATTTGTGAACTTTACTGTGTTGCGCAGGTGCGAAGTTTGCTGCGTATGCGCAGTTGCGAAGTTTGCTGCGTATGCGCAGTTGCCAAGTTTGCTGCATATGCGCAGTTGCGAAGTTTGCTGCGTATGCGCAGGTGCGAAGTTTGCTGCGTATGCGCAGGTGCGACATTTGCTGCGTATGCGCAGGTGCGAAGTTTGCTGCGTATGTGCAGTTTCGATGTTTGCTGCCTATGCGCAGTTGCGAAGTTTGCTGCGTATGCGCAGTTGCGAAGTTTGCTGCGTATGCGCAGTTGCCAAGTTTGCTGCATATGCGCAGTTGCGAAGTTTGCTGCGTATGCGCAGGTGCGAAGTTTGCTGCGTATGCGCAGGTGCGACGTTTGCTGCGTATGCGCAGGTGCGAAGTTTGCTGCGTATGCGCAGTTGCGATGTTTGCTGCGTATGCGCAGTTGCGAAGTTTGCTGCGTATGCGCAGTTGCGAAGTTTGCTGCGTATGCGCAGTTGCAAAGTTTGCTGCGTATGCGCAGTTGCAAAGTTTGCTGCGTATGCGCAGTTGCGAAGTTTGCTGCGTATGCGCAGTTGCGAAGTTTGCTGCGTATGCGCAGTTGCGAAGTTTGCTGCGTATGCGCAGGTGCGAAGTTTGCTGCGCATGCGCATTTGTGAACTTTACTGCGTATGCGTATTTGTGAACTTTACTGTGTTGCGCAGGTGCGAAGTTTGCTGCGTATGCGCAGTTGCGAAGTTTGCTGCGTATGCGCAGGTGCGAAGTTTGCTGCGTATGCGCATTTGTGAACTTTACTGTGTTGCGCAGGTGCGAAGTTTGCTGCGTATGCGCAGTTGCAAAGTTTGCTGCGTATGCGCAGTTGCCAAGTTTGCTGCGTATGCGCAGTTGCGAAGTTTGCTGCGTATGCGCAGGTGCGAAGTTTGCTGCGTATGCGCAGGTGCGACATTTGCTGCGTATGCGCAGGTGCGAAGTTTGCTGCGTATGTGCAGTTGCGATGTTTGCTGCGTATGCGCAGTTGCGAAGTTTGCTGTGTATGCGCAGTTGCGAAGTTTGCTGCGTATGCGCAGTTGCCAAGTTTGCTGCATATGCGCAGTTGCGAAGTTTGCTGCGTATGCGCAGGTGCGAAGTTTGCTGCGTATGCGCAGGTGCGACGTTTGCTGCGTATGCGCAGGTGCGAAGTTTGCTGCGTATGCGCAGTTGCGATGTTTGCTGCGTATGCGCAGTTGCGAAGTTTGCTGCGTATGCGCAGTTGCCAAGTTTGCTGCGTATGCGCAGTTGCGAAGTTTGCTGCGTATGCGCAGTTGCAAAGTTTGCTGCGTATGCGCAGTTGCGAAGTTTGCTGCGTATGCGCAGGTGCGAAGTTTGCTGCGTATGCGCAGGTGCGAAGTTTGCTGCGTATGCGCAGTTGCGAAGTTTGCTGCGTATGCGCAGTTGCGAAGTTTGCTGCGTATGCGCAGTTGCGAAGTTTGCTGCGTATGCGCAGTTGCGAAGTTTGCTGCGTATGTGCAGTTTCAAAGTTTGCTGTGTATGCGCAGTTGCCAAGTTTGCTGCGTATGCGCAGTTGCCAAGTTTACTGCATATGCGCAGTTGCAAAATTTGCTGCGTATGCGCAGTTGCGAGGTTTGCTGCATATGCGCAGTTGCGAAGTTTGCTGCGTATGCGCAGGTGCGAAGTTTGCTGCGTATGCGCATTTGTGAACTTTACTGCGTATGCGCATTTGTGAACTTTACTGTGTTGCGCAGGTGCGAAGTATGCTGCGTATGCGCAGTTGCGAAGTTTGCTGCGTATGCGCAGTTGCCAAGTTTGCTGCATATGCGCAGTTGCGAAGTTTGCTGCGTATGCGCAGGTGCGAAGTTTGCTGAGTATGCGCAGGTGCGACGTTTGCTGCGTATGCGCAGGTGCGAAGTTTGCTGCGTATGCGCAGGTGCGAAGTTTGCTGAGTATGCGCAGGTGCGACGTTTGCTGCGTATGCGCAGGTGCGAAGTTTGCTGCGTATGCGCAGGTGCGAAGTTTGCTGAGTATGCGCAGGTGCGACGTTTGCTGCGTATGCGCAGGTGCGAAGTATGCTGCGTATGCGCAGTTGCGAAGTTTGCTGCGTATGCGCAGTTGCCAAGTTTGCTGCATATGCGCAGTTGCGAAGTTTGCTGCGTATGCGCAGGTGCGAAGTTTGCTGAGTATGCGCAGGTGCGACGTTTGCTGCATATGCGCAGTTGCGAAGTTTGCTGCGTATGCGCAGGTGCGAAGTTTGCTGCGTATGCGCAGGTGCGACATTTGTTGCGTATGCGCAGGTGCGAAGTTTGCTGCGTATGCGCAGTTGCGAAGTTTGCTGCGTATGCGCAGTTGCGAAGTTTGCTGCGTATGCGCAGTTGCGAAGTTTGCTGCGTATGCGCAGTTCCGAAGTTTGCTGCGTATGCGCAGTTGCCAAGTTTGCTGCGTATGCGCAGTTGCGAAGTTTACTGCGTATGCGCAGTTGCAAAATTTGCTGCGTATGCGCAGTTCCGAAGTTTGCAGCGTATGCGCAGTTGCGAAGTTTGCTGCGTATGCGCAGGTGCGAAGTTTGCTGCGCATGCGCATTTGTGAACTTTACTGCGTATGCGTATTTGTGAACTTTACTGTGTTGCGCAGGTGCGAAGTTTGCTGCGTATGCGCAGTTGCGAAGTTTGCTGCGTATGCGCAGTTGCCAAGTTTGCTGCATATGCGCAGTTGCGAAGTTTGCTGCGTATGCGCAGGTGCGAAGTTTGCTGCGTATGCGCAGGTGCGATGTTTGCTGCGTATGCGCAGGTGCGACGTTTGCTGCGTATGCGCAGTTGTGAAGTTTGCTGCGTATGCGCAGTTGCGAAGTTTGCTGCGTATGCGCAGGTGCGACGTTTGCTGCGTATGCGCAGGTGCGAAGTTTGCTGCATATGCGCAGTTGCGATGTTTGCTGCGTATGCGCAGTTGCGAAGTTTGCTGCGTATGCGCAGTTGCGAAGTTTGCTGCGTATGCGCAGTTCCAAAGTTTGCTGCGTATGCGCAGTTGCCAAGTTTGCTGCGTATGCGCAGTTGCGAAGTTTACTGCGTATGCGCAGTTGCAAAATTTGCTGCGTATGCGCAGTTCGGAAGTTTGCAGCGTATGCGCAGTTGCGAAGTTTGCTGCGTATGCGCAGGTGCGAAGTTTGCTGCGCATGCGCATTTGTGAACTTTACTGCGTATGCGTATTTGTGAACTTTACTGTGTTGCGCAGGTGCAAAGTTTGCTGCGTATGCGCAGTTGCGAAGTTTGCTGCGTATGCGCAGGTGCGAAGTTTGTTGCGTATGCGCATTTGTGAACTTTACTGTGTTGCGCAGGTGCGAAGTTTGCTGCGTATGCGCAGTTGCGAAGTTTGCTGCGTATGCGCAGTTGCCAAGTTTGCTGCATATGCGCAGTTGCGAAGTTTGCTGCGTATGCGCAGGTGCGAAGTTTGCTGCGTATGCGCAGGTGCGACATTTGCTGCGTATGCGCAGGTGCGAAGTTTGCTGCGTATGTGCAGTTGCGATGTTTGCTGCGTATGCGCAGTTGCGAAGTTTGCTGCGTATGCGCAGTTGCGAAGTTTGCTGCGTATGCGCAGTTGCCAAGTTTGCTGCGTATGCGCAGTTGCGAAGTTTGCTGCGTATGCGCAGGTGCGAAGTTTGCTGCGTATGCGCAGGTGCGACGTTTGCTGCGTATGCGCAGGTGCGAAGTTTGCTGCGTATGCGCAGTTGCGATGTTTGCTGCGTATGCGCAGTTGCGAAGTTTGCTGCGTATGCGCAGTTGCCAAGTTTGCTGCGTATGCGCAGTTGCGAAGTTTGCTGCGTATGCGCAGGTGCGAAGTTTGCTGCGTATGCGCAGTTGCGAAGTTTGCTGCGTATGCGCAGTTTCAAAGTTTGCTGTGTATGCGCAGTTGCCAAGTTTGCTGCGTATGCGCAGTTGCCAAGTTTACTGCATATGCGCAGTTGCAAAATTTGCTGCGTATGCGCAGTTGCGAGGTTTGCTGCATATGCGCAGTTGCGAAGTTTGCTGCGTATGCGCAGGTGCGAAGTTTGCTGCGTATGCGCATTTGTGAACTTTACTGCGTATGCGCATTTGTGAACTTTACTGTGTTGCGCAGGTGCGAAGTATGCTGCGTATGTGCAGTTGCGAAGTTTGCTGCGTATGCGCAGTTGCCAAGTTTGCTGCATATGCGCAGTTGCGAAGTTTGCTGCGTATGCGCAGGTGCGAAGTTTGCTGAGTATGCACAGGTGCGACGTTTGCTGCGTATGCGCAGGTGCGAAGTTTGCTGCGTATGCGCATTTGTGAACTTTACTGTGTTGCGCAGGTGCGAAGTTTGCTGCGTATGCGCAGTTGCGAAGTTTGCTGCGTATGCGCAGTTGCCAAGTTTGCTGCATATGCGCAGTTGCGAAGTTTGCTGCGTATGCGCAGGTGCGAAGTTTGCTGCGTATGCGCAGGTGCGACATTTGTTGCGTATGCGCAGGTGCGAAGTTTGCTGCGTATGCGCAGTTGCGATGTTTGCTGCGTATGCACAGTTGCGAAGTTTGCTGCGTATGCGCAGTTGTGAAGTTTGCTGCGTATGCGCAGTTGCGAAGTTTGCTGCGTATGCGCAGTTCCGAAGTTTGCTGCGTATGCGCAGTTGCCAAGTTTGCTGCGTATGCGCAGTTGCGAAGTTTACTGCGTATGCGCAGTTGCAAAATTTGCTGCGTATGCGCAGTTCCGAAGTTTGCAGCGTATGCGCAGTTGCGAAGTTTGCTGCGTATGCGCAGGTGCGAAGTTTGCTGCGCATGCGCATTTGTGAACTTTACTGCGTATGCGTATTTGTGAACTTTACTGTGTTGCGCAGGTGCGAAGTTTGCTGCGTATGCGCAGTTGCGAAGTTTGCTGCGTATGCGCAGTTGCCAAGTTTGCTGCATATGCGCAGTTGCGAAGTTTGCTGCGTATGCGCAGGTGCGAAGTTTGCTGCGTATGCGCAGGTGCGACGTTTGCTGCGTATGCGCAGGTGCGACGTTTGCTGCGTATGCGCAGGTGCGAAGTTTGCTGCGTATGCGCAGTTGCGATGTTTGCTGCGTATGCGCAGTTGCCAAGTTTGCTGCGTATGCGCAGTTGCCAAGTTTGCTGCGTATGCGCAGTTGCGAAGTTTGCTGCGTATGCGCAGTTGCAAAGTTTGCTGCGTATGCGCAGTTGCGAAGTTTGCTGCGTATGCGCAGGTGCGACGTTTGCTGCGTATGCGCAGGTGCGAAGTTTGCTGCGTATGCGCAGTTGCGAAGTTTGCTGCGTATGCGCAGTTGCGAAGTTTGCTGCGTATGCGCAGTTGCGAAGTTTGCTGCGTATGCGCAGTTGCGAAGTTTGCTGCGTATGCGCAGTTTCAAAGTTTGCTGTGTATGCGCAGTTGCCAAGTTTGCTGCGTATGCGCAGTTGCGAAGTTTACTGCGTATGCGCAGTTGCAAAATTTGCTGCGTATGCGCAGTTGCGAAGTTTGCTGCATATGCGCAGTTGCGAAGTTTGCTGCGTATGCGCAGGTGCGAAGTTTGCTGCGTATGCGCATTTGTGAACTTTACTGCGTTGCGCAGGTGCGAAGTTTGCTGCGTATGCGCAGTTGCGAAGTTTGCTGCATATGCGCAGGTGCGAAGTTTGCTGCGTATGCGCAGTTGCGAAGTTTGCTGCGTATGCACAGTTGCGATGTTTGCTGCGTATGTGCGGGTGCGAAGTTTGCTGCATATGCGCAGTTGCCAAGTTTGCTGCGTATGTGCGGTTGCGAAGTTTGCTGCGTATGCGCAGTTGCCAAGTTTGCTGCGTATGAGCAGTTGCGAAGTTTGCTGCGTATGCGCATTTCCGAAGTTTGCTGTGTATGCGCAGTTGCCAAGTTTGCTGCGTATGCGCAGTTGCGAAATTTACTGCGTATGCGCAGTTGCGAAATTTGCTGCGTATGCGCAGTTGCGAAGTTTGCTGCGTATGCGCAGTTGCCAAGTTTGCTGCGTATGCGCAGTTGCGAAGTTTGCTGCGTATGCGCAGTTCCGAAGTTTGCTGTTTATGCGCAGTTGCCAAGTTTGCTGCGTATGCGCAGTTGCGAAGTTTACTGCGTATGCGCAGTTGCAAAATTTACTGCGTATGCGCAGTTGCGAAATTTGCTGCGTATGCGCATTTCCGAAGTTTGCTGTGTATGCGCAGTTGCCAAGTTTGCTGCGTATGCGCAGTTGCGAAATTTACTGCGTATGCGCAGTTGCGAAATTTGCTGCGTATGCGCAGTTGCGAAGTTTGCTGCGTATGCGCAGTTGCCAAGTTTGCTGCGTATGCGCAGTTGCGAAGTTTGCTGCGTATGCGCAGTTCCGAAGTTTGCTGTTTATGCGCAGTTGCCAAGTTTGCTGCGTATGCGCAGTTGCGAAGTTTACTGCGTATGCGCAGTTGCAAAATTTGCTGCGTATGCGCAGTTGCGAAGTTTTGCGTATGCGCAGTTGCGAAGTTTGCTGCGTATGCGCAGGTGCGAAGTTTGCTGCGTATGCGCATTTGTGAACTTTACTGCGTATGCGCATTTGTGAACTTTAGTGTGTTGCGCAGGTGCGAAGTATGCTGCGTATGCGCAGTTGCGAAGTTTGCTGCGTATGCGCAGTTGCCAAGTTTGCTGCATATGCGCAGTTGCGAAGTTTGCTGCGTATGCGCAGGTGCGAATTTTGCTGCGTATGCGCAGGTGTGACGTTTGCTGCGTATGCGCAGGTGCGAAGTTTGCTGCGTATGCGCATTTGTGAACTTTACTGTGTTGCGCAGGTGCGAAGTTTGCTGCGTATGCGCAGTTGCGAAGTTTGCTGCGTATGCGCAGTTGCCAAGTTTGCTGCATATGCGCAGTTGCGAAGTTTGCTGCGTATGCGCAGGTGCGAAGTTTGCTGCGTATGCGCAGGTGCGACGTTTGCTGCGTATGCGCAGGTGCAAAGTTTGCTGCGTATGCGCAGTTGCGATGTTTGCTGCGTATGCGCAGTTGCGAAGTTTGCTGCGTATGCGCAGTTGCCAAGTTTGCTGCGTATGCGCAGTTGCCAAGTTTGCTGCGTATGCGCAGTTGCCAAGTTTGCTGCGTATGCGCAGTTGCGAAGTTTGCTGCGTATGCCCGTGGTCATGAAATGTCATGAAATGCATGCACGTGGTCATGTCATGAAATGTATTCCTGTGGCCATGTCATGAAATGCATGCCCGTGGCCATGTCACGAATTGCATGCCCGTGGCTATGTCACGAAATGCATGCCCGTGGCAATGTCACGAAATGCATGCCAGTGGTTATGTGACGAAATGCATGCCCGTGGTCATGTCAAGAAATGTATGCCCGTGGTCATGTGACAAAATGCATTCACATGGTCATGTCATGAAATGTATGCCTGTGGCCATGTCACGAAATGCATTCCCCGTGGCCATGTCACGAATTGCATGCCCGTGGCTATGTCACGAAATGCATGCCCGTGGCAATGTCACGAAATGCATGCCAGTGGTTATGTGACGAAATGCATGACTGTGGTCATGTCAAGAAATGCATGCACGTGGCGATGTAACGAATTGCATCTCCGTGGCCATGTCATGAAATGCATGCACGTGATCATGTCACGAAATGCATGCCAGTGGTTATGCGACAAAATGCATACCCGTGGTCATGTCATGAAATGCATGCACGTGGTCATGTCATGAAATGTATTCCTGTGGCCATGTCATGAAATGCATGCCCGTGGCCATGTCACGAATTGCATGTCCGTTGCTATGTAACGAAATGCATGCCTGTGGCAATGTCACGAAATGCATGCCAGTGGTTATGTGACGAAATGCATGCCCGTGGTAATGTCAAGAAATGCATGCCCGTGGCAATGTCACGAAATGCATGCCCGTGGCCATGTCACAAATTGCATGCCTGTGGCTATGTCACGAAATGCATGCCCGTGGCAATGTCACGAAATGCATGCCAGTGGTTATGTGACGAAATGCATGCCCGTGGTTATGTCAAGAAATGCATGCCCGTGGTAATGTCACGAAATGCATGCCAGTGGTAATGTGACGAAATGCATGCCCGTGGTCATGTCAAGAAATGCATGCCCGTGGTCATGTGACAAAATGCATTCACATGGTCATGTCATGAAATGTATGCCTGTGGCCATGTCATGAAATGTATGCCCGTGGCCATGTCACGAATTGCATGCCCGTGGCTATGTCACGAAATGCATGCCCGTGCCTATGTCACGAAATGCATGCCAGTGGTTATTTGATGAAATGCATGCCCGGGGTCATGTCAAGAAATGCATACCCGTGGCAATGTCATGAAATGCATGCCAGTGGTTATGTGACGAAATGCATGCCCGTGGTCATGTCACGAAATGCATGCCCGTGGACATGTGAGGAATTGCATGCCCGTGGCTATGTCACGAAATGCATGCCCGTGGCAATGTCACGAAATGCATGCCAGTGGTTATGTGACGAAATGCATGCCCGGGGTCATGTAATGAAATGTATGCCTGTGGCCATGTCATGAAATGCATGCCCGTGGCCATGTCACGAATTGCATGCCTGTGGCTATGTCACGAAATGCATGCCCGTGCCTATGTCACGAAATGCATGCCAGTTTTTATGTGACGAAATGCATGCCTGGGGTCATGTCAAGAAATGCATGCCTGTGGTCATGTGACAAAATGCATACACATGGTCATGTCATGAAATGTATACCTGTGGCCATGTCACGAAATGCATGCCCGTGGCCATGTCACGAATTGCATGCCCGTGGCTATGTCACGAAATGCATGCCAGTGGTTATGTGACGAGATGCATGCCCGTGGTCATGTCAAGAAATGCATGCCCGTGGTCATGTGACAAAATGCATTCACATGGTCATGTCATGAAATGTATGCCTGTGGCCATGTGACAAAATGCATGCCTGTGGTCATGTCAAGAAATGCATGCCCGTGGCGATGTCACGAATTGCATCTCCGTGGCCATGTCATGAAATGCATGCCCGTGATCATGTCACGAAATGCATAATAGTGGTTATGTGACGAAATGCATGCCCGTGGTCATGTCATGAAATGCATGCACGTGGTCATGTCATGAAATGTATTCCTGTGGTCATGTCACGAAATGCATGTCCGTGGCCATGTCACGAATTGCATGCCCGTGGCCATGTCACGAATTGCATGCCCATGGCTATGTCACGAAATGCATGCCGGTGGCAATGTCACGAAATGCATGCCAGTTTTTATGTGACAAAATGCATGCCCGTGGTCATGTCATGAAATGTATGCCTGTGGCCATGTCATGAAATGCATGCCCGTGGTAATGTCACGAAATGCATGCCAGTGGTAATGTGACGAAATGCATGCCCGTGGTCATGTCACGAAATGCATGCCCGTGGCCATGTCACGAATTGCATGCCCGTGGCTATGTCACGAAATGCATGCCCGTGGCAATGTCACGAAATGCATGCCAGTGGTTATGTGACGAAATGCATGCCCGTGGTCATGTCAAGAAATGCATGCCCGTGGTCATGTGACAAAATGCATTCACATGGTCATGTCATGAAATGTATGCCTGTGGCCATGTCATGAAATGCATGCCCGTGGCCATGTCACGAATTGCATGCCCGTGGCTATGTCACGAAATGCATGCCCGTGCCTATGTCACGAAATGCATGCCCGTGGTTATTTGATGAAATGCATGCCCGGGGTCATGTCAAGAAATGCATACCCGTGGCAATGTCATGAAATGCATGCCAGTGGTTATGTGACGAAATGCATGCCCGTGGTCATGTCACGAAATACATGGCCGTGGACATGTGAGGAATTGCATGCCCGTGGCTATGTCACGAAATGCATGCCCGTGGCAATGTCACGAAATGCATGCCAGTGGTTATGTGACGAAATGCATGCCCGTGGTCATGTCACGAAATGCATGCACGTGGCCATGTCACGAATTGCATGCCCGTGGCTATGTCACGAAATGCATGCCCGTGGCAATGTCACGAAATGCATCCAGTGGTTATGTGACGAAATGCATGCCTGTGGTTATGTCAAGAAATGCATGCCCGTGGTAATGTGACGAAATGCATGCCAGTGGTAATGTGACGAAATGCATGCCCGTGGTCATGTCACGAAATGCATGCCCGTGGCCATGTCACGAATTGCATGCCCGTGGCTATGTCACGAAATGCATGCCCGTGGCAATGTCACGAAATGCATGCCAGTGGTTATGTGACGAAATGCATGCCCGTGGTCATGTCACGAAATGCATGCCCGTGGCCATCTTACGAATTGCATGTCCATGGCTATGTCACGAAATGCATGCCCGTGGCAATGTCACGAAATGCATGCTAGTGGTTATGTGACGAAATGCATGCCCGTGGTCATGTCAAGAAATGCATGACCGTGGTCATGTGACAAAATGCATTCACATGGTCATGTCATGAAATGTATGCCTGTGGCCATGTCATGAAATGCATGCCCGTGGCCATGTCACAAATTGCATGCCCGTGGCTATGTCACGAAATGCATGCCCGTGGCCATGTCACGAAATGCATGCCAGTGGTTATGTGACGAAATGCATGCACGTGGTCATGTCAAGAAATGCATGCCTGTGGTCATGTGACAAAATGCATTCACATGGTCATGTCATGAAATGTATGCCTGTGGCCATGTCATGAAATGCATGCCCGTGGTCATGTCACGAATTGCAAGCCCGTGGCTATGTCACGAAATGCATGCCTGTGGCAATGTCACGAAATGCATGCCCGTGGTCATGTCATGAAATGTATGCCTGTGGCCATGTCATGAAATGCATGCCCGTGGCCATGTCACGAATTGCATGCCTGTGGCTATGTCACGAAATGCATGCCAGTTTTTATTTGACGAAATGCATGCCTGGGGTCATGTCAAGAAATGCATGCCCGTGGTCATGTGACAAAAAGCATTCATATGGTCATGTCATGAAATGTATACCTGTGGCCATGTCACGAAATGCATGCCCGTGGCCATGTCACGAATTGCATGCCCGTGGCTATGTCACGAAATGCATGCCAGTTGTTATGTGACGAGATGCATGCCCGTGGTCATGTCAAGAAATGCATGCCCGTGGTCATGTGACAAAATGCATTCACATGGTCATGTCATGAAATGTATGCCTGTGGCCATGTCACGAAATGCATGCCCGTGGCCATGTCACGAATTGCATGCCCGTGCCTATGTCACGAAATGCATGATTGTGGAAATGTCACGAAATGCATGCCAGTGGTTATGTGACGAAATGCATGCATGTGGTCATATCAAGAAATGAATGCCCGTGGCGATGTCACGAATTGCATCTCCGTGGCCATGTCATGAAATGCATGCCCGTGATCATGTCACGAAATGCATACCAGTGGTTATGTGACGAAATGCATGCCCGTGGTCATGTCATGAAATGCATGCACGTGGTCATGTCATGAAATGTATTCCTGTGGTCATGTCACGAAATGCATGTCCGTGGCCATGTCACGAATTGCATGCCCGTGGCTATGTCACGAAATGCATGCCCGTGGTTATATGACGAAATGCATGCACGTGGTCATGTGAAGAAATGCATGCCCGTGGCAATGTCACGAAATGCATGCAGTGGTTATGTGACGAAATGCATGCCCGTGGTCATGTCACGAAATGCATGCCCGTGGCCATGTTACGAATTGCATGTCCATGGCTATGTCACGAAATGCATGCCCGTGGCAATGTCACGAAATGCATGCCAGTGGTTATGTCACGAAATGCATGCCCGTGGTCATGTCAAGAAATGCATGACCGTGGTCATGTGACAAAATGCATTCACATGGTCATGTCATGAAATGTATGCCTGTGGCCATGTCATGAAATGCATGCCCATGGCCATGTCACAAATTGCATGCCCGTGGCTATGTCACGAAATGCATGCCCGTGGCCATGTCACGAAATGCATGCCAGTGGTTATGTGACGAAATGCATGCCCATGGTCATGTCAAGAAATGCATGCCTGTGGTCATGTGACAAAATGCATTCACATGGTCATGTCAGGAAATGTATGCCTGTGGCCATGTCATGAAATGCATGCCCGTGGCCATGTCACGAATTGCAAGCCCGTGACTATGTCACGAAATGCATGCCTGTGGGAATGTCACGAAATGCATGCCCGTGGTCATGTCACGAAATTTATGCCTGTGGACATGTCAAGAAATGCATGCCCGTGGCGATGTCACGAATTGCATCTCCGTGGGCATGTCATGAAATGCATGCCCGTGATCATGTCACGAAATGCGTAACAGTGGTTATGTGACGAAATGCATGCCCGTGGTCATGTCACGAAATTTATGCCTGTGGACATGTCAAGAAATGCATGCCCGTGGCGATGTCACGAATTGCATCTCCGTGGGCATGTCATGAAATGCATGCCCGTGGTAATGTCACGAAATGCATGCCAGTGGTAATGTGACGAAATGCATGCCCGTGGTCATGTCACGAAATGCATGCCCGTGGCCATGTCACGAATTGCATGCCCGTGGCTATGTCACGAAATGCATGCCGTGGCAATGTCACGAAATGCATGCCAGTGGTTATGTGACGAAATGCATGCCCGTGGTCATGTCAAGAAATGCATGCCCGTGGTCATGTGACAAAATGCATTCACATGGTCATGTCATGAAATGTATGCCTGTGGCCATGACATGAAATGCATGCCCGTGGCCATGTCACAAAATTGCATGCCCGTGGCTATGTCACGAAATGCATGCCCGTGCCTATGTCACGAAATGCATGCCAGTGGTTATTTGATGAAATGCATGCCCGGGGTCATGTCAAGAAATGCATACCCGTGGCAATGTCATGAAATGCATGCCAGTGGTTATGTGACGAAATGCATGCCGTGGTCATGTCACGAAATACATGGCCGTGGACATGTGAGGAATTGCATGCCCGTGGCTATGTCACAAAATGCATGCCCGTGGCAATGTCACGAAATGCATGCCAGTGGTTATGTGACGAAATGCATGCCCGTGGTCATGTCACGAAATGCATGCACGTGGCCATGTCACGAATTGCATGCCCATGGCTATGTCACGAAATGCATGCCCGTGGCAATGTCACGAAATGCATACCAGTGGTTATGTGACGAAATGCATGCCCGTGGTCATGTCAAGAAATGCATGCCCGTGGTCATGTGACAAAAAGCATTCATATGGTCATGTCATGAAATGTATACCTGTGGCCATGTCACGAAATGCATGCCCGTGGCCATGTCACGAATTGCATGCCCGTGGCTATGTCACGAAATGCATGCCAGTTGTTATGTGACGAGATGCATGCCCGTGGTCATGTCAAGAAATGCATGCCGTGGTCATGTGACAAAATGCATTCACATGGTCATGTCATGAAATGTATGCCTGTGGCCATGTCACGAAATGCATGCCCGTGGCCATGTCACGAATTGCATGCCCGTGCCTATGTCACGAAATGCATGATTGTGGAAATGTCACGAAATGCATGCCAGTGGTTATGTGACGAAATGCATGCATGTGGTCATATCAAGAAATGAATGCCCGTGGCGATGTCACGAATTGCATCTCCGTGGCATGTCATGAAATGCATGCCCGTGATCATGTCACGAAATGCATACCAGTGGTTATGTGACGAAATGCATGCCCGTGGTCATGTCATGAAATGCATGCACGTGGTCATGTCATGAAATGTATTCCTGTGGTCATGTCACGAAATGCATGTCCGTGGCCATGTCACGAATTGCATGCCGTGGCTATGTCACGAAATGCATGCCCGTGGTTATATGACGAAATGCATGCACGTGGTCATGTGAAGAAATGCATGCCCGTGGCAATGTCACGAAATGCATGCCAGTGGTTATGTGACGAAATGCATGCCCGTGGTCATGTCACGAAATGCATGCCCGTGGCCATGTTACGAATTGCATGTCCATGGCTATGTCACGAAATGCATGCCCGTGGCAATGTCACGAAATGCATGCCAGTGGTTATGTCACGAAATGCATGCCCGTGGTCATGTCAAGAAATGCATGACCGTGGTCATGTGACAAAATGCATTCACATGGTCATGTCATGAAATGTATGCCTGTGGCCATGTCATGAAATGCATGCCCATGGCCATGTCACAAATTGCATGCCCGTGGCTATGTCACGAAATGCATGCCCGTGGCCATGTCACGAAATGCATGCCAGTGGTTATGTGACGAAATGCATGCCCATGGTCATGTCAAGAAATGCATGCCTGTGGTCATGTGACAAAATGCATTCACATGGTCATGTCAGGAAATGTATGCCTGTGGCCATGTCATGAAATGCATGCCCGTGGCCATGTCACGAATTGCAAGCCCGTGACTATGTCACGAAATGCATGCCTGTGGGAATGTCACGAAATGCATGCCCGTGGTCATGTCACGAAATTTATGCCTGTGGACATGTCAAGAAATGCATGCCGTGGCGATGTCACGAATTGCATCTCCGTGGGCATGTCATGAAATGCATGCCCGTGATCATGTCACGAAATGCGTAACAGTGGTTATGTGACGAAATGCATGCCCGTGGTCATGTCACGAAATTTATGCCTGTGGACATGTCAAGAAATGCATGCCCGTGGCGATGTCACGAATTGCATCTCCGTGGGCATGTCATGAAATGCATGCCCGTGGTAATGTCACGGAAATGCATGCCAGTGGTAATGTGACGAAATGCATGCCCGTGGTCATGTCACGAAATGCATGCCCGTGGCCATGTCACGAATTGCATGCCCGTGGCTATGTCACGAAATGCATGCCCGTGGCAATGTCACGAAATGCATGCCAGTGGTTATGTGACGAAATGCATGCCCGTGGTCATGTCAAGAAATGCATGCCCGTGGTCATGTGACAAAATGCATTCACATGGTCATGTCATGAAATGTATGCCTGTGGCCATGACATGAAATGCATGCCCGTGGCCATGTCACAAAATTGCATGCCCGTGGCTATGTCACGAAATGCATGCCCGTGCCTATGTCACGAAATGCATGCCAGTGGTTATTTGATGAAATGCATGCCCGGGGTCATGTCAAGAAATGCATACCCGTGGCAATGTCATGAATGCATGCCAGTGGTTATGTGACGAAATGCATGCCCGTGGTCATGTCACGAAATACATGGCCGTGGACATGTGAGGAATTGCATGCCCGTGGCTATGTCACAAAATGCATGCCCGTGGCAATGTCACGAAATGCATGCCAGTGGTTATGTGACGAAATGCATGCCCGTGGTCATGTCACGAAATGCATGCACGTGGCCATGTCACGAATTGCATGCCCATGGCTATGTCACGAAATGCATGCCCGTGGCAATGTCACGAAATGCATACCAGTGGTTATGTGACGAAATGCATGCCTGTGGTTATGTCAAGAAATGCATGCCCGTGGTAATGTCACGAAATGCATGCCAGTGGTAATGTGACGAAATGCATGCCCGTGGTCATGTCACGAAATGCATGCCCGTGGCCATGTCACGAATTGCATGCCCGTGGCTATGTCACGAAATGCATGCCCGTGGCAATGTCACGAAATGCATGCCAGTGGTTATGTGACGAAATGCATGGCCCGTGGTCATGTCACGAAATGCATGCCCGTGGCCATCTTACGAATTGCATGTCCATGGCTATGTCACGAAATGCATGCCCGTGGCAATGTCACGAAATGCATGCTAGTGGTTATGTGACGAAATGCATGCCCGTGGTCATGTCAAGAAATGCATGACCGTGGTCATGTGACAAAATGCATTCACATGGTCATGTCATGAAATGTATGCCTGTGGCCATGTCATGAAATGCATGCCCGTGGCCATGTCACAAATTGCATGCCCGTGGCTATGTCACGAAATGCATGCCCGTGGCCATGTCACAAAATGCATGCCAGTGGTTATGTGACGAAATGCATGCCGTGGTCATGTGAAGAAATGCATGCCTGTGGTCATGTGACAAAATGCATTCACATGGTCATGTCATGAAATGTATGCCTGTGGCCATGTCATGAAATGCATGCCCGTGGTCATGTCACGAATTGCAAGCCCGTGGCTATGTCACGAAATGCATGCCCGTGCCTATGTCACGAAATGCATGCCAGTGGTTATTTGATGAAATGCATGCCCGGGGTCATGTCAAGAAATGCATACCCGTGGCAATGTCATGAAATGCATGCCAGTGGTTATGTGACGAAATGCATGCCCGTGGTCATGTCACGAAATACATGGCCGTGGACATGTGAGGAATTGCATGCCCGTGGCTATGTCACAAAATGCATGCCCGTGGCAATGTCACGAAATGCATGCCAGTGGTTATGTGACGAAATGCATGCCCGTGGTCATGTCACGAAATGCATGCACGTGGCCATGTCACGAATTGCATGCCCATGGCTATGTCACGAAATGCATGCCCGTGGCAATGTCACGAAATGCATACCAGTGGTTATGTGACGAAATGCATGCCTGTGGTTATGTCAAGAAATGCATGCCCGTGGTAATGTCACGAAATGCATGCCAGTGGTAATGTGACGAAATGCATGCCCGTGGTCATGTCACGAAATGCATGCCCGTGGCCATGTCACGAATTGCATGCCGTGGCTATGTCACGAAATGCATGCCCGTGGCAATGTCACGAAATGCATGCCAGTGGTTATGTGACGAAATGCATGCCCGTGGTCATGTCACGAAATGCATGCCCGTGGCCATCTTACGAATTGCATGTCCATGGCTATGTCACGAAATGCATGCCCGTGGCAATGTCACGAAATGCATGCTAGTGGTTATGTGACGAAATGCATGCCCGTGGTCATGTCAAGAAATGCATGACCGTGGTCATGTGACAAAATGCATTCACATGGTCATGTCATGAAATGTATGCCTGTGGCCATGTCATGAAATGCATGCCCGTGGCCATGTCACAAATTGCATGCCCGTGGCTATGTCACGAAATGCATGCCCGTGGCCATGTCACAAAATGCATGCCAGTGGTTATGTGACGAAATGCATGCCCGTGGTCATGTGAAGAAATGCATGCCTGTGGTCATGTGACAAAATGCATTCACATGGTCATGTCATGAAATGTATGCCTGTGGCCATGTCATGAAATGCATGCCCGTGGTCATGTCACGAATTGCAAGCCCGTGGCTATGTCACGAAATGCATGCCTGTGGCAATGTCACGAAATGCATGCCCGTGGTCATGTCATGAAATGTATGCCTGTGGCCATGTCATGAAATGCATGCCCGTGGCCATGTCACGAATTGCATGCCTGTGGCTATGTCACGAAATGCATGCCAGTTTTTATGTGACGAAATGCATGCCTGGGGTCATGTCAAGAAATGCATGCCCGTGGTCATGTGACAAAAAGCATTCATATGGTCATGTCATGAAATGTATACCTGTGGCCATGTCACGAAATGCATGCCCATGGCCATGTCACGAATTGCATGCCCGTGGCTATGTCACGAAATGCATGCCCGTGGCAATGTCACGAAATGCATGCCAGTGGTTATGTGACCGAAATGTGCATGCCCGTGGTCATGTCACGAAATGCATGCCCGTGGCCATCTTACGAATTGCATGTCCATGGCTATGTCACGAAATGCATGCCCGTGGCAATGTCACGAAATGCATGCTAGTGGTTATGTGACGAAATGCATGCCCGTGGTCATGTCAAGAAATGCATGACCGTGGTCATGTGACAAAATGCATTCACATGGTCCATGTCATGAAATGTATGCCTGTGGCCATGTCATGAAATGCATGCCGTGGCCATGTCACAAATTCCATGCCCGTGGCTATGTCACGAAATGCATGCCCGTGGCCATGTCACAAAATGCATGCCAGTGGTTATGTGACGAAATGCATGCCCGTGGTCATGTGAAGAAATGCATGCCTGTGGTCATGTGACAAAAGGCATTCACATGGTCATGTCATGAAATGTATGCCTGTGGCCATGTCATGAAATGCATGCCCGTGGTCATGTCACGAATTGCAAGCCCGTGGCTATGTCACGAAATGCATGCCTGTGGCAATGTCACGAAATGCATGCCCGTG